>NC_057408.1:5238146-5544112 GCF_019320065.1 Cervus canadensis
CAGATAATACGTTACCACTTTGCTGAAACATAAGCCAGCATGCGTGTCATTCCATCATGCAGCACTTTCCTCCAGCCGTCTGCCTGCTTTCCCCACTCCGTTCTTTCCCAGCATCTTTCACTGCTCCGTCTTCCTGCACGTCTCTCCTCTGAGTTGCAGACTCCCCCAAACTGCATCATCGCCATTTAACTCTTCTAACACCTATTCCCTGGACTGTGTCCTTTGGGCCCGTGACTTAACTATCCCCTTCAAGCCTGTCTCTCCACCTCGATCTTCCACTACTGTGATCCACAGTTCCAACCCTCTACTCAATATCCTCCTCCTCACTCTTGGTGTTCCACTGGAAGCTCCAAGCTCAACAAAGCCCAAGCCACGACTACCTGCTGTCTCCCCAAATTTAGGTTAGAGATTCTGCCATCACCCTACCTCTCATCCCAACCAATCACCTAGTCTGTCCATGGCTAAGTCTCAGCTGTCCTTTCTCCATCAACCAGAACACCCCTGTCCTAGTTCAGGCCCACCTGAGCGCTCTCCCGGGTCACTCCAGTCATCTACAAACCCTGAGTGCCCACCTCCGGGCATATCCTTCTGCAAACACATTCTACCCCACAGCCAGTTTTAGAGTTTTCTTCACATCCAAAACATACCCAGTAACCCCTTGCTTACAGACTTGCTGGTCCCCACTGTCTACGGCAAAGAGCCACCATCATGTGTATGAAATGAGAGCAGGGGAGCAGCAGGAAGAGAGGGGCTGGTGGAGGTGGGAGAGGTCAGCCCAGGCACGGGGCCTCCGTAAACCCGTGCCAGAGAGCCAAGGCCCACGTGAGAAAGGGTCACGTGCCCAGTCAGAAAGGCCTGGAAGTGTCTACAGGGAAATGACCGATGGGAGTCTGAAGCCAGGTTCACGTTCTAAAGACATCAGTGAGTCCATCTGCCAAGTCTGAACAATACAAAACTGATTAAATTATTCTAATTCACATACTTTCGGAAGTGGACTTCCAAGATGTTTGGGTCTTGGGTAGACGTTACCAACAGTATGACTATACCGTTGGAGAAGTCTAATTTACAGAAATCATCAATAGTAGCTTTTTTTGTGAAAAATCTGTTAACTTCTGAGGTTGGGAGCTTATATCAGAACCACAGGAGGAACTCTGAAATCGAATGCAATAATAAGAATTTTGAAATTTAAGCCCCTTTCTCTTGCTTCCATCAGAAAAGCTATGGCTTTTATATATTTGATATATTAAAGGATTTATAAGTTAAGAACAAAAAATGAAAACTTCTGGTCAAGGCAGATTTTAATCTACGCTGGCACTGTGCCATAATTTAGAAACAAACACAACCAAGCCTGGAGGATTTGTACTGTATTTTAAAAGCTATGTTTTCGTCGTTAGGTCCCGGCTATCGAGACTGCAATTGTAAGTGGTCGGGTCTCTGGGATGGAGAAGAAGATGAGTTTGCTGGGACCTTAACCTAGCGAGGAGGAGCAGGCTTTATGTTCTATTCAGAATTGATATTACAAACTCAGTGAACACACAGAGACATCTAGTTTAACCACAAGATGGAATGACCAAGAGGTACCATGTTTAACCTCAGGCTGCAGGCAAAAGTAAAAGACCAGGCAAATACTGCACTACCCCACCCCAGACCCACTCCCCAGGACAAGGGGACTGGGCCAGACAAGGACCTCCTTGTCCCTAGAGTGTCCCAACTGTAGACAAACCCATAGTCTCAATGAAAAGTAGTTACCAAGCTCTTGCTTGAAAACGGATTCATGCAAAAGGAACATATTTCTGAGTGAGAGAAAGAGCTGTGTTTTGTTGTTGTTTTTAATTGACTAACTCCAGTTCTGCTTTTCAAGCAACTGGAAAGTCTATTTACCAGCTTGACTGCCCAGGAATGGAAGTACTACAATTCACCTTAGGGCAGTCCTCAGAAGCAGGATCCACCTGGGCCTTTCTAAAAACCTGCTCCCTTCAATATTGAAAACACTGAGATAAAACCTTCAAACAAACCAAGCACTTCCCTGATACTGTTTGTCACTTATTTCAAAGTGTCTGCAGGCACTGGCTTTGGTGTTCTCTGCTACTCAAGTCTATATATAGATTTTAAAAGCCTGAGGCAGATCTGTTTGAAAAGGGATTAAAAGAAATAAGAAAACACTGTCTAAAGATCACTTGAGGGTTTAAGAAAAATGTCAATTACAGGTACATACATAGCTGTTACCTTGGAAATCACACCTATTCACTTCCGTTTATATGAACATTAACTATCTTTTCTTGAAAGCAGACACATGAAACTAAAATAAGACACACTACAATAACCATTTGATTGGAATCTCTAGCTTCCAGTCTTATCTTTAAAAGCTCTGGCTGTAAACATAATAACACATTTTCTTTTCCATCAATTCTTATATATGCTACCCTCCAGGTGGAAACAATTTTTGAACTTTTAGGTAAAAAATACTCTAATATTCATTGGAAGGACTGATGCTGAAGCTGAAACTCCAATATTTTGGCCACCTGATACAAAGAACTAACTCATTTGAAAAGACCCTGATGTTGGGAAAGATTGAAGGCAGGAGGAGAAGGGGACGACAGAGGATGATATGGTTGGATGGCATCACCGACTCAATGGACATGAGCTTGAGTAAACTCCAGGAGTTGGTGATGGACAGGGAGGCCTGGCGTGATGCAGTCCATGGGGTCGCAGTCGGACATGACTGAGTGACTGAACTGAACTGACTCTGTTTAAAGGGGTTTTAAAGGGTATTTGGAGGAAAAGTCTCAGCACTTTGTTTCAAGAAGCGAGACCTTCTTGTATTGCAGAGAATGATTATATTGTTTTCCTGACTAAAGTTCTCTCTTACACAGTTACCTATTTATTCTAAGCATTGGGAGAGGCTTTGTAACTACCAGCAGAAACTGATTTAAAACAGGAAGCCCTCCAAAAACGCTTCAAAGCTAATCTTACATAGTATGCTGACTCAAAAGCGATTATATAACAACTTTTTAAAAATGCAAAGCAAATATGCTTACTCAAAATGAAACGTATGTGTACCCTGGAAGGAAGCTAGCAGTGTAGAAAGCAATGGAATGCATGTGTCGTCACCCTTGATGAGCTGAAGCAGAGGGAGAAAGGAGACGTGGGGGGAGGGCGGGGGGAGATTGTGTTTGGACCTTGTCCGAGCATCCTGACTCTTGGACCTCAGGGACAGTCGCAGCCCAGGGTAGGCAGTCTGGGCTCATATGGTCTGCCTGGCCTCAGGACCACACTGGTCTTGAGATCCATCTGCTGGGATGGTGTGTAGATGGTACCAGCAGGGTCTGCCTGGGAACACGGCCCAGAAGGGCCCTTGCTTTCCAGCACCTGCTGGCATGTACCCTGGACCCACTGCCCAGCCCTCTGACCTGGGGCCCTGGAATAGGAAATCTCCAGAAGAAAAAATTCTCCCTTCAAGATCTGCGCCCTCCCCAATTTATAAATTTTATCGCTTTTTACAATAAACACTAAGAAGGAAAACTCTCCATCTTTAGTATCTAAAACAAATCAATCTGTTAACCTGAAGTCATGTTTTAAAAGAGGCATCCCTTTCCTTAAATCTCTATTATAGCTTTCTGATAGCTGAAGAAGCAATTAGCTGTATTCTAGCCTCTTAGGCAGCGTAACTGGCTTTACTAATTACATTCTCATTAACACTGTTTTATTTCACTGCTCTTGGTGGGAGCTCGTCAAACAGCCTTTTGACTGGCAGGTATGTGGTTATCTTCCATCCCATCCTGATGAGTTTTTCACACTGATTTGTTAATTTCTTACCAGGGATGCCATACAAAAGGAAAAAGCTAATAGGTCTCTCCCCAAATAAAAATACTTTAAGTAAAACCATGAATTTGCCTATGGGATGTAAGAGTTATGCTTAGTGGGAAGAAAACTAGTAAAAAGGTGGGCATTAACTGGGTACCATAGGCTTGTATCTTTCCAGGTCTTTATTTTTCTCTTTGCTTTAAGTGTATGTTAGAAACATAAACTCCATGGCACTGCTGTGAAAAAAAATTTTAAGAAAATGATAGAGGCTCAGTGAACCAGGAGCTTTAAAAATGCTACAACAACAGATGCTGCCAGTGGTGTCCACCTGTTTGGATGATTTAAAGCACATTTCCAATCACTCTGACGGCAGCTGTAGTCTGTGGAGATCCCATCTGTAGGTTTGTTTGTTTTTTTTCTTTTTTTTTCATTTATTTTTATTAGTTGGAGGCTAATTACTTTACAATATTCTTTTTTTTTTTTTTTGTCATACATTGATATGAATCAGCCATAGATTTACACATATTCCCCATCCCGATCCCCCCTCCCACCTCCCTCTCCACCCGATTCCTCTGGGTCTTCCCAGTGCACCAGGCCCGAGCACTTGTCTCATGCATCCCACCTGGGCTGGTGATCTGTTTCACCATAGATAGTATACATGCTGTTCTTTTGAAATATCCCACCCTCACATTCTCGCACAGAGTTCAAAAGTCTGTTCTGTATTTCTGTGTCTCTTTTTCTGTTCTGCATATAGGGTTATCGTTACCATCTTTCTAAATTCCATATATATGTGTTAGTATGCTGTAAATGCAAATCAAAACCACAATGAGGTACCATTACACGCCAGTCAGGATGGCTGCTATCCAAAAGTCTACAAGCAATAAATGCTGGAGAGGGTGTGAAGAAAAGGGAACCCTCTTACACTGTTGGTGGGAATGCAAACTAGTACAGCCGTTATGGAAAACAGTGTGGAGATTTCTTAAAAAACTGGAAATAGAACTGCCATATGACCCAGCAATCCCACTTCTGGGCATACACACTGAGGAAACCAGATCTGAAAGAGACACGTGCACCCCAAATGTTCATCGCAGCACTGTTTATAATAGCCAGGACATGGAAGCAACCTAGATGCCCATCAGCAGATGAATGGATAAGGAAGCTGTGGTACATATACACCATGGAATATTACTCAGCTGTTAAAAAGAATTCATTTGAATCAGTCCTAATGAGATGGATGAAACTGGAGCCCCTTATACAGAGTGAAGTAAGCCAGAAAGATAAAGAACATTACAGCATACTAATCCATCTGTAGGTTTATAGTGACCTAGTATTGATCTCTGCTTTCCATCTCCTGGGATATCTGAAATGGGCTGGAAGGAGTTCAGGGTGGAGTGTTCTCAGCCCTCCTCCTGCTGGGGTCTGGGGGGCCTGGGAGCCCTTCTCAGTTCAATCTTTAAGGGCTGCTGGTCCTCATCACAGCATCTCTGAGGGTTTACTGGGATGGGAGCAGGAGGGCCTGGCAGCAAGGTCTTTGGTTTCTTTAAAAATGTTAGCTGGTGAAGGGGAAGGCTAGAGTTGTGGTAGGTGGACAGGGAAGAGAAGGGAGTTGGTACCTTTTAAGAGTGGGCTTCCCTGGTAGCTCAGCAGTAAAGAATCTGCCTGTCAATGCAGGAGACGTGAGCTTGATCCCTGGGGTGGAGAAGATCCCCTGGAGGAAGCAAATGGCAACCCACTCCAGTATTCTTGCCTGGGAAATCCCATGGACAGAGGAGCCTGACAGATTACATAGTCCATGGGGTTGCAAAAAGTCGGACAGCTTAGTGACTAAACAAGAACAATGAATCTCTTAAGAGTACATCACAGAACTATTTTACACTCCAATTTAGCAATACTGCTGAACATTTGAAGTGCATACTCTTTGAACTGTCAATTCCATTTCTAATAATTTACAGGCAGACACAACTATACAAGTAAGCAAATGTATATGTAAAGGGCATTCCTTGCAGTGTTATTTGAGTTAGCAAAACACCAGCAACTGTTTAAAAAAAGAAAAGAAGTGGATATGTACTTATGTGGAAAAATGGCCAAGAGATAATGGAAAGTAAAAAATGAGAGAGGACTGTGTATAATGTCATTCATTTCAATTTTAAAAAGATGTACCAGTATGTTTGTATCATCAGAGTGGGAATGCATGAAAAGGTAGGTCAGGAGTGGAAGAGAATACTTCTATTTTACATATATCTATACTGTTTGAATTTTTTATGAGCCTATATTTCATTTCTAATAAAAATTCAGGGCACCCTACCTGAAATGATACACCTGTTTAGAAAAGAGCAAACACGAGGCCTGAGACTGTCATCCTAGAGAGGCCTGCTTACAAGACACACGCTTGGCTGGTGTCTGGAAACCTGGATTTGGGAAGAGTCTTTCACAGCCCCTGATAAGAATGGTTCACTGAGCCTAAACTGTTTACACCAACAATATTGTTTTTGCTGAGCCAACCTGCTTTCCTGCTGGGAGTCTGGAACTGGTACGTGCTAGGCAAAGGGTGCCAACACCACTGACACCCGTAGGGAACCCTGAACGCTCAGGCTCAGGTGAGCTGCTCTGGTAAATAGTTGCCAAGCATCATCACGGGCCTCCCAGGGGGTGCTAGTGGTAAAGAACCTGCTTGCCAGTGCAGGAGACGTAAGAGACACGGGTTCGATCCCTGGGTTGGGAAGAGCCCCTGGAGGAGGGCACAGCCACCCAGTCCAGTATTCTGGCCTGGAGAAGCCCATGGACAGAGGAGCCTGGCAGGCTACAGTCCATGGGGTTGCAGAGTCGGACACAACGGAAGTGATTCAGCAGCGGCAGCAGGCATCATCAAAAGGTGCTGCTGTGGAAAATAAGCATATTCAGCGGGACTCCCCCCAGGGAAGGACTCTGGAAGCTCACACCTGGTTTCCCTGGCTGTTACCCCGGGCACCTTCCCTCTTGCTGATTTGCCTTATATCCATTTGCTGTAATAAATCATAGCCATGAGCACTATGGCTGAGTTCTGTGAGGCTTCCTAGCAAATGGCTCGATTTAGAGGTGACCATCGGGACTCCCAGCACATTCCTATTATGCTTTTCCATAGAACCTTCTTCCTGACCTTCACAGCATCACCAAAACTTATGATCAAACTGTACATCTTTTCACTTGACTGTAAGTTCTGTGAGGTTAACTACATGTACTTGTTACCGCTATATATCACACAAATGTTTAATAAAGTTTGTTAAATAAAAATAAGGGGAAAAAAACTCAGTGGCTAATAACATAATCCACTGGAGACAAGAGTGTGAGAGATTCCCTTCTAGATCCCTCCTAGATACTGGGATCCCCGAGAGACACTCAGACTAAGACAAAAATCAATGGCAGAACCAGACGCTGCACTTAACGGAAAGTACCTGACACCCTCCCCGGTCCCTCACTTGTGCTCCTCCCCGACAGGAGAAGCCCATCACAAGAAAGAAAAGTTTCTCAGCCCTCTAGGGCCACTGTCACAGTAACAGGAGGTCACAGGCCTCTACTTCTAAGACACACAGGATGAGGAAATGTGCTCCCTGGGGCTCAAACCATCCACTCCTACGCCCTCACTGTGGTTCCCCTCCCATCCCTCACCTTTCTTGCAAAGAATGGAAAAAGTCACGTTAACCACCATAGACTAGAGGACTGGACACTTGGCAAGGTGAGGGGTTAATCTCACACTGACGTGCACATTTACCCAAAGCAAGTTTGTCTCAGTGATGACTAATTCTCTAGATATGGGGAGATGACATGGGCCAGGGTTTACCCCGGGCTGCCCACATTGCTGGTAACGGCTCAAATCCTCCCTAAAACCCTGGCCTCGGGGCCACGTGATTTACCTGCCTCTAGATGCCTGGGTCCATTCTCAGGGTGTATTTTCTGCATTCCATCATCTCAGCCCTATGGCATTCATCTATAGCTTATCACAAAAAGAAATTAAGCTGCCACCTGCAGTGTTATCAGGCCTCCGCAGTGAGTGCGGTGTCACGTGGTCTGGGAGAAAGCCTCCCAGAGGACCCTCCCGGAGGGTCCTTTCCTGAGCTTCCTCTGAAGGGCTGTGGCCAGCATCGGTGCCTGCCTCCGAGCATCAGCAAGGGGGCTTTCCGGACCAGCAGGCCTCGTGCTACCCGAGCCCAGGCCACCTCTCCCTTCAGTTACTGTAGGTTTGTTCACCTGTCCACCTCCAGCCCATGTGCTGCTATGTCATGTCAGTCATGTCCGACTCTGTGCGACCCCATAGACAGCAGCCCAACAGGCTCCTCTGTCGCTGGGATTCTCCAGGCAAGAATACTCGAGTGGGTTGCCATTGCCTTCTCCGACCTCCAGCCCATAACAGAATGTAAATGCCTACAGGTATATTCAGGGCCGCCCCTCACCAGGTAGGTGTTTAATCAATGTGTTTAGGTCAATCGGTACTTTGGTCTTTCTACTTGTAGAATGGACTCAATATTTGCTGCCTTTGTGTTATGCTCATGAGAAGGAAATAACTGAAATTTTGGAGATCCTAGAAAGCAATATTCCAGAACTTTAGATGTAAGCGTCCCCTGAATCCTACTGTTCCATTTACGTTTCTGGCTGTAGGAAGGTTCCACAGACCACTAAGCCGAAATCAAAGGCGCTGAAACTAGGATCTGAAGGGGTTTAAGTACTTTTACATCTGCTCCAAGGAGATGGAAGACGAATGGCACAATGGATGCCTGCAATGTCTCCACAGTTAGACCCACCATCGCCCCTCCAGACTGGTCCCCCAGCTCCCACGTCCTTCCATTAGCTGGTACCTTTCCCAGTCGCCTCTGCCATCCCTTGCTTCCTTCCTTTCATCAGGCCATCCTGAAATTCTCAGACTGAAACGACCTGCAGGCCCGTCACCTCCCCCACCATGCTCCAGACTGGGGCCGGCACTGACCACACCCTGGCCAGCTCTGGCCTGGATGCTCCGCTTCTGTTTCTCCACTTCCGGAGCTCTTTACCTTGCTGGCCTTCAGGATGTTGATCTGTTCTTCATACACGGTGTCTCTGTTTTTCTCCAGAAAACCATCTGAAAGGTACTCCACCTGGGGCCACGGCCAGAAACAGAAAGGGTAGTTAGCGCTCCTGCCTGCCCGGGGACCTCAGCAGCATCTCCAGTGGTTTCATCTCATCCACAGCATCTTCTGCAAAGAGCTGTGTGTACATGGGAAACCCACGGATGCTCTCATGTAAAATGCAAACCCAATACATACCAAGATTTACAGAGAGGGAGTTGAGTATTCATTTTGTGGAAAACCACATTCTTTGGCAGTCCATGGGGTTGCAAAAAGTCAGACACAACTGAGTGACTGAATAATAACAACATTGTTCTGGGCTTCCCTGGCGGCTCAGACAGTAAAGAATCTGCCTGCAATGCAGGAGACTCGGGTTTGATCCCTGGGTTGGGAAGGTCCCCTGGAGTAAGGTAATGGCTACCCACTCCAGTATTCTTGCTTGGAGAATTCCATGGACAGAGGAGCCTGGTGGGCTATAGTTTATGGGGTTGCAAAGAGTCAGACAGGACAAAGCAAATAACACATTGTTTCAAAAAGGAGTTCCCATAAGATGGGCCTGGATAGAAGGCTTCCTTTGGGTGCTCCCATGCAGCTTGTCAGCCTCAGGACAGATCTACTGAATTAGAACTTGCCTTTGAGCAAGACCTGGGTGACGTACATGCATGTGAAAATTTGAGAAGCACTGGGCTAGTGCATATGGAACACAATCCACATGGAGAAATTCTAAGTCTACACCAGCTGCTGGGAAAGGAGCCATGTGGAGAAGGAACCACTCTTTCCTCTCTCAGGTTCCAGGAGGCTAGACAAGGTCCCACCCAAGAGACTCCAGGCCACTTACCTGACTTCAAAGGTCAGCTCCCTCTCAGCCCAAGAACCCCAAGTCCCCTGAGGGTGGGGCTCTCGGAGTACTGAGCCCACCATGAGAAGACCCACCTTATCTGCAAAGTGGATGACAATGAAGGCCTTGTTGGACATGCGGGGTTTCTGGAAGTGCTGGCTGCCAGAGTGCCTGTCATAGAGCTTCTGAGTCCAGTTCTGGTCGGTTCCTTTGGGGACCTGTGGATTCACAAAATCAGGGGTTTTGTGAAAAGGAAAAAGGAAGTCGAGAGTGGAGGCAGGGTGATGGAGTCTGCCAGGAAGTTGACCTCAACGAGGCTGGATTCAGCACTCAGACCCGGTCCCTAAACTGGTTGTGGAAAGCAGACTCAACCACAGACACCTGGGATCCCACATAGCACACTTAACACGCCCTGCGTGCTGGCTCCTGTGGGATCTATAGGCATGCACTGAGCCTGAGGGAACCCGCCGGTTGGCAGATGCTGGAAGAGCTGGGAGAGGACGAGGGTGGAGGCCAAGGTCACAAGAGCAGAATCACAACCCACGGGATAAATCTGAAGATGCTTTTTCGTTCTGGTGGGGCCAGTGACTTCGGGGTCATGAACACATCACCCCATCTCTAGTCCAAGCTCCCGCTTGCTCCGGCCAACTCCTGCAGCAGGTCAGCCTGCCCTCTGTCTCATCTGAACACCAGTGTCCAGGCTCAGCTCAAGTCTGTCCTTTTCTCTGGAGCCTTTCCTGACCACCCTCGATTTCACTTTGGAATTCTCCCAGTTGAGTTCTTACGCATGCACTGTCCAACGTTGTTCATCAGTTGGGTTTTGTGTATTGTCTTGTCTCTATAAACTGTAAGTGTGCTGCACTTGAGAAATATGTCTGCCCCTCAAAAAACTTAAAACTGGGTTCCAGCCACAAACTGGGTGCTAAGTACCTATTGACTGAACTATGCAGTGCTAATCTCTACCTTACTCAAAGTTACATTCAGAGATTTCACTCCATTAAGGATTCTGAAGAGCAGTCTCTTTCCGTATCTTTAGAGGTAGCTCCGAAAGTGAAAACACATCATGCTTTGCTGAAAACAAAACACAGAGCCACTGTACCCAGCTCTTGAATTGTCAAAGATGATGGCACCTTATTGTATGTGAAGGTACCCCCCTTCATTCTTGAGCATCACTGCACACACCCCTTCCCCAGCTACGGGCCACCAACTGACGTGCCCTTTCATTAGTTTAGACTGTACATTTTGATCAGGCAGGGTTGAAGGTGACCCTTGCACTAGCCATTTAAAAAGGGCTTTGTTTAGTAAATTAATAAAAACCTGTGCATATGAAAAATTGCTTACCCACTTGAAAACAAATTTCTCAAATACTTTGTAAAACAAACAGATTTTTCTCAACGTTCAACTTGGTGTAACTGGTACTGAATATCCAATGTTAAGTGCCATAGGATTTTTAAGAAAACTTTTTCTTGAAGGAGGCTATTAATTGCATTGGGCAGATGAAATAAAATATATTTAATTCAGCATTTTTAAATATATTGTTTCATATTTGTCTCCAAGCAGCTTGTGTTCAGAAACACCAGGTGTGGGGGTCCCAAGAGGCCAAGCTGGCTGAGCTCCCAGGAGGCGAAGCTGGAGAACAGAAGCACAGTGGACCCAGTCCTGGCAGACCCGGGTCAGACAGGACAGGAAGGGCAGGACCGTGATGAGAAGTCCCCCCTGGGTCAGCACCTGCATTTGCCAGTATCCAGCTCATCTTATCTTGTCAGTGAAACTGGGCTTCTCAGCAGATTTCATAATCCTACATATTCCCTAAATCAGACTTGCATGGATCAATGAGGAAGAGAGGCTCGAAACCAAGGTCATATGTAAACATATTTCCTGACAAAGGTCGGTCTCTCTTCTCACCCCCATCCTTGACTAAAAATGAAGGCCAGCAGAAATTCACAGGAATGAAGAATCTCAGATAATGCCAAAAGCAAATGTCCAGAGAACTTACTGCCAGGCAATTTTCTATATATATTTGATATATGAACTCATTCAATCCTATGAACTAGGTATTCGTTTCTCAGTCATGTCCAACTCTTTGCAAACCTCATGGAGTGTAGCCCACCAAGCTCCTCTGTGCATGGGCTTTTCCAGGCAAGGGTACTGGCGTGGGTAGCCACTGCCTTCTCCAGGGGATCTTCCTGACCGATGGATTGAACCTGGGTCTCCTGCACTGCAGGCAGATTTTTCACCATCTGAGCCACCAGGGAAACTACTATACACATTTGACAGGTGAAGAAACAGAGTGGTTAGGTAACCTGCCCAAGGGCACACAGCTGGCAAGCAGCAGAACTGGGGTTCAAGCCAGGACAGGCTGCTTGATGTGCTCCTCACTACTTGCGCTTTCCTGCCCGAGGTCAGAGTTTTAAAGAAGCCACAAAGGCAAGGTTAGGTGGGAAGCAGTCATTTCCAAAAATCTTTCCATACAAGTAGATTTAAAACAGGCATTGGAGACAGCAAGCAAATCTTGTATTTTGATAAAATCTAGATTGTGGTTATCAGTAGCTCTGGAATATGCAGCAAATCAAATCCTTTTTTAAAAAAGTATCTGCCAGCAGCTTCATGCAAACTTTCTTCCTCTCCAAAGGCACTGGGCCAGGAGCCTGGACTCCAGCTCTGCCTTTATCTAGGCAGGCACTGTCCCTCAGGAGGTGAATCCCTCTGACCTGCTCTGCTGGCCACTGGTCACACCAAAAGTGAAGGCCACATCTGGATGAAAAGTCTAGAACTGGCAAATGTAGAGATAAGAAGTAGATTCGTGGTTGCCTAGGGCTGTGGAGGAATGGAGAATTACCGCTAATGTATATCTTTAGGGGATGATGAAAATGTTCTGAAATTGATGGTTGCACAATTTTGAATACACCAAAAAAAAAAAAAAAACACCACTGACTTGTGTATTTTAAATAGGTGAGTTGGATGGTTCATTAATTCTATCTTAATAAAGCTGTTAAAATACATTTAAACCTGATTTTACTCTTTGCTATTGAAATAAAACAGAAAAAACAGGGGTGTGGGGCATGAAATAATCCTTGGACTTACTAACTCCCTCATTCCCGACAGTCTGGGGTATAAAACCTGTGGCCCACGACAGCTTTTCACCAAGGCACTCCTGGAACCCTCGTAGGAAACTGTATGTCTGGCTGCCATCACTGGCCTGAGACATCGCCTGGGGCTAAAGCCTGCCCCAGCCCAACAGCTGACAAGAGCTGGTTGATAAGGAGCCCAGAGTCAGTTACTCCACCTCTGTTTCTTGTCCCCATCTTCCTGGGCCTGTGCCACCAAGACAGCCTTCCTGGTCACCATCTTACTCCATCCCAGACCTCTGCAGACTCGCTGATGACTCCGACCCCTGGTGACTCTCAGGTGACCTTGCTCGCATCAGCCCTGAATCCTTCTGTGAGAGCTGGGCCTCCAGGACTCTGCTGTCCTAACAGCTCCAGGCAGAAGTGGCTCCTTCCTCCACACCTGACAGCCGTCTCCTCCTTCACTTTCCCACCTTCACAGAACACCACTTTCACATGCTCAGCAAAACACTGATTCCAGACCAACCCAGAAGATATTAATTAAGAAGCAGATGATAGAAGCAGAAGATATTAAGAAGAGGTGGCAAGAATACACAGAAGAACTATACAAAAAAGATCTTCATGACCCAGGTAATCACGATGGTGTGATCACTCACCTAGAGCCAGACATCCTGGAATGCGAAGTCAAGTGGGCCTTAAGAAACATCACTATGAACAAAGCTAGTGGAGGTGATGGAATTCCAGTTGAGCCATTTCAAATCCTAAAAGATGATGCTGTGAAACTGTTGCACTCAACAAGCCAGCAAATTTGGAAAACTCAGCAGAGGCCACAGGACTGGAAAAAGTCAGTTTTCATTCCAAGCCCAAAGAAAAGCAATGCCAAAGAATGTTCAAACTACGGCACAATTGTACTCATCTCACACGCCAGCAAAGTAATGCCCAAAATTCTCCAAGCCAGGCTTCAACAGTACATGAACTATGAACTTCCAGATGTTCAAGCTGGATTTAGAAAAGGCAGAGGGACCAGAGATCAAACTGCCAACATCTGCTAGATCATTGAAAAAGCAAGAGAGTGCCAGAAAAACATCTACTTCTGCTTTATTGACTATGCCAAAGCCTTTGACTGTGTGGATCACAACAAACTGTGGGAAATTCTTAAAGAGATGGGAATACCAGACCACCTCAGCTGCCTCTTGAGAAATCTGTATGCAGGTCAAGAAGCAACAGTTAGAACCAAACATGGAACAACAGATTGTTTCCAAACTGGGAAAGGAGTACGTCAAGGCTGTATATTGTCACCCTGCTTATTTAACTTATATGCAGAGTACATCATGAGAAATGCTAGGCTGGATGAAGAACAAGCTGGAATCAAGATTGCGGAGAGAAATATCAATAACCTCAGATATGCAGATGACACCACCCTTATGGCAGAAAATAAAGAAGAACTGAAGAGCCTCTTGATGAAAGTGAAAGAGGAGAGTGAAAAAGTTGACTTAAAACTCAACATTCAGGAAACTAAGATCATGGTATCTGGTCCCATCACTTCATGACAAATAGATGGGGAAACAATGGAAACAGTGAGAGACTTTATTTTCTTGGGCTCCAAAATCACTGAAGATGGTGACTGCAGCCATGAAATTAAGTGCTTGCTCCTTGCAAGAAAAGCTATGACCAAGCTAGACAGCACATTGAAAAGCAGAGACATTACTTTGCCAACAAAGGTCTGTGTTAGTCAAAGCTATGGTTTTTCCAGTAGTCATGTATGGATGTGAGGAGTTGGACTATAAAGAAAGCTGAGTGCCGAAGAATTGATGCTTCTGAACTGTGGTGTTGGAGAAGACTCTTGAGAGTCCCCTGAACAGCAAGGAGATCAAACCAGCCAATCCTACAGGAAATCAGTCCTGAGTATTCACTGGAAGGACTGATGCTAAAGCTGAAACTCCAATACTTTGGCCACCTAATGCAAAGAACTGACTCACTAGAAAAGACCCTGATGCTGGGAAAGATTGAAGGCAGGAGGAGAAGGGGATGACAGAGGGTGAGATGGTTGGATGGCATCACCAACTCGATGGACATGAGTTTGAGTAAACTCTGGGAGTTGGTGATGGACAGGGAGGCCTGGAGTGCTGCAGTCCATGGGGTCGCAGAGTCGGACATCACTGAGCAACTGAAGTGAACTGAATTGAGTACAAGTCAGCCACCCATCCTGTCCTTTCCCAGACCTGGGTGGCTGGCTGAGATCACACACCAACTTCCCTTCCCTTCATCAACTTCTGCTGGTAAATGAGTATAACTTAGTATTAGTGCCAAAAAAGAAAATCGAATTCCAGGGTGAGCAGCACTTCTGTAGATTAAGACGCTGTGCCCAGATCGAAGGGGACTTCGACCGCGCCTTGACAGCACCTACATACATCTCACTTTCTGATAGTCTCCGACCTCACATCTCTGCACTTGGTATTCCTTGTCCCTCCCTGGAGGACAGCCTGTCCCCACCTCCTCTGCTCTCCTCGAACTTCTAACCCTGCTGCCTCTCAGCAGATGCCCCATCTCCTCCCTCACAGGGAAGCAGGAAACCTCACATTCCTGCTCTACATTCAGACACTTATCAGACCACGACGCCTCGGACCCTCCTCAGGGAGGGAGCACCTCTCCTCCTGGTCAGCCTCCCGAGCAAACACCCCTGCCTCCTGGGGACCAGGAGCCGCCCATCTTCCCTCTCCTGGAGCCTCTCCAGCCCTCCCTCTCTCTCAGCTCCTCCTTAGGAGTTCAGACTTGCCACCTCCACCGCCTCACCTCCCATTTGCTCCTCGTGTTACCCAAGTCAGACTTCTGCCCAGACAAGTCCCTAGAAACTGCTCCAAGCAACAACTGGCTGTCACGTGCGGGCCCATCAAGGCCCTCACCCACTGCATCCCTCCTCAGCCAAAAGCTCTTGGCGTCTCCTCCTGGCCATACAACCGCAGTGTGGCCAGTGCTCTGCTGACTCCACCGTTTCTCTCCAGCTTACCTTTCACACGGTTGTCAGGGAGCCCTGCTGAAAAGTCAGTCACATCCGATTGTGTCTCTCCCCCTCTTCACTCCCTTCCATCCCCCAGACACCTTCGCTGGGCAGGTGAGGCCAAGTCTTCTGTTCTCCATGGTTCCATTTCCCACCCTCGCCGGCCACCACCATGGGCCTCGAACAAACCAGACCATCTCAGGCTCTGCAAACACGATATCCCCTGTGCCCAGGGCACCTCTCCCCTCATATGACCCCTGCTGACACAGCCGCTCTGGGGGCGCTCCCCCCTACCACCGCCCTCTCATCTCAGTGTTTCCATTTCCCCATCAGCTCGGGAGATGATCTTGTTGTTCATCCGACCCCTCAGAGGCACGCTGAAGGGAACCTGGGGTTTGTCAGGCGGATGAATGTGGGAGCCGCTTCCCCTCCATTCACCACAGGCTTCAAACTTGCTCACAGCCAGCCGCCCGGGTCTGCATCTGGAGAAACCACAAGGCCTTGGTCTTCATCCAAAATCAGCTCTCATGAGCGCAGGCTGGACCAGGTCAGGAGAGAGCAAGTATTCAGTCAACTCTCACAAGAGCAGGCTGGACCAGGTCAGGAGACAGCAGGTATTCACTCCCGAGTGCAGCCTGCTGTCTTTCTACCACCTCAACAACGACATCATAACCAGGAAGGTCCATACTCGTTGGCTCCTCGGGCTGGGCTCCATGAAACGAGAGGATCCCAGTCAACAGGGCAGAGTCTGCCTTCCTGACTCAGGCCTGACTCTGTCTCTCCGGCCTGAGACAGTGTGTCTTCACCTGCTGGAATTGCTTCTAGGGGTCAAGGTCTCATTTTCACAAAATTCCTGCTCAAATGCAAGGATGTCACTTACGAGAAAACACACACTGACGTCTCAATTCCTATCAGTCCTTGCTAGTTCGTTCCTCCAAGAGGAGGATTTATAAATCAGACTTACTACAGTACAATTTCGATACAGCAAACTGTACCCTTTAAAATGTACAGTTTCATGGCTTCTGACAAAAGCAATAGCTATTGGTTAAAAATCCATCTATTAGGATTCCTCTGGTGGTCCAGTGGTTAAGAATCCACCTGCCGATGCAGGGGGCAGGAAGATTCCACGTGCCACAGAGCAGCTAAGCTCCTGTGCCACAACTTCTGAAACCCGCTCCCCTGGGGCCCACGCTCCACAATGAGGAAGCCACTGCAGTGAGCAGCCTACACACGGCAATTAGAGAGCAGCATCGGGAGAGAAGGCCCGTGCAGGGCAACGAAGACCCGGCGCAGCCAAAAAATAAACAAACAATTTAAAAAATCTATCTGTTACTAGATGCTGTATCCGGTTACACTGAATGATTCTGATTCCCACAGCAGCTACGTCTCACAGAAAATGGTTTCCACACTGTGGGCTTGTGTCTTAGTCCTATAACTTGGGGTTCATCTGGCCTCCCCTGCAACACCCGTGACTTGGCGGCCAGTGAGGCTGCATGGGTCACACTCACAGCACTGCCCCGATCTATCTCCACGCTCTGGGCACACACCTCTGTCCCCTGGAGACTAGCAGGAAACCCCAGCTTATCCTCAGATCTCCCTTCTAAGGAGCCTCAGGGACAGGGAAGCATCTAGCAGAACCCCAGTGGCCGTGTGCGGCTCAGCACTCTTTCTGGCCTGCTGAGCCCTGCCCTTGAGGTCACTCAGCTGGCCCTGGGCCCTGGGCCCTGCCCACAGCCCTCCGTGGGCCCCTCACTCAGGCCAGGCTCTTCCCAAGTACCATCCTATCCCTCTTCACCCTTTGCTGGCTGGCAGCAAGACCCCTGTCCCTTCTCCTGAGTGCTTTCCTCTCAAGACCAGATATACAGTAGGTGCATAATATTGAGTTGGCCAAACATTTTGTAAAGGTTTTTCCATAAGACATAGAAAAACTCAAATGAACTTTTTGGCCAAACCAATACCTTCTGGGGGTTTCTCAGGAGTTTGAGTTGGATACGGTCTGAAACTTAAATCCCCTAATTTTAAAAATTTGATCCGAACAAAAGGCACCATACAGCATAAGGCAGAGACCATCCATACAGACACAGCTGGGTTTTATTTCCCCTCGGCTTCTGGAAAGTAGTACAGGCAGTGCGCACTCGGTAGGAAGACAGACAGGAAGGTGTGGGGATCCGCTGCACCGGGAATACCCAAGGCTGCAAAGTCCAGGCCTTTGTGGAGGATGCTTCCAAAACTGCTGCATGTTTGCACCCTGGTCCTCCCTGAAACCACTGCCTACTTTTCAGCCGCACTGCTAAGCCGTCCTCCACCACCCCCAGAACCACCAGCTCCCCAGCCCCGTGCAGCAATGGGCGCACCCTACTCCCGCACCGAGGGGCTTGGGTCCCCCCACCTCTGGACAGCAGCCTGAGGCCTCTCACTGTGGCGTGTCCAGTGTTCCACCACTGCAGCCTGACATTCCGGGGACACGCTCCCTTGGGCAGCGGCCCCTCTGAGAAGCTCAAACCAGGAGCCAAAACGAACCCACAAGTGACCTTGGCTTGCCTGCCAAAGGCAGGGGAGATCAGGGAAAATCGATAGGGCAGCTGCTGAATTCACAGACTCCGTCCCCCTGAGGCAGTGGGGAGTTCCTGTGAGAGGCCCGTGTAAGGAGAAAGGCCAGGCCGGGCCCCCGGGGGCTGCGGTCTGCAGCACAGTTAGCGCTTCATTGCAGAGCCAGGTCGAGCCGCCGGCTCAGAGCCTTGTCCGCCCTTGGACGTCACCGCTGGGTGAGGGAGGGAAGAGCCAGAGCCCTCCTGAGCCGGGCCTGGGGGGCTGTGCTGGTTCAGAGGCCCGGAACCAGACGGAGGACGTGGTTGGGGGTGTGGAGCTGGAGGAGGGGAGGGGAGCACACTCCCACCGAGTGTCAGAAGGGAGCTGCTGGCCGTGGACGTGGAACCGAGATGAGGGAGCGGTGCACACCGGGGTGGGGGGGCTGGAGGGCCTGGGCTGCGACGTCTGTCATGTGGCTGGTGCTGCCCGAGCAGGGACAACTGTTCTATCACCTTTATCACAACCTCATGGTGGGCGGGCGGCGAGCCAAGGCAGCCCCTGTCACCCCGAGGAAATACCTGTTCCTGAGTCTGACACCAGACCAAGTCCCCAGCTTTGAGAATGTGCTGAAAACCATCAGGTAAAAGCGTGCTGTGAATTTCAGTGTATTTTCACCCTGTCTTCCACTGTTTTCTTTTCAATCTTTCTCACTTTCAAAGGCAGTAAAAGTTTCTGGAGAAGTTTCTGGAAAGGAACTATCTGCTCCTCCCAAACCATCATGCCACAAGCCACCCTCCACAGCCCAGACATGAGAGACCAGACAGTAAGAGCAACTGGGCTTTCGATGCCGAGGCCCATGTGGCTTCTACACCTCTTGATTTAGAGTTTCCACCCCTGAAGGAGCTGGCATACATTTACCGTAATCACCAAACACCAAACCAGGAGATGTTTGGAAGACCATCAGATCCAACACCCATCAATTCATAGAGCAGAAACCCAAAGGGCAAAGCAATTGGGTGACTGATAACACATAGCTCCCCTGCCCCGCACGCCCAAGGCTGCCTAGTTCTCTCCACGCTGGCAGCTCAGGGCTCTTCTGTCATAGCACGTAGTGTCCATGACAAGCTGCGTGGGGGAAATCCACAGCTCTCACTTGCCAACAAGCCACGCGGCTCTTACCACTCACAAGCCACCTTGCATGGTAAAGACGGTCCTGGGCTCTTGACCCTCCCTCTCCGGGATGCCTATGTAGAAGTTGGGGTCCTTCCTCAGCACCTAGGAGATGTGGGGCACCAAATCCATACCACTATCACATCATGCCAATCCTTAACACCCAGCCTCTGCCAAAGACATTGCTCACCAATGTAGCAATACCTGCCAGTCATGCTCAATGTGTTACCTTCTGGTACCTTTTAGTATGCAGAATAGACACCAAGGCTTCTCCCAGCAAGCTAAAGGCTGACTAATCAGATGAAACTCCAGTCTTGAGATCTCTCTCACTTGTTCCCTTGCACCACACAGCTGTCCTCTGCCCCACAACCCCAAGCCTAGAATTGAACCGATTCAATGACATCATCAGTTTTACCTTACATTCTTCATCCAACAGGTCCAAGATGCCCAGCTTAGCTTCTATGAGGTCAATACAAGGTTGGTTATCATAGAAATCAATCAGGGTCCAGGGGATCTGCTCCTTCATGTACTCCTCCTGCTCCAGCTTGAATACGTGCTAGTGTAAGAAGTGAAAAGTCAGGTCAGTGAGCTACAGACATACCTTAATTTTCGACTCCCCTGAGCTTCAACCACATGGGTTCTGAGTCCCGGAGGATGGGATATACTCCTCAGAAAGGGTATGGGCACCAGTCACAGTCATGACTGCAGAAATAAAAAGGCCCAGTTGGGTGATCTCAGTCAATCCTAAAGGAAATCAACCCTGAATATTCATTGGGAGGACTGATGCTGAAGCTCCAGTACTTTGGCCACCTGATGCGAAGAGCCGACTCATTTGCAAAGACCCTGAGGCTGGGAAAGACGAAGGGTAGGAGGAGAAGGAAACAACAGAGGATGAGATGGTTGGATGGCATCGCCAACTCAGTGGACATGAGTTTGGGCAAATCTGGGAGACAGTGAAGGACAGGGAAGCCTGGTGTGCTGCAGTCCGTGGGGTCACAAAGAGTTGGAGACAACTGGGCAACAACAAAAGTGAGACTTACTCCCCGGTGAGCCCTTCCCTAGGACGTTCTACTACTCACCTGTCATACCTCAACCAATCGCAAGAAGCCTCACAGCTGGCTTGCGATTGGCTCAAATACCCCAGAAGCTCAAAAAGAGTGGACATCAAAGCCAAGGAGAGGATCACCGACCCTCTTGACCCAGCTGTCTCAATTCCGACCTCCATCTGAGCAGTGGGGAGTGCCTGCCTAGAGCTGGGGCACCACCAGGAAACCAAGGGCAGGTCAGGGCCGAGCTGGAGCCCACTGACCCTGGATGGAAGAGAAGTGGGCTGGGCTGTCTGTGACTCCCCCCTCCGCCCGACATCTCCGGGTCCTGAAAAAACCTACTGAGTTGAACTGCTGCTGGAGCTTCTCATTGGCGTAGTTGATACAGAACTGCTCGAAGCTGTTCACCTCAAACGTCTCAAACCTGCAGGACGGAAAGACCAAAGGACAAAGTAAGAGACATCTCCATTCACCAAAGGGATCGCTGGGACTTCAGCAAGGCGGCCCTCATCCTCTGCTCCCAAGGTTCTCGCCTTAACTCCAGCACAGAAGTACCATCTGCTCTTGAGACCACTGTCACAGGTATCAGCACAATAGTCTTATCAAATAGGAGAGTAAGAATGTATGCCTTTTCACAACTAAAAAAAGTACTGACAGCTAGAAGATTTGGAAAAAGCAGGTAAGAAAGAGAAAGTCACCCATGATTCTGTCATTCACATCAACCATGTGAACCCGCCTGCCGATACAGGAAGACATAAGAGATATGGGTTTGATCCCTGGGTCCAGAAGATCCCCTGGAGAAGGAAATGGTAACCCACTCCAGTATTCTTGCCTGGGAAATTTCATGGACAGAAGGGCCTGGAAGGCTATAGTCCACTGGGTCACAAAGAGTTGGACATGACTAAAGTGACTTAGCATGCACACATGCGTGTTTCCTCCCAGTGACTTTATTTTTGAAGAAAAGTAGAATTACATATAAAATCACACCTATATTTATCATTTAACTTCCCATTTGTTATTTAACAGTTCCCCGTGCCGCTGTTCTTCAAAGACATCAGTTCTAATATCTGCCTCGTGGACCATCCTATGGATCAGCGATGCTGCTTTCAGCCTGAGCATTGCCCAGGAGCCCAGGTGAGGGAACCAGTGTGGCCAGAATTTAGCTGATGTCCTCCTCAAGTCTGGGACGGAGCGTTTGCCCCAGAGGGATGCCTTTTTCTGATTCACACAAAGGGTCCTCCTGGGCTGGCAGTGCCCCATGCAGATGAATCGTAATGTAACCAGTCACCTATTGAAGGACATTCTGGTTCTTTCCCCAGTTTTTATCTGCTATTGCTGCTGTGACAAATATTAGATATACATCTTTGAATTCATGATTCTTAGGATGCTGTTCTAGAAGGAAAATTACCATGTCAGGATTTGTTTTCTTAAATGGCAGCAGCAGATGACCTTCCAGAAAGACGGAACCAACTGATGTTATCACCCTACCCTCACCCCAGAATCCCAGTGTATGTAAGGGTCTTGTTCTCCTAATTCTGGTTAATGAGGTTGTTTTTAAATTCAGGTTTGAGGACTTCCCTGGTGGTCCAGTGGTTAAGAATCTGCCTGCCAATACAGGGGACATGGGTTTGAGCCCTGGCCCAGGAAGATTCCACATGCCATGGGGGCAACTAAGCTTGTGCAACACATAACTGAACCTGTGCACTCCAAAGCCTGAGCTCTGCATAAGAAGAGCTGCCATGAGCTCTCCTCACCGCAGTGAGAAGCCTGCGCACAACTAGAAAGCAGCCTCCACCCGCTGCAACAAGAGAAAGCCTGTGAGCAGCAACGAAGATCCAGGGCCGCCAAAACTAAATACAAGTTTAAAAATTTTAAAACTTCTAAAAATTCATGTTTGACTTAGAGTTTATGTACAATAAGATGCACCGATTTGAAGGATATATTTCAATGAGTTTCTGATCAGTATTACACTACATGTGTCCACCATCACAATCCAGATACAGAAGATTTCTATCACCTCAATCAGCCCAAAGTTGCCTTGTGCTCCAATCAGGTCTGTCCCCACTGCCCCTCACTGGGAGTTTTAATGCATCACAGATCTTTGGTCAATAATGCAAATTAACTTTTTAAATTAATTTGACTAATTATTACATGAAAAATGTTTTTGAACTCTAATTTCTTTGACTATTGACAGAACTCAAGATTTTTCTATGGGTGTGAGTCTATGTACTAGTTGTCTGTACTTTGTGAACTGTCTGTGGTTGGTGAAGTATTTGCTGGGTTTTAACTTTAAAAATTGACTTATTTGAGCTCTTTATACTTTAGATCGTCAACATGACATCAATTGCTCAACTGAAATGTTCACAATATGGCTGGACCACTGCTGGGGAAGGGGACGAGTCTACGGAGAGGAGGGTTGGTAAAGAGATGAGACGTGGCATCGCACAGCCAGGCATGGCCCCACTGGATGCCTTGTATGCTACACTTTTGGACTTTTCCAGGAGAAATGGGGAGAACTGGCAGGATTTTAAATTAAGAAATGAAAACTGAATTTCCATCTCAGGAAAATACTGTGATTTGTGGGAAGGTGTACAAGACTGAATGCAGGACTTTGAATAAGGATTTATTATTGGAGTAATTATTTAGGGAAAATCCAGTCAGGGCATAACTTAGGCTGAGGGTAGCCAAGTTAATGGGAAGGTTCTAAAGACATTAACAAAGGCGGAGACGAGAAGACTTCAAATGACCAGTGGCATGTGGAGTGATAGTTGTGCGACTGGATGGATGTGATCACCCACCAAGCTGGGAGCATGATAACAGCATCAGCGGCTTTAACCACAATGAGCGGGGCCCCCATGCTCGCAGAGCAAGGACAGCAGGCTAAGCAGGTGAGAAAGGGCAGAAATCCAGGAGGAAGAGGAACCTTTTTCTCATTCAGGCACCAGGCTGAATGAGCTGGCAGGGAACCTGTGAATGGGCATCTATGGAGCACCAAGTTCCAGGGGCTTCATGGGCTCACTGAATACCCACAACCAACAAGAGTTGGGGTCTATCACTAATCCATCGTACTGCTGAAAAACCAAATAACCTGTCCAAAATCAGAGAGTCAGGAGACAGAAGAGCCAATATTTGAACCCAGAGAGAGATTTCTGAGAGCACATTAACTCAGAAAGGAGTAAAAGTTCCATTTAAGAAAGAAGGAAGGGGACTTCCCTGGTGGTCCAGTGGTTAAGAATCCACCTTGCAATGCAGGGGACTTGGGTTCGATACCTTGGGTCAGGGAACTAAGATCCCCCCTGGCTCAGGGCCATTAAACCCATGCATCTCAACTAAAACCTGGAGCTGCCAAATAAATATTATAAGAAGAAGAAGAAAGAGGATGCTGTGCGCCCAGGGGTATGTTGCACCCTGGGAACGTCGCCTTAGAAATCTGGATGGGCTGGGCTTGCGAAAGGATCAACATGCCTTTGGCTAGAGATTTACTGCACCCTTCCTTGGGAGAATAAAAGAAAAACCATAAAAAGAAATGGCTGGTTCAAAGTCCAAATTCTAACTTTATGCAGGATGCCCAGGTTGTTACAGGATTATATGGCTCTCAGTCATGTTCAGACGACTGTGCTTACTGCAGGTTGTTCAGCAGTGCTCTGCCAGGTGATGGGAGGGAAGGCCAGCCTCACAGAAGGTGTGCATTTAGAAGGAAGCAACATCAATGATCCATGTAACTTCTTGAACTTGTGTTCTATCACAGAAATCCTCACCAGCTCAGCAATTCTCATCTACCAAGATAATGGAATGACGTTTAATTGTGTAAGGTATGCAATAGTGCTCTATTTTGGTATCCATTTTTCAATAATGTTTTGATTATGGGCATAAACGGGGCTGCCCAGGTGGCACAGTGGTAAAGAATCAGACCCAGCTTTGATCCCTGGGTTGGGGAGATCTCCTGGAGAAGGAAATGGCAACCCATTCCAGTATTCTTGCCTGCAAAATTCCAGAGGAACCTGGTGAACTACAGTCCAAGAGATCACAAAGAGTCAGATACAACTGAGCACGCACATACATACCCATGGGCATAAATAAATGAATAAGAAGGGAGAGATGACTAGGAAAGGCTGTGGGCAAGAAGGTAACGTCCCAGAGAAGGAAGTGTCTGAGCACTTGGAGATGGGGAACGGAGGACACCAAAGAGGGACCTGGGCTCCGGACACAGGCTTCGACCTTCATAACCTTCACAGCACTGGTCCTCTCACTCTTAGAATGGGCAACTGAATTTTCTCAATCTCACATAAAATTATGCCAGCCCTTCCAAACAGATTGTACTCCCTAACCGCCGCTCCCCAGCAGAAGTGTTGGAGCCGCCCCTGATGGGTTAGGGATGGTGGTGGTGGTGGTGGTGGAGAGGCAGCACCCTAAGCAGAAGGACCTGCAAAAATAAATGTGCCAGCCATCCAACAGGGCTAGCTCAGTGCCCAGAACACATCAGGCTTCTCCACTTCCCCCTCTGATGCCCACCTCCTGTGCCCCCCCGCCCCCACCAAAATAGAAGATAAGGAAAAGCAGGAAATCATCCTGAGATCAAAGGCATCAACTGCTTGGAGACAACCACATTAAAGAACATCCTTTGGTCATGCCCATGGAAGACAAGTAATTCCAGGTCAATAAAACAGGATCAAAGATGCAAAATCCAAGCTGGAGGCAGTCCAGACCATGCAGGAGGGAGGCACTGGGTTGGCCAGCCTCTCCCTGGCTTAGGGTCCTCCCAGCCCAGATGCTGGTCCTACAGACCCAGTCATGTCTCTTAGAACCTCATTTCCTCCCCCTACAGCCCCTCTTTCTGCACCTCAAGAAAGATTGCTGATGACAGCCAAGTCATAGAGGAACTTTTAATTAATAAAACCCAGAAGGAAGATAAAAGAGCCACCCTAGCAATTGGCCAGATAACAGCACTTGGGTGCACTTGCAGAGCTTGTACCGAGCTCCAAAGATAAAGGATTTAAATATCTCCCACTCGTCATTTTTTAAAGGTTTACATTGGTAGCACTCCACAAAGAACATTCTCATTAATTTGAGATGGCCTGAAATTAGCTCACAATTTCCCTATTTCTAAGATATTATCTGGTAACAATTCCTCTGCCATCTAGGGTAATTACTGTAATGCCGGCGGCCAGAGATGAATGGATGAGGGGTTTGGGGAGCCCAGAAAATGTCTAAGATGACTGACCTCAGAAAAGGCCAGTTAGGGAGATAAGGCAACTTCTCTAAATGACATTATATTTGTAGTTATTCTTGCCATCAATAGAGATGACTTTTAAAAATAAATACAATGGATCCATTTATAGTTCACATTAAAATATCACAAAGAAATTTATATGCGAGAAGGAATTGGATTTCTCCTGTAAAATCAATGTTGAGAATATTTAGACCAGAATCCTTGGGTGGGAGGGAGGTCAAGACACAGAATAAGGCTTGATGCTGGGACCTAGGATCTGGAGTCATGGTGGTACAACTAACATTCCCACTTCCACGTTCTCCTATCTTCAAAGCAGGGCAAAGAAGTTGACAATTCTCTTCTCATTCTACCTGACTTCAGGGTGGGGTAAGGGATACAAGTGCCTCTATAAAAATAGGGTAATGTCTGTGGGAAAGTGAAACTGTAGTAAAAAAAAAAAAAAAGTCAACCTGTCACTCTGAGTTAATTATTAACCACCGCGAACAACTCCCTCCAGAGCAGAGAGGTGATGAGATGCTTTGAAGGTTGGGAAACAGTTCTTCCCCCGGGGGCACAGGGCACAGAAATTAGACTTTCTTAGCTTAGACCTGTGTTTCTACCCTTCTATCAAAGCTCAAAAGAGAAGGTATGTGGTACAGGTTAGACATAGAGGGGGGCTACTAGGGAATGATCGCTAAAAGTCAAGCAAGTCCTCTCAAGGTCTCTTTCCCTCCTGAAACCCATGAAATCTCACAAGGGCACCTTGCAGTCTGTTAGGGAGGCCAACCCTTCTGATCTCTTTACTAAACAATCCAGGGTGCTGGCTGCACCTTAGTTAGAATGGAAGGACTTCAGTCCTGCTCCTGTGTTTCTCTCTGTGTCCAGATGCCCACATTCAGGACTTGTCTTTCAGAGAGAGCAAAGTTCTAGGCACCAATCACATCTCAAGGTCAAGAACAGGTCTTCTGGAGGCTCTAAGTCCATTCTGTTTGCAGTGTGCTCCAACTCCTGCCTCTCCCCTGTGTCTGAAAATCTGACATGGGACAGGAAGACGCCCACCATATGGTAACTCTCTCCCAATCCATCAGCCAATTGTCCCAGGAACTGCAAGAGCTGCAAAAGCAAATCATGAACCCTGCCCAAAAGAGAGAGCTATTAGGAAGACCTCAGGAAACCTCAACTACTGGAGATTTGTGTGTGTTACAGGACTTTAAAGGAGGGTGAGCTCATGGGGGTGCTGGCAGGGACAGAGACAAATGGGACTTTATTGAAGCTTTAAGAGTATGTAGTGGTGTTTGGCTTCAGGCATGCTCCAAAGGGCTATGTCAGAGCAATTCTGGAAGGTTGAGCTTGACTTTCAAGCACTCAGAGTTACAAGGCTCTCCTGGGAGACTCAGAGAGTCCAAGGAGAACCCACTGCAAGAGGTGATCTGCTGGATCTGGGAACCTTAGGCTCGCTATGCATGTCTACCCTGAAGAAGACATGTCCAGGGATCTTCTGGGCTGTCCAAGGTTGGGTCACTGTTCACAGGTTGCAGGGTAAATGCAATCACTGACTTTTCCCCCTCCATCCTCCATGAAACCTTCCCCCCTTACTGAGAGGGGATAGGTTGTCTTCTCTGAATAAATCACTAAGGATCGTGAAATTATCTTTACGTCTGTTTTGAAGAGTGAGACCAAGAAAGAAAAACATAACAAAGAAACAAAGAATTTCCATCAAAATGACGAAGGCAAATGGTGAGCTTAAGAAATTTACTTAAAATATATCATTTAAGGCAACTTACGGAATGGTATAAAATATCTGCAAATCATATTTCTGAAAAGGAGTTAATATTCAAAATATATAAAGAAGTCCTATAACACAAAAACAAAAAAAGTAAATAACTTGATTTAAAAATGGGCCAAGAACTTAAAACCTTTCTCTAAGAAGATACACAAATGGCCAAGAAGCATATGAAAAGATGATCAAAATTATTAGAGAAATGCATACCAAAGCCATAATCATACCTATCAAATACATATCAAAATCACTTCACACTTATTAGGATGGCTACTATAAAAAAAAAAAAACAGAAAAGAACAAGAGCTGGCAAGGATGTAGAGAAACTGGAACCTCTGGGCATTACCAGTAAAAATGTAAAATGGTGCAGCTACTATAAAAAATAAGATGGAGTTTTCTCAAAAAACTAAAAATAGGATTACTATATTACTACATAATCCTCAAATGATTAAAAATAGGATTACTACACAATTCAGCAATCCTACTTCTGGCTATATATCTAAAGAGTTTAAAAGAAGAGATATTTGCACACCCTTCCTTGTTCATTCTAGCAGTATCGAAATATTGCCAAGAGGTAGAAGCAGCCCAAACATCCATCAGTGGATGGATAAATAAAATGTGGTACATGCATACGATTTAGTATTATTCACCTCTAAAAAGGAAGCAAATCCTGCTGCACGCTACAACATGGTTGAATCTTGAGGACATTAGGCTAAGTGAAATAAGCCAGGCACAAGAAGTTAAGTATTGTATGATTTCATTTACATGAAGTATGTAGAGTTGTCAAAATTATAGAGACAGAAAGTCCTCTCTCCTGGGGGGTGGAGGAGAGAAGACAGGAGTTGTTTAATGGGTACAGAGTTTCAGTTTTTCCAACATGAAAAAGTTCTAGAGATAAACTGCACAAAAATGCGAATATACTTGAGATTATTGAATTGTATACAAAAAGTGGTTAAGGTGGTAAATTTTATGTTGTGTGGGTTTTTAAACTACAATTTAAAATTTTTTTAACATAAATCATTAGAAAACACTGAATAGACCAGGATGCAAATTTAAAGTTAGGCTATGCCAAAAGAGACAGAGAAAGTAACCCAAGAACTGGGAAGGATATGAGATCCCAGCAAACCCACTTCCTGTTCCGGGGGCCCATGCTTCCCTCAGCATCAGGCAGGAATCTATCCTTGCCTTGCTCCAGAAGTCTCCCTGGTCAACTGTCCTCATCAAGAATGAGCTGGCCAAAGCCAAAGCCTCCTGCCACCTTGGCATTTTGAAGGCTCAGGTCAAAGACAAATAAATGTGTACCTTTCTCAAACCGGAGCCATTTATTTCTCATTGCCCCGAGGAGGGGAGAGGAACAAAGGATTATGACTGCAATTAACCAAGCCTGTAGAGGCAAATGCATGTTAATGAGACATGAAAGGAAAACCCCAGCTAAGAACGGCCTGGTCTGTCCTGTGAATTTCTATCCCTGCCTCATAAGGAAGACCCTGCAGGCAGCTTCACAGGTCCACCATCAAGGAGAGAGCTTGGCTTGGGTTGGCTAAATTGCTCTGGCTGTGGCTTGCCTTGCACTTTTTGGGAGGTGGGTCAGGACAGCGAGAGGTGGCAGGGGTGGGCAGGCTTCTACCAGGACACTGGGTGTGTGGGAGCGTCCAGAGGAGTCTGAGACCAGGGCCTCTGAGTAGGGGGCCCATTGGAGATGTGGCGGAGGCGGCCGTGGCCCATACAGTAGATTTAGGTGCTCACAGCCTTTTCTACCGTCCGAACAAACGCCCATCAGAACATCATGATAAGGCGAGACGTGTATGTGTGATGCTGGCTCACATGCCGCTTGCTTATATATACGGAAGTGAGTGTTAATTCATTCTAGCTGCAGGGTCTATAGGAACACTCTGAACATTTATAGGAAAACCTGGTATGGCTCACCTACACCACGTACAAACTGCTTCCAGGATGAGCCTGACTGATGAGCCCGAGACGCTCCAGCCAGGGAAGATCCCCTGGGGAAGGGATGGGCTACCCTCTCCAGTATTCTTGGGCTTCCCTGGTGGTTCAGCTGGTAAAGAATCTACCTGCAATGCGGGAGACCTAGGTTCGATCCCTGGGTTGGGAAAATCTCCTGGAAAAGGAAATGGCCACCCACTCCAGTATTCTGGCCTGGAGAATTCCACAGACTGTATAGTCCACGGGGTCATGAAGTTGGACACGACTGAGCGACTTTCACTTTCAGAGACAGAGAGAACCCTTTATTCCTTTCCTCTTCATCAGTGGCATTTAATGTATTCAGAATCCCACCCCTGCCCTCCTTCCCACTCTCTCCAGCTTCCACAAGCCCTCTTTTGCCCACAGGTGACAAGCAGCCGTAAGAAAATAGAAAAGCATAAGGTCATCCCAAGAGCATCTTCTGTTGCGTCATGGTGTCCCCGTACTCAGGCTGAGACACCACGCGGGAGATGGTGGGAAAGGGGGTCTCCTTCCTCTCCAGGGACTTGGGTGGGAAAATCAAAAATAAAAGATAATGCTGGAGTTTTGGGATGCCACGGAAGAATCCCTTCCCATAGCCATAGTGTTTGTAAATAAAGCCTAGCGACAGGAACGAGCTTCAGGTGGGAGGGAGGTGGTTAGAAAGGACGACAGAGCTAGTGTGTCGAGTGTGAGGCCCACTCTCAGGAAGCTGAGGACACAAGGCTCAGTGGGTTTCTGAGAGGGTGTCTTTTCTGAAGGCTTCTGAAAGACACCTGGAAGGTGTGCCAAGTCCAAAGGAAAAAAATCAGAAAGACGCCATGACTGGGAGAGGGAGAGGACTGCAAACAGCTCAGTGTAAATCTCAAACTTCCACCAAATGCCGCCATTTTCTCCCAGGTTAATAAATGATGTCACTGACCTGTTGGATCAAAAACAGTACCTCCAAGGAGGGGTTCAGGATGGGGGACACGTGTACACCCGTGGCTGATTCGTGTCGATATATGGTGAAAGCCACTACAATATTGTAAATTAGCCTCCAACTAAAATTAATTAATTAAAAAAAAAAACAGTACCTCGAGATTCAAGTCATCTGCTTTCTTGCGGTGAAGTTTTTGGTTTTAATTTCCTAAGAGTTCATTCCATACCCTCTGACCAGAAAAGAAAGCTCAAATTTATCCAATGATTTCTCGGCAGACCAGAACTGCTGAGGAGCACACATATGCGGCTTCAAGGTTGTCCGTAAGCGCTTTCTTGGCAAACAACGGCCCAGTCAGATGGGGGCGAGTTAACCCTGAACCTACCTCGCCATCCTGAACTCTGCCCACAGAGTGAGGCCCACACTGACTGAGCGGCCAGAGGAGGAACTGTGTATGGCGTCTCTCTTCCCGGGAGGAGGTGAACCACTTTCTGAATATGACCGCTTTATGACAAGGTTCGAAAAAGTAAGTTAGCTTCCAAGAAAGGATAAGGACTTTAAACAGAGAAAACAGCACAGTGCGCCTGGAAGGAAGAACCAGGGGAGGAAATGCCTGAGAGTGCCTGACCGTGGGCTCCTGCCGGGGGACCTGGTCTCACTGGAAGGCTGCCAGAAGTTCTCAGAGGAACCCAGGGCTACATGGAGATGAGGGACACAGGTGAGAAGCCAGCCCCAGAAACAGGACACAGAGTCCTGTGGATCCCCATTCATCCACCGACAAGCGCCCCTTCAAACCACAGACAAGTCTTCCCTGTGATCTACTCCTCCCCTTCTCTGTGCGCGGTCACAGGGCCTTAGAGAAAATGAACTCAGTTATAAAAACCAATAAACTAAATGGCAGGGAACTTCCCTAGCTGTCCAGTGGTTAGACTTCGCCTTCCAACGCAGGGGTTGCAGGTCTGACCCCTGGTCTGCCAGCTGAGATCCTACATACCCCAGGGCCAAAAACCAAAAGGTAAAACAGAAGCAATACTGTAACAAATTCAATGAAGACTTCAAAATGATCCACATAAAAAAAAAATCTTAAAAAAAGTAAATGGCAAATACAAACATACAATCCCAGCTTGCAAGGGCCCAGCTGACCTTCAGACTCAGAAGCACCAGGCACCCAACTCACAGAGTCACCCACCCTCACTGAGTAAGCAAAGCCTCTTGCTGGGGACCCCTTGTAAGGGGGGGAACTGTCTGTGTAAACTCAAGACTGCCAAGACAATAGGCACCTCTAACAGAACCGAGGTGACTGCAGCCATGAAATTAAAAGACGCTTACTCCTTGGAAGGAAAGTTATGACCAACCTAGATAGCATATTAAAAAGCAGAGACATTACTTTGCCGACAAAGGTCTGTCTAGTCAAGGCCATGGTTTTTCCAGTGGTCATGTATAGATGTGAGAGTTGGACTATGAAGAAAGCCGAGCACCAAAGAACTGATGCTTTTGCACTGTGGTGTTGGAGCAGACTCTTGAGAGTCCCTTGGACTGCAAGGAGATCCAACCAGTCCATTCTAAAGGAGATCAGTCCTGGGTGTTCATTGGAAGGTCTGATGTTGAAGCTGAAACTCCAATACTTTGGCCACCTGATGCAAAGAGCTGACTCATTTGAAAAGACCCTGATGTTGGGTGAGATTAAGGGCAGGAGGAGAAGGGGACGACAGAGGATGAGATGGTTGGATGGCATCATCGACTCAATGGACATGAGTTTGGGTGGGCTCTGGGAGTTGGTGATGGACAGGGAGGCCTGGCGTACTGCAGCTCATGGGGTCGCAGAGTCGGACACAACTGAGTGACTGAACTGAACTGAACAGAACCGAGGCGTGATAGTGTACATTGTATCAGGAGCGCTGCAGCCATAGTATTTCTACGTGCTATTAACAACAAGGAGTCTCCACATTAATCTTCCCACACTGAAAACTCAGGAAAAAAACCAGATTCTTGCCCAGGGAGAGTAAGAGAACCTAGTCAGATGCAGCCGCCTGACTTTCTCTGGGTCTTACATCAGAAGGCAAATGCTAAAGGGCAGTTTTCTGGAAACCCAATTACCTGAAATGCTCATGGCACAGGGATGAACCACAGAATTCAGTGCTGACAGCTGAGCAGTACGTTCCCAGGGTGCAGGGGCTCTTCTGCGAGGCTCTCCCCAGGGCAACCGGAAGGGCTGAGCCAAAGCAGCAGCAACGGAGCAGAGGAGAAGCGGGGTGTCCACAGGCACTCAGCGAGGGCCCTGCAGGGCCCCGAGAGGGAGCGTTGTCCTGTCTCCCCAGGCCATCCTCCCCTGTGCTCCTCCTCGCCTATGGGGTGGCTCTTTCCCTACCGTCCGGACCGAACTCCTGTTCCCCAAGCGGCTCCCCCACCGCCCGTGTTCTCCTCTCTCTCTGAAAGACCCAGTTCAAGCCTCACCTTCCACAGGAAGCCTGTCCTGACTGTGCCAACAAGCGTGCGCTCTTCTGCCTTGACACTCGCACAGCCCTAAGTGTGCAAACCCTCACGCGGACCCCGCTACAATTCCTTCTGTTGTCTCTTGTATTACTCTCCTGCCGTGACCTAATTCTTTAGCAAGTTCTCAAGGCCTTTGCAATGCCAGAAATTGCGTGTCCTTCTTGCATTCCTGCCACGGTGTGTGACATGGTTTCACCGGAAGCCCCGTGATGATAGCGAGCAGCAGAGATGGAGCCGGGCAGCCTCCCTCTGCTCAGGGAAGCGGCTGCATCCAGAGGAGGTTCTCCTCTGCTACAGTTGGACACACGGCAAGAGCCAGCCCACCGGTCCACCACGCACTCGATTCTACCAGAGCATCACAGCTTTTGCAACACCGTGCTGCTATGGGTCTGAATTCCTATCTGAAGACAGAAGCTGTGACTCTTAGGATATAAAGATCCAGGGGGATTTCATCTATCATTAGCTTCAAGAGGGCAGGACACTGATCATAAGAGAAGTGCTGGTGAGGTTTAAACCCAGTATGCGTCATTTTAAGCAATTCCAGAAGGACCTGGAATGAATTTCAGAGAGACTGTGGCTCAAAACACAGTCGGCTCTATTAGTTTTGAGCAATGGAAACTCAAGAAGAGAGGGGCTGTGATCTGCAGAGGGTCATTCAGTGAGTTGGTGATGGCTCTGCGTCAAAAAGGCAGCCTCCCAGTGCCTACTGAAGTACACTTTCCATGTGCCATGTTGCCTGTCTCTAAAAGATACACTATGATAACAGTCATCTCCATTAGGCTAGAATTGTGAAATGAAGAGGAACTTGAGGAATGACTACCCACAGTATCAATCCGTACAGCACTGGGCACGATTATAGTGTTAAAACAATCACCGTGATCAGTGATATAGTGAATGAGGTCGGACGGCAGACTTAAATAAAACATAACTGAAACACAAAACCTGAATGCAAGTTCACAGAAAGCTCTGGTCTGATACTGGGCTAGCCCCTGCCCTCTCTGAGCCTCAGTTTCCCAGTAGGACAAAGGGGTGCCTGCAGGGTTTCTCAGTGGGGGGCCACTGGTGTTTGACATGGTCCACTTTTCCATGGGATTGTCCTCCATACTGTCGGACACCTAGCACCCTGACCTCAGGCCACCAAGTGCCAATAGTGACCTGGTCACTATGACAACCCCAAATGCCCCTCCCTGCCATATCTCACAATCTCCTGGCTGAGAACCCCCAGGAAGGTCTCCGAGGTCCCCGCTGGCTGGAAGATGCCAGCAGGAAGACACCAGTGAACGGCAGGAAGTGGCGCGGGCCTACCCGTAGATGTCCAGGACTCCGATGAAGGAGTGCTGCTTGAGGGAGGTGTGCAGGGCCTTGTTGACGTGCTCCACGATCCAGTGGAACAGCTGGGCGTAGATGTGCTTGGCCAGGGCGTCGCGCGCGTTGACCACCTGCTGCAGGGACATGGTCTTGACGTAGGTCTCCGAGGTGGTGACCAGCTTGCGATGGCACAGCCAGTGCTCCATCTGACTGCGCTCCACGCCCAGCAGGCGGCAGAAGTCGCTCAGGTGTTCATCCTCAGGCTGGAAGAGACCCAGGAGAAGGGTTCAGGAGGGGCGTGGAGGACAGACCACGCCCTCTCCCCTCTCACCAACTCTAGAGCCCCCCAGAACCCCATCTCACCCCCAGCCACCGCCCCAGCCGTCCCCTGCACTCTCACACCACTGAGTGATCATCAGGGCCCAGAGAGTGTGGCTCAAACTGATGATACCCGCTAAGGACCAAGTTATCGGCAGGGCTTTAAAAAGCACCGCTGCATTTGCCCTATCCCCTCCTCACTGCCAGCGGCTGCAGGGTAACGGGAGGAGAGGGTTTGCGAGTGAAGGGAGCAGAGTAAGAACTGAGCGCTTAGGAATGGATAATCCACCAACAGGAAGGGGCTAGGAGGCAGAATCACAGTGAATGTAACTTCCAGCTGCAGAGGAGTGCTCGGTCCACAGCCCAGGAGAGCGCCTCAGTTTCAAGCATTATCTCGGACTGGCCCAGGGCCCAGAGCAGCGTGCTCGGCAAAGAGCCCTGAGCTGACCACCCCCCACCCCAGCAGGTGACAGCACGCTGACACGGCACTTGTCCTAAGTTGCCAAGCAGAATTGCTTTCATCTTAACCTCAAACTTATTCTAAACTTCTATGTGATACTAAACACATAGCCCCAAACTTATTTATATTCTTTAAGCACTTGCCACGTGGGAAAAAAAGTGATTTTAGGTGGAAAGCTAGGACAAATGGTAAAAGTAAGGGACCAGTTTTGACCAGGGAAGAGCACTCTGAATGCTATAATTTATATTCATGTTTAGAGCTGGGAAAAAAATAGGAATGCCTCTGGCTTCCATCCCTTCGCCATACAGGTGAGAAACTGAGTCCCAGAGAAGTACAAGGACTCACCCAGGTAGTCAGCTGCACGTGATCTTGACCCTTACTTACCCAAAGTACCAATCATACCACCTGGTCCTTGAGTCATTGATAACCAAGTCACCCAAAGTCTTATTTCACCCAAGAGTATGAGTCTCCTGGGTCACCCTTGCTGCCCATTCACGACTCCCCCCAGAAAACCTGCTTTTCCTCGCCAGGTTTTTGCCATATTCATTCCCTCATCTGAATCCCCCAGGGAAAGCTGATAACCCAGCCATGAGACTGCTGGAGAGCTTCAAGACTTCGAGGTGGGTGGAAAGGCGATCCAGGAACATCATGAGCTACCTCCTAATGGCCCTGAATTGCTTGTGGGACTCATTTTCTGATGAGGCTGCCATGGAGGATGTAAATGTGGGCCTGTTCAATGAAAACTAACACAGATAACTGTGCCACTTCCCCAGGCCATTTTTCCCCTCCTCCTGCTGCTGCTGCTAAGTCCCTTCTTTCTCCTCCTACAGATACTTAAAATCCATCTACCCAAATACACACAATTACAAAACAAACAATAAAATGTCAGAGTAGGAAAGAACCTCCCCAAATCATGAAGGTCAGAGGTTTTCCAGAGTATGGTTTGTGGAGTAATAGTTACAAAGACTTGGCTGTACCCGACAAGAGTGCAGGGGTGGGGAGAGTGACCGTAAGTTGAACACGGTGGAAGGGGCTTGTTAACATACCCTGTTAACACACACACATACACACACACACTGAGAGAGAGAGAGATTTCACAGAGCATTTCCTGAACTTAATTGACAAAGACCCTCAACTTCCGAAGAAATTGCCTAGGGTTGAGGTTCTCAGGAAAATACTTAGGGATCACCATTCTAATCCAATCCCCCTTATTTTTCACATGAGAAAAAACAGGGTCAAATAGAGGCTCCCTACCTGTGACCCAGAGCTCCTAACCAGGCTCCAGGTTCCGGGGGTGGGCAGAGAATCAGCTTGGGCTAGGGGCATGGGAGGACCCCACCTTTTCACTCACTCAGCCGGTGGGGCAGCTGTGGCCACTTCTGGCCAAGAGCCTTCTACCCTGCAGCTCTCCCCCACCCCGCCGCCACCACCCGCCCTCTCCTGCAAACAGAAAGCCCTATGTGATAGCATTAAGTGCCTGGGGACAGCTTGGCAGGCAACAGGTTCGGAGCTAGCAGGTGTCCAACTTGTTCATCTGACCTGTTACCAAGAAGTCCTTAATTGCCAGGCAAAGCATTGAACTGGATTCCCTGACATGTAAACAGCCCGCCAGCAGCAAACATGACCGCCCAAGGCCTGCCCGCAGCCTCTCTCCCCTCCCTGTCATCTCTCAGGTGAACGCAGTACAGAAAGAACCACGAGTTCTGGAACTCTCTGATCATCACCACGGGACGGGTTCTCATCCACTGTGGCAAGGCGTGGCTTGGCCATGGATTACCCCCTTCTGACCATTGATTAAAGGTGCTGACTGAAACTGATTTAACGCCATGCAATTACATTTAAGCTTAATTAAATGATGCTAAACCCATCAAAAATGGCCAGCATCATAGGCAGCAGATGAGTTCTGTGGGCCCCAATTGCCAAATTCAAGAAACAAATTGCCTCTGGTGTCCAAGTAATTGCATGCTGTTGCATCTCCAAGGCAACTGTGGCAGGCAGGGAACATATTTTCATGCTTTAATTACAAATAAAAACTACCGAGCAGAAGGCAAGTGCATCTGGACCGACAGCCTTTCCAGCAGGAGGCCCACCCTATGTACCCAAGGCATAAGCCAGAATCACTACCAACCATTTAGTGAAGCATTTCCCGAGCGCACACGGCACGCTCAGCACTGTGCTGGGCACCGCGCGGGACGGACACCAGCTGGTGAGGATGCCCAGCCCCGCGGACTGAGAAGCAAGGCTGGCGGTGGTCTGGGGAGAAAACACTGGCCAGGCTCTGACTTGGCTTTGCCATGAGCCGTCACGATGACCTTAGAGAAGGAGTTCCTCTCTCCAGGCCTTAGTTTCTCCAATCCCATGAAGGGAGAGTGATGTAACAACAAGGATGAGAACAGTCAAGAACTCAAGCCCCCGAAGCCTGTGCCAAGCGCCCCCACCCGCAGACGGGGACACAGACTTTGAAAGGTGAGTCACTATCAGGAAACGGCAGGACCCGAGCTTGAACCCTGGCGGTCCTGACCCAAGACTTCTCTCTCCCAGTTAGTTCTCGACACCACCTCTAACTGGAGAGCCAGACCGGCCTAGACCACAGACCTGTGCTCAAAGTCCTCTGACTCCCGTCATCTCTCAGGGAAGGGCCTCCTGCGCCACGTGGTGTCCAAGCCTCTGGCTGCCAGGCATCCTCCCCATCCCTTCACCACCATCTGTGTCCTCCGTCCCCTCTCCAAGTGTGCATGACACCCTCCCTCACAGCCTTTGCACACACACTTGTGGCTGCCAGTGTGTGTCAGGGCTGGAGAACAGGAGACACGGCTCGGGAGCTTAGAGGGGGAAGCAGGCATCGATGTGATGTCCCCAGTGAACATTCTTGCTCCTTCTCTCCTGAAGGTCCCTGCAGAGGCTGGTCTGGAAGATCAGCCAGAAGATCAGAGGACACTTCACTGACAAGCGGAGCCCTAGCTTGCGAGGGAGAGGGCCCCGCCCCACCCCCGAGCACAGGTGCCCAGCAGCTCTCTGACCCTGGTCCTCCCGCCTCGCCGTCAACCCCGCCCAGGGCCCCTCCACTGGCTCACTGCGCCCCCCTGAGTCGGGGGAGCCCCCGCCAGCCACCCATCTGCTTACGGGGTGTCCACCGAGTCCTGGGCCCTGAGCTGGCTGCTGGCGCGAGCACAGTGAGCAGAACAGTCCATGTGCTCACGGGCTTTGGAGTCTCACGAGGGACAGAGATGCAGCAAATCAGCACATGATAAATGTAAAAGTACAACCACCCTGAGAGGGTCGGGGGAGAGGCGTGAAAACAGTAAGAGACCACGATGGAGGCGGGGGGACCAGCTCGTGACCTTGAGAAGCAGGAGACTGGGGCTGGAGGGGGGGGGCGGGGTGGAGGCCAGGGGGCATCTGTCACCCTTCCTGCATTTCTCCACCGACGCAGGAGCTCTCCAACGCCAGCCTTCCCAGACTCACCCGTCCCTGGCACGAGGCAGAGTATGGGTGCCCTAAGGAACCAGGGGGCGTTTACAGGGGTGTGGGGGGTAGAGAGGCATGGGCGCTCTGAGCTCCGCTGGCTATAAACACTCAGGCCAGGAGGAGTTTGGCTTGTTCTAGGGCCCATCCATCACTCCCCACATCAGCACGGCACCAGGTTCTTCTCCACTCACCACAATCTGTCTCACAGCATCGTCACTGCCAACCACACACGTACGCATGCATACACGCACGCACACACACACACACACACGCACACAGGCACACGCACATCCATGTCCGGGGACACTGGGCACGGCCCGGCTCCAGCATTCCCTGCTTTCACATGGACTGCAGATTCCATGCTGAGGGTGCTGGCAGCCCTCCTGGGCTCCAAACCCAAACCTATTATTTCTCTTTTAGGGAAGACGTATGGGCGTGGGACGGGGTGATGAGCTCAGTCAAGGGCCAGCTACCATTCAAGTCTTCCTCTCCTTTGAGGCAGGGCCAGGTTTAGCTGAGTTATAAAATGCACAGCAGAAAAAGCATCAGCTTGTGAGTGGTGATGACACTCACGCCCACGTTCATTATCCACAGCATTGTCTTCTGTATTTCCCCAGTTATTTCAATTCTAAGTCTTTGGTAGCAAGAATCGTACTTTGTACCTCCCAGGTCTTGGCCATAAATGGACACGAAAGACCTAAAATAGGCAACTGCAGACTCACTCACGCAAGGTCAGAAGACCAGTTCAGTCCAGCCTGACACCATCACACACCAAAGCCCATACAACACGCTGTCTATACTGCTTGTGATTGGCGGTGCTCCCCCATCCACCTATGTAGACATTCTTTTATCTACCATAGACAAGATATTATACTACATTGGGCACCAGGAAAACAGTCATTAAGAGCATCTACAGAGCACTTCACAGTTTGCAACACAGTCATATAGACGTCTCAATATTCTCCTGTGTACTGTCAAAATCCTGGCCACTGCTGCCATCAACCCTGCCTACCCAACTAGACTGTAAGCTCCTTGGGGTCAATCACCAGCATGGTGTCCAATACTCCTTCCCGTCCCAGCAAGCACAGACCAGAAGGACTCATGAGCTGACCACACTCTGTAGAATCCCATGGACTTCAGGATACTTGGGAAACCAAACCATCAAAAAGAATTTATTGAATAACCCCTAAATAACCCCCTAAATTCCCTGCCCTCAGCTACAGAATCTTGATGGCAGCTGATTTGAAAAGGATTTGTTCCTTTAAAAAATTATCAGCACGGAAACAGAAACCGTTACTCTTAAGAATAAATAACCTATGAATGTCCTCTAAGTGCAAAGACATCTCAGTTGTACAAAACTGGAGGGACAGAGTGAAGTGTGCACATGTTATCTCCAGTGCTGGAGGGCAACTTACTGATACTCTACAGGATTCACCATCGCGCTCGGCTTGAATCGCCACATTTCCAAGGTGCAGGATGGAAGCAATTATCTTAAAAATGCTTATCTGATGGGACTCTCTCACTCCTGGGGAAAAAAAAAATGAATGAATGACACTCAATATCCATGGTAGGATAGAAAGGATGTTTTACTTTCTTTTTAAGGACTTTGAAAAAAAAAGTTTCATTTTCCTTTCCAGGCCAATGACTCCTAAAATGATCCAGGATCCTCACCAAGTAATTACCTATCACAGTAACAGCTCAGAGGGCAAAGGGGCTCCTTGGACTAAAAGAGAAATATCTTCATGGTGATTGTCCTGATCAAACCAGATGGGTCGCAGGATCATTTTAACTTCTCTGAGAGAAAAGGAGAGGTGGCAATCATGCAGACCCATTTTGGACTTTATTTCAACCAAGCACTTTACAGAGGTTTTTATGAGTTTAATACAAATGGTCATTTATCTGCAGTCATTTTTCTCTCAATATAATATCCCACAAACATCTGTGGCACACATCTGAAGTGCCAACAGGGGAAGAAGAGGAGAATTTCTCCTGGGGACACTGTTACAGGCTGGACAGCCAGCTGGCCCTTGGCTGTCCCCCCGGGGCTACTGTTTACGACACTACATGCTTCTTCAGTTATAGACACACACACCTACTCTGGAGCCACTAGCAGCAAATACCTACTGTCAATTTTGTTATTTATGCATGTAAGTTATCAAAGACATGGATAATGTCTTAACATTTATCTTTAGCTTTAAGGTATTATTTCTTTTGAAAAAATATCTATTTACTTATCCATTTCGCTTCAATGGGTCTTCATTGTGGCATGTGGGATCTTTCCTTGCAAACTCTTAGTTGCGAAACATGGGATCCAGTTCCCCAAGCAGGGATCAAACCCCAGTGCCATATTTTGGGAGCTCAGAGTCAAAGTCACTGGACCACTAGGCAAGTCCCATCATTTCTTTCTGAATCACCAAATATTTCAGACTTTAAAAAGGCTTCAGACTAATAGAGTGAACACCAGTCAACCTACCATTCAGTTTAAGAGATAATACGATTACCCCCAAATTCTTCCCCAGACGTAGTTACTTATTTTTGAGACATTAATTTACTCAAGCTAAAAAAAAAAAGTCAGTGACACCTATATAAATGTTAGTAATTGGTAAATATAAATGGTAGTAAAGATGTGTCATGTAAGGATCAAAGCTTTACTCAGATAATCAATAAAGTGGACAACCCAAACATGAACTAAACAAATTAACTCTAGATTTTTAAGAATGTTGGGCTTCCTAGTGGCTCAGGTGATAAAGAATTTACCTGCAATGTGGGAGACCTGGGTTGATCCCTGGGTTGGGAAGATCCCCTGGAGGAGGAAATGGCAACCCACTCTAGTATTCTTGCCTGGAGAATCCCCATGGACAGAGGAGCCTGGTGGGCTACAGCCCATGGGGTCACAAAGAGTCAGACATGACTGAACAACTCACACACACTGTCCAAACTTCACAGGGTGAGGGATTTACTTTTTAATTTTTTTTTTTTTTTAGGCACTTTTTCTTTATTTCACATGGCCTGTGGGTGTCTCTTGTCCCAGACCTGGCGCCGTGTGTCCGGGTGTTGCGAGAGTGGGCTGAGCCTAAGAGGGGAATCCCCCCCTCTGCAGATGCCAGATGCCCAGACTGTCACTGTAGATTTGCAGAGACATACAACCCCAGGCCTTGCCCTCTCCACGTGTGAATGGTCCTGAGTTGTGGGCTCCTGTTCTGCCACATGGGGCGGGCAGTGCCAAGGTGGGCTTCTCTGTCCGGGGCACAACAGACCGAGGAGTGATGGCCACATTCGAGTATCCCTGGAATAATGTGAGGTCTGTGGTGCCTGGAGTGGAGGCCGCCTACCACCTTGTGTCCTGGCTCTAGCCAACAGTCTTGATCACCACGGAAGGCTCCACTGTCCCCTTGAATGGGCCAGTATTTTTATTACACAGTATCTTCAAAAACATACAAATTTAAAAAATTATAATGAATTCCTGTTCTTGTTTCATCATTATATCCCCTAGAGGCCAGCACACAATAGGTGCTCAGGAACATGGGTGATAGAAAGATGATACTGGTACTTGTTACACAGAGAGCAAGTGCTTGCAAATGTCTACGGAAATGAATGCATCATCCCAGTATCTGGTTTTATTTAAACTAACAAACCAGAAAAACAGCCAGAGGGTGAATATTTAGGCACATGCCCTGGTTCAGTGTAACTAAGACTGGCAAAAGGAAGACAGGTTAAAGCCAGAGGCTGAAACCCAGGACAAGACAGGAAGCTGGACGGTTATGTACCTGTTTAGGGGTTAAAGCTGGAGAAGGCAATGGCACCCCACTCCAGTACTCTTGCCTGGAAAATCCCATGGATGGAGGAGCCTGGTAGGCTGCTGTCCATGGGGTCGCTAAGAGTCAGACACAACTGAGTGACTTCACTTTCACTTTTCACTTTCACACATTAGAGAAGGAAATGGCAACCCACTCCAGTGTTCTTGCCTGGAGAATCCCAGGGACGGGGGGAGCCTGGTGGGCTGCCGTCTATGGGGTCCACAGAGTCGGACACGACTGAAGTGACTTAGCAGCAGCAGCAGGGGTTAAAGCACCAGGCTTGCGATCGGAGCTCAGAGGGCTCTCCAGTAAGTCCCACAGAAGAAAAAGGGAAGCGCGTGCTGAGCCCTTCACTTTCCTCTCCCCTTCACTTATTCTTAGGAACCAACGCTTTGTCAATTTCCCAAGCCCTAACTACTCTGTCATGATACAAATTTAAGTAGTAGATATTGAATGACTGTTGAATCCTAACAGTAGTTAGGATTTCTGCATTACACTGATCAGACAGTCCCTTCTTAACACAGGATTCTCTGAATAAGCTGTACCTCTTTCTGGGGAGCAACAAATCAAATTTAAAATAATCAAACACTAAAACCGAAAGAGTAAAACACGGGTTGGTAGCCTATGGTTCGTAGCCCACCGCTGTTTTTTCTATATAAAGTTTGACTATAATACTGTCAGTTCTTACTTTTATATTTTGTCTATGGCTACTTTTACACTACAATGGCTGAGTAGCTGCTACAAAATCATGTGGCCCAGAAGGCCCAAAATATCTACTATCATGTCCTTTAAGAAAAACTTTGCCAAACTCTGGGATTTAAAAGATGGGACAGGCTGATTAAAGAGTAGGGAAGAGTGGCTTATTAAAATAATTAATTTTACAAATTCCATGTGCTTTGGGAATCAAAGTACTGAGTCTCCTTAGGGCCTTGGAGGGCACAACCTTCATCAGCTCACGCCCGCCACTCACACAGGGGCCCTTCTCCCTTCTGGACAGAATGCTATCCTGCTCAACGTCAAGTCTCCTCTAAACCTGCTACCCTGCTCTGGAGAATAAAACAGCTACGTGATGCTGGGGAAACTCAGGGATGCCTGTTATCAATTCAGTATCTCTCAGCTTCAAATCTGCCCTTCTCTGCCCTGCTTGGTCATACTGGACCTGCTGCTGCTACTGCTGCTAAGTCACTTCAGTCGTGTCCGACCCTATGCGACCCCATAGACGGCAGCCCACCAGGCTCCCCCGTCCCTGGGATTCTTCAGGCAAGAATACTGGAGTGGGTTGCCATTTCCTTCTCCAATGCATGAAAGTGAAAAATGAAAGTGAAGTCTCTCAGTTGTTTCCGACTCTTAGCGACCCCATGGACTGCCAGGCTCCTCCGTCCATGGGATTTTCCAGGCAAGAGCACTGGAGTGGGGTGCCACTAGGCCCCGTGAACACGTCCTCTTGGCCTGCGAGTGGCATATCACGCTTGGTCAGTAGAGGGCGCTGCGGGGACTCTGCAAGGCGACAGCAGCAGGAAACTTTCCCACTCCTGGGTCTGGCCCCCCGCGGTCATCAGCACTCATCCTGGGAGCCCGGGCACCTCCCAGCAGAGAAACCAGCTGTGTCCGCAGGCCAGGCTCCCCCATTAGAAGCTGCTTCTGAGAAGTTCTGGCTCCACCACACCCTGGGGTATACTGCAGGCTGCTTATACAGACTGGGGCTGGCTCACATCCCACGGTAGGTTCCTTCGCCACCAGAGGGCTTCCTGACCTTGGGGCAGCTGCATCCCCTACAAGTGTGGGGAATCTCAGCCTGGCGTGGGTGGGGGGCTCTCCTTGCCACTAGCTCCTGCACTGACTCTCCTCCTCACCCTCAAGATGGTTCTTTTACACCCACTGCTTCTGGGCCCCTGAAATCCTTTTCTTTACTAGCTAATTATCTACTACTGCTCTTGTTAACAATTACAGTAATTTTACTCTGTTGGGATAACCAGTGTGGCTTCTGTCTCATGGGTACAAAAGGCAAACCGCATCTATCCACCAGGTATCCAGAGAAGGGAACGGCCCTCAGACTTCAGCACAGGAAAGTCTGCTTTTCTCCCCATGTGGCGATCAGAGTGAGTCCTGTTCAGCCATGTTTTATTTAGACCATGGATGAGACGTCCCTGATTCCCAAAGTAAAAGTGCGAAGTGTTAGTCACTCACAACCCCGTGGACTGCGGCCCACCAGGCTCCTCTAATCCACGGGATTCTCCAGGCAAGAATACTGGAGTGGGTTGACATTTTCTTCTCCAGGGGATCTTCCCAACCCAGGGATCAAACCTGGGTCTCCTGCACTGTAGGCAGATTCTAATCCCCAAAGAACCTAAGAAATGCCGCTCTGGGTTGATCATACCTCTCAAGAGGCCAAATGTCCATCAGGGAAGGGCTGGGAAAAGCACCAGGACCCCCTGAGCCACTCTAAGGATTTCAGGCTAACTTCCGAAGCTTCCCCTTTGTTGGCTGCAGGTCCCAGGAATTTACCACTTCAACTTCCCAGTTAAGCATGGATTGCCTACCACCTTGGGGCTCTTCTCCCCCAGAACTGGCCAGGGAAGGGGGCAGTTTCTCTAGCTCTACTGCCGACTCAGTGGACATGAGTTTGAGTAAACTCTGGGAGTTGGTGATGGACAGGGAGGCCTGGCATGTTGCAGTTCATGGAGTCGCAAAGAGTCAGACATGACTGAATGACTGAACTGAACTGCCCTTTAGGACCAAGAAGAACAGAGAGAAATTCTTGTTTTAGGGATTCCACTGCTAAGCTCGAGATGGAAACAGCATCAACAGACATAACACTGCCTGAATTACAGAGCTGCCAGATCTTTACGCTCCATTTCCAACTTGGATCCCATGATGGTGGTATGTGGGTAGTTTCGGCCCCTAGGGCATGTTCTTTCTGCTAGAACACGCGGCTTCAAACCCAGACCACAAGGCAAAAAGATACAGCTCCTCCTGGTTTGTGTCCATGCCCTGAGGGAGTGAAAGGGGGGTGTCCATGGTTGATCCAAGAGATCAACACTCAAATCCTATTGTTAAGAAAGGGCATCAGAGCTCTACACCATCAGCTTGGGAGCCTGAGGGTTGGGGTAGAATAAAAATAAGAAGATATTCACCAGGAGCCAGAGGGTTTCCCCACCAGCTCATTGGCAAGCCAAGCAGGGCATTGCTGAGCTTTCTTTTTTCCATGAAATCAACCCTCTGGTCCCTTATCCCCATCCCTAAGCTCCTTACCAACGAGCGTGAAGGCTTGTCGAGTCTTCTCAAAGTCCTCAGCATCATCCACACCCTCGATGACAGTGTTTCCTCCCTGTGACGTGTAGAAGAAGTCCTCGGCACAGGCTGTGGTGGGAAAGGAAGTGAGGGGGTCAGGCACAGGTGGGACGCTGCATCCTGGGTTCATGGCAGACCACGCCCCCAAGGATGCCTAGCCCCTGAGCAAGCTGTCCCAGGCCAGAGTTTATTCCCAGCAAGAAGTGGAACCCTTTCAAATATCATCTTTTTTTTTTTTTTTAGTGTTTTTTTTTAAATTGTGGTAAGAGTCACACAAAAAATACTATTTTAACCATGTTTAACTACAGAGTTCAGGGCTTCCCTCATAGCTTAGTTGGTAAAGAATCTGCCTGCAATGCAGGAGACCCCAGTTTGATTCCTGGGTCAGGAAGATCTGCTGGAGAAGGGATAATCCAACTACCCACTTCAGTATTCTTGGGCTTCCCTTGTGGTTCAGCTGGTAAAGAATATGCCCACAATGCAGGAGACCTGGGTTCGATTCCTGCATTGGAAAGATCCCCTAGAGAAGGGAGAGGCTACCCACGCCAGTGTTCTAGCCTGAAGAATTCCATGGACTGTATAGTCCATGGGGTCGCAAAGAGTCGGACACAACTCAGCGACCTTCACTTTCACTTTCTTTCAACTACAGAGTTCAGTGGCACTGAGTATATTTACCTTACTGTGCAATCTTAACATCATCCACCTCCCGACTTTTTCACCTTCGTAAACCAAAACTCTGTCCCCATTAGACACTAACTCCCTATCCTCCTCCCAACCCCACCCCCACCCCTGGGCATCTACCAATGTACTTTCTAACTCCAGGAATTTGACTATTCTAGGTGCCTCGTATAAGTGGAGCCAAACAGGGTTTCAAATATCATCTTTATTGACAACAGCAAATGGAAGAGAAGATTGAGGAACAAAAGACAGAAAACTACACCACGGTGACAGAAACTGCTACTGCCCTTGTGTTAAACTGATACGTGAAAAACATGAGAAAATAAAATGGCTGGTTCAAATTACAGTAGAATTCACTGCAGACTTATCTTTAAAAGGCTCTGAGAAACATGGTAAAAAAAAATGTACACCCACCCCAGCAGCAGACCTCCATGACCACCCGTGATCTCGGTCTGACATCCTATTTTAACACATGAAGGGCAATGACGTGCCCAGGGTGACACAGCCGTTTTTTGTTTTAAACGTTAGGGCATCGTGAGCTATTTAAGCATGTGTGCAAACCCAGGTTGAGGCTCTCAGTGCTCGCTCTCAACCCTCAGTTTAGTTCCTCTTCCGTCAGGCCTCCGCTCACCGCCTGGGGACGGTGAGTGAGCAGGCACCCAGGCCTGTCATCGGATTCAGAGCCGCCCTCAGGGGAGCAGAGACAGCAGTGAGCCGGGCAGCGTCTGCACCCCAGGGCTTAGAAGCTGTCGTTTTAGGCAACAGTTGCAGCCAGTCAAAATTACCCTCGAAAGTCACTTACACATTCCACAAACTTGCACCTCTGTGGGGCTACAATCCTGTCCAGGGCTTGGATTTGATAAGATGCCAACACTGGACACTGGCTGTTTTCCTGCCTCCCCTGCAAACACCAGCTCAATGATCTTCTCTTGACCTGGGCACGTATGGGTGATGGCACATCAGCTACACCTGCTTCAGGCCAGCTTCCCAGCAACTCCCGGTGCCCCGCTTCAACACCTTGTCCTTCTGATTTGATCTCTGAAGAATTTCTTCAGTCTCTTTCCTTCCTCCCTCCTGACTGCCACTGCCCCGGGCCTGACCTTCAGCTTCTGTTGTCTGGGAACTGTTGCAAAGGCTCTAGACCTTTCCCCTGGCTTCTGCTCCTGTCCTTTCAAAGTCCTCCTCCAAATCTCTGGAAACGGATCACACCACTCCCTGCCAAACGCCCCGTGGAGACCACTGTCCTCAAGGCGAAGGTCAAGCTCCCGAGAAGGGCCTCCTGGACCTTTGGTTAGGTGGCTTCCTCCAGACCCATGGCTCATCCTTCCTTCACCTCCTCTACGTCCCAGATCCGCCAGCTTCCTCACTGTCACTCCTCGGGCTCCTGCCGACCTCTCCTGCCAGATTTCTCCACTTCCCACCTCCGATCCTACGCTCCAGTGAGCACTGCGCTCTGCCAACTCCTCCCACGGGCCCAGTCCACGTGACCAGGCCCAGCGAGGAAGCGGCAGAACTCAGCCCCAAACCCCAGTCTCACACACAACCAGCAAGGAACACTGTACACAGAATAAACAGCCGAATAGCGGTCATGTTTAATGAGGAAGGGCTTCCTGGAGGAGTCGTTTCAACCCCCTCTGATGACTGCAGGCACCTGAGCCGGGAGATGAAGCACTTCAGTCTCGAAGTGCCACACTCACGGCCACAGCAAAAGCCCATTTTGATGAAGCAAGTGACATTAGGTCTTTGTGGAAGATGGCAAATTTAGATCTTTCATTCTCATCACCCTGGAAGTTCCAACACAGAGTAATGTAACAGCTTCAGAGGTTTAATAAAACATCAATTCTATGCCCCTTCACATTTACCTTTCAAAACACCTTGTTTGATGATTTTTACAGTGTCCATACGAGGATGACTGAATACAGCTGTCCCTGTGTATCCATAGGGGGTTGGTTCCAGGACCCCCCAGAGATGCCAAACTCCACAGATGCTGAAGTCTCTTTGCAAGGTAAAGGACCTGCCTGCAACGCAGGAGACCCAGGTTCGCTCCCTGGGTTAGGAAGATCCCCTGGAGAAGGGGATGGCAAAACACTCCAGGTATGCTTGCCTGGAGAATCCCGCGGACAGAGGAGCCTGGCGGGCTACAGCCCATGGGGTCACAAAGAGTCGGACACGACTGAGCAACTAAAATTTATATACAATGATGTAGTATAGTCAGCCCTCTACAACTGTGGGTCGAATTTCAGTTCATTGACTCCAGGGATGTAGAAACCGCAGTTATGGAGGGCCAAGTGTAATATTTACTCCCATTTTTAAGGCAGGCAAGCTGAGCACCATAGGGTTTTAAGGAGCAGGCTCACCCAGGGTTTGGCCAGGCCTAGCAGCCCATTCCTTGATCACCCCGCTAAGGAGATGGTTATCTATGACATCCCATTGCTTAGCCATAGATACAACCTAACTCATTATCTTAAAGGAAATCAGTCCTGAATGTTCATTGGAAGGACTGATCCTGGAGCTGAAACTCCAATACTTTGGCCACCTGATGCGAAGAGCTGACTCATTTGAAAAGACCCTGATGCTGGGAAAGATTGAGGGCAGGAGGAGAAGGGGACGACAGACGGTGAGATGGTTGGATGGCATCACCGACTCAGTGGACATGAGTTTGGGTGGGCTCCAGGAGTTGGTGATGGACAGAGAGGCCTGGCGTGCTGCAGTCCATGGGGTTGCAAACAGTTGGACACAACTGAGTGACTGAACTGAACTCATTATCAAAAGTATCCGCTGACAAACTAGAGTTGTCTGAGACTCCAAGGAGAACAGTAAACTGTCATACTGGAGAGAAGGAGGCATTTTCAGTATCAAACACCTGTCGTGGTCAGCAGCCAGGGCCCTGCCGTCTCACGTTCTGAGTCAGACAGACCATTCCATCCTTCCTGGCTTTGAGTTCCCAAACTCACAGGCCCTGCAGGGAAACTTCCTCCCAATGAGGTTCATCACTGCAAGGGCTACCCTGGCCAATCACAGCATTCTCTACTACAATCAAAATAACCGTCTTCCTTCCCTCTCCTTTAAGGCTGCAATCACCTCTGTTAACATCACACCCCAGACTCTCTCCAAAAGACAGACATCCCAACAGGCTGCGGTCCCCATTTGCTTAGCCTGCCTGTATCTCAGCTCTACTTTCAGGCCCAGGAAGCCAATCATCCCATCCCAAAGAGGGGTCTCCTGTCCTCCAGTTTGGGTCTCTGTTTTTTCTTAGAATTTCCACAGAGACAAACACCATAGAATCCCCTATTAACTGAGTCACTGGATCAAATCAGTGTACAAAGGGGTCGTGAAGCCAGTGATTAGAGCAAGACCATCAAGACCATGGCCCAGGGCTCATACTTCACCTGGGGAGGCTATACTCTGACTTGTGCAAGGCAAGAAAGGGTGTTTATAAAACTGTATCAGCATAGCCATGGAAATAAAAGAAGAAAGGATTTATTCCTGACTGTGTGACGGGAATGTGAGTCCACTATACCTCTTTTAACCAGCATTTATGCATATTCTAAGGCTTCCCTTGTGGCACTAGAGGTAAAGAACCCCCCTGCCAACGCAGGCGATATAAGAGATGTGGGTTCGATCCCTGGGTTGGGAAGATCCCCTGGAGGAGGGTATGGCAACCCACTTCAGTATTCTTGCCTGGAGAATCCTACGGACAGAGGAGCCTGGCGAGCTAAAGTCCATAGGGTTGCAAAGGGTAAGACATGACTGAAGCGACTTAGCACGCATGCATGCATTCATACTCTAACACACTACTAATAGTATTTTTTAAAAAAATCTCACCCTGAGGTCATTTTAATACAACAGACCACCAACAACAGGGCAAAGGAAAGTGTGGCTGGCTGTCTGCATATCTGTTGTCCACTCCATTCATCCTCAGACAGATACACAGAACTCCTAAAGGGCCAAAGGGTCTTACAGAGATCTCTGCATTTGAACAACAGTTTAAGTGAAGAAAAGCGGGAGGAAGGTGAGGCGGGTCTGAATATTCACTAGAAGCTGCTGGCTCGTCCTTCTTTTATTTGACGTTTCCATCAACTCAACCAGGGTTATCAGTGGAACTAAAAACGTCAAGCTTCAGGGCTCACAGCCAATCTACCCACAAGGCAGAAGACAGCCTCGCGCCTGAGCATGAGAGCTTATCAAAGGCTCTTCACGACACTCCAAGATGCTCTCAGAGTGCACAGGCAGGTAAGAAAGCAAGAAACGAATCCAATTGGGTAGTTTTTCAACTGCTCCAGTCGGGGGCCTAAGGAGCTTGCACCTTGCTGAAACACGGAGTAAAGAAAAGTCATTTCTCACCTCAATGCTCTCCTGTAAGTGGGGGAAAAAAAAAAAAAAACTGATGATTTCTTTCCTATTAAAGTTACATTTGGAATAAAATGGTCCAAATACAGCCAGATGGGTCTTGCCGGTATTCATTTATTTTCTATAAAATTAGCCCTAGAAAAAAGTTTTCATCCCCCATAGGTTGGCTCCGAGAGGTCCAGCAGGGCCCGTGGAAGGAGTGGAGGAGCATGGTGTCAGCCTTTACATGGCCTGCCTTCCTGGCCCCTTGTGACTGTGAGCCAACATCAGAGCCCCAAGCAGCCAGCTCAGGGCAGAACCCATCAGACAAGGCTGGTGACATTCACTCCTTGTCCGAGGAATTGACGACCACTGGGGAGAATCAGACCCGCGAGCACTGAGCAGCTCGAGAAGGGCACAAAGCCAGTGTCATGCGTGTCCTCCAAGGCTTCCTCCTTTGGGGTCCAACTTAAACTGACTGCCCCTGAGCAGCTGTGACCCACCCCCTTAGCACACCCTTCTCACTCCGTATTGTAATCGAAGCAAGGGCAGGACCCACAACGTCTGGTTGAACAGTACATCCCCAGGGTCAAACTCGCCTGCATAGGGTTCAATGAATGAAGGAAGCGGTGCTAAAGTGCCCGACACAGGCATTGATTGCTACCCGCATCCACTCTACTTGGCTACCAGCCAAGTAGAGCAGAGAGCTAAGAGGGCAGACCCGGGCTTGACCCACCTGACGTATTTCACCTCCTGGGAGCCTCGGCGGGAGAGGTCAGAGGTGGAGCTGGTCCTGGGCCCTTGTGGTGGCAAAGATTTGGCTCTGGGACCATCAAGCCTCAGAAGTCTACGTCTCTAACAGTTGCACAGACAGCCAGCTCTGTACACCGTCTGCTAGTCCTGAACCTACCCACACCTCCCAAAACCCAAATGACAGGCCAGGCCAGGCAAGCTGAGTGGCCTGAGGCTTGCCCTCAGCACACAAACCCATCAGGAGTTGGCTTGGAGGACTCAGCAGCAGGAGTCAGTCAATACTCAAAGATAAGGCCCTAAATATGGGTTGGGGTGGGCTCCAGGCCCAAGGAGAGGGGCTACATGGGTGTGGCGTTGAGAACTAAAGCCTGCTCGCCCTTCTTGCTTTGGCCTGGCTCTCAGCTCCCCTCAGGGCTTCCCTGGTGGCTCAGATGGTAAACAGTTTGCCTGCCATGTGGGAGACCCGGGTTCAAGTCCTGGGTCAGGAAGATACCCTGGAGAAGGGCATGGCAACTCACTCCTGTATTCTGGCCTGGAGAATTCCAAGGACAGGGGAGCCTCGTGGGCTACAGTCCACGGGGTCGCAGAGACAGACACGACTGAGCGACGAACACGTTCACTTTCTCAGCTGCACTAGGTTCACATCAGGAGTTTCAAGGTCCCTCAGCAAACAGCAGCAGCAGAAAGCAGGATGACGGGGACCCACCAGAAGTCTGTCCTCCTATCTGAGAGTAGCAGCAAGGCTCCCGCTGGCCTCCCGCTCCGGCAGCTCCATCCCAGCGAGCGCTGCGGGGCAGGTGTGCGCAAGCTGCCCGCCTGCGGGGAGGACCCCACACTGTGGTCGGGCGGGGGCTCAGGGTGCAGGGAAACTCCTCTCAGCTCCCCCCTTCACTTTCCGTGGGGAGGCCTGGGATTCTCCGACGTGCCTCTGGAGCCAGCCCTGTCTTACCTCTGCTTTAGCCTCATCCCTTTCTTTCTTTTTCTTTGTCTCAATCCTCAAATGTGACTTAGAGCGGCTGGGCCATGCTTAAGTGGCATGCGTTAGCTCAATCTCTACATCCTCATGGTGGGCACACGTTTCTCATGGTGTCTCGAGTGAAACATACTTTTCAAAATAATAATGAATGTTAATTCGCTGAGGCTCTGTGCAACACTGTGCTACCCCCTGCCTCTTTTCCTCTCGTTCTCTGGGGGCATGAAATTCACAGAGGTCTGGGGCTGGGCCCCTTGAGAAGCAGAGCTGAGAACCCCAGGATGGAGGACCCAGAGCAGAGCCCCCAGATGCACCCCCTGCTGCTGCAGCACCCAGCCCCCCAGGACGGGCAGCACCCCCCATCACTTACTTAGCGCCAGCTCCTTAAATTCCGGAAGACTGGCAGCCGCACAGAGCTGGTAAAAGATGTGGTAATTCCTCTCGTCGTCTGCCTGGAGGAGAAAACACAGTTGCTCAGTGAGGGGTGGGGACCCCAAGACTGTCCCCTGCCCCGTTTGAACTCCAGGGTGCTCTGGGAGACAGAGGTCAAGACCGTTTCTTCACGCCTCTGCCACCTTCAACTCCTACCTCCAGAGTCTGTATTCACTGTTATGGGGCCTTCTGACAACTAGAAGATGTTTAGTTCTTGACTTACGCAAAACAAGGTGTGGTCTCTCTTCCTCCCTCACAGAGCATCCCTGTGGTTTTACCCAGGACAACTCCACGGGTTGGCGCTGGCTCAGGCCACCGTGCTGCCTGGCTCATGCTGGGAAGACTGTCACTCCCTGGTGCGGGCTCCCTCTCGCTCCTGGGAGGCTTGGCACTAAGAGAAGCTCTGCCCCTGCAATCATCAGGCTGGGACGGCGAGGGGAAAGGTCCACGATGAGACAGGACTTACAGCAGACATCCGGGCCAGACCTGCCTTACACAGGCAGAATGGCGGTGGTGGGTGGTGGGGGCAAGGCTTTCAGGAAGCCTGAGTGCAGACGGCAAGGAAGAGGAAAAAACCCACGAGGAGTCTAGCCACAGCCACGGTCGGAGCACGTCTCACCCGTACCCAGCCCAGCAGGCTGTCTGCTCTGTCGCAGTGAAACTGCGGTGGTCCGCAATTGGGGCGGTCCCTCCAAACCTGCAGGGTGGAGGGAACCGCGCTCGGGGTTGTGAGCTGCACCGACCACCACTGGAGGCCAGGGTGAGCAGGAGGACGGTCCTCAAGAGGCCAAAGACTATTCGGGAAGGAGGGAACCAAAGGCGAGCAAAGAAGAACCGAGTCTGAGTCCCATTTATTTGTAAAGGAAACTAACAAAACGGTCAAATAGCTTTTTTTTTTTTTAATATAACTTACCAAGTGAGTTTCCTGGTGAAAGGGGAAACCCACAGACCCTATGTGACACTGCCCAGATCACAAGACTCTGAAGTCCACAAAGCATGACTGTCTTCTCTCTCTTTGGTGCCTAGCACAGGGCTAGCACGTGACAGACAACACAGGTTTGCTGACTGAATCTAAACACAATGCCCACTGAAACACATCAATACAGGATAAAAGATTTTTCAGGTCTGATACCTATAAATGAAAACTTATTAATTAAAAAAAAAGGAAGAAAGAAGACCAAAAGCACAAGTCTGTCCAAGTCCAGGTTCAGAAGACGAGGTGTTCTTTGGGCACCGGGAGCGGAACATGCAGCAAGGAAGCTCCATCCCCGGGAGAAAAACCAAAAAGCACAGTCACGCGGCTCACCTGAAAGACCACTCTGGACTTCTCCAACAGGTACGTCCTCATGTTGGCACCAATGATGCGGTACCTCTTGTCAAAGCCGATCTGAATGTACTTTCCGAAACGGCTGCTGTTGTCATTGCGGGTGGTTTTAGCATTCCCGATGGCCTGTGCGGAAAAGACAAAGGTGTGCAACACAGGGTGGGTTTTCCTAAGTTTCAGGATTGAGTGCTCCTGGCAGCATCTCTAGTCCCTCCCTCCTCCTTCCTTCTAGAACTTGTTATCGAGATGACAATGGTTCAAGCAAAAGAAAACAGAGAACTTCATTTTCCTGCTTCCTTTATCCTAAGGAAGGCCAGTGAGAGTGATGAGTGTCTTTAAAAGGGACTAGACGGCTGGAAGTGTCTTTAAAGGGGACTAGACGGCTGGAAGGTGCACCTCTCTGACCTTCTTCTCTTCTTCCTTTTCCTACCTGGAATGTGCATGTGAGGGCCACTCTCCATCCCCACCCTGAAAGAGAGCCCTGATCCTTCAAGGCATATGTGACAGGCCACCGTCAGACTTCAGGAAGCCAATTCTGTTTGAAAAGTGGCAAGGTGGGCTGCGTTCCCTAACACACAGGTAACAGTGACCATTTCCCAGGCCTCCAACATGAACCAGGTCCTGGGCTGGGCTCCCTTCACTTTCCCTGAATCCAGGCAGATGGGTATTATTAACTTCCCTCAAGTTTCTGGGAAAACTTAGGCTCAGAAAAGGTAAGCAGTGTGCTGAGTGTCACACGGCTGGGAAGTGCCAACACCAAGATACAAATTCAGACACAACTGAGTCCACAGTTTGTGTTCACCCCACTTGGTTTCACAGCCCTTTTCCAAACTACTCACCACCAGACGGGAGCGGCCACCCGTGTGGGTGACTTCTCACATCTCAACATTCAGGTCAAATCAAAGGATAAAGACTAAGACATGAATCCTCATGTTTATCTTTTCCTAAGAAAGTGAAGGGAATACCTTTCAGAGGATGGTAGGGAACCAACTCATTACTCTGACAAGCAGTAAATAAGGAAGCAAACATCCACCCTAACTTTCCTGTGTAAATTCTATTAGGGTAACTAGTTAGTGAGGAGAAGTTTCCCTTCCTAGACTTACTCTAGGGGAGTAAAGGAGGGAGGAAAAGTGGAATGAGAACATCACCATTCTGTAACTCCTGATGAATTAACTGATCTAGGCATAAGCAATGGCTGCTGACTCCACCAAAAGACAGCTAGGCATTCTGTGCATCTTGATGGGAACACCCACCATCAGCAATAAAGGGTTCTTGGTTTTTATTATTTTTTTTTCTTTAATTTATTGATATAACCATGGATTTACATGTATTCCCAATCCCGATCCCCCCTCCCACCTCCCTCTCCACCCGATTCCTCTGGGTCTTCCCAGTGCACCAGGCCGGAGCACTTGTCTCATGCATCCCACCTGGGCTGGTGATCTGTTTCACCATAGATAGTAAACAAACAAACCTAAATCTAACCAAGCCTTTAAATTTTACCACCCTTTCATGGGACATACAAAAGACAAAGGAACATGTTAACATAAGGAGGATGCAATCAGCAAAGGCCAGCTGGTGTAAAACTCTAAAGGATTATCTACCTTCAACCAAAAAAACACAAATCTCAATTTCAAAAAATTCAAATTTCGTCATTTGTAAAATGGCAACAAGAATGTTCTCTTCACCAGGGACTTTCCCAGCAGTCCATCTAAGACTTCACCTAGTTTGATTCCTGGTTGGGAAGCTAAGATCCCGCATGCCTTACAGACCAAAAAAAAAAAAGAGAGAAGAAAAAAAAAATCCAAAACAAAAAATGGAAGCAATCTTGTAACAAATGTTATAAAGATTTTAAAAATGATCCATATGAAAAAAAAAAATCTTCAAAAAAAAAAATCAATGAACCTTCACCACATCTGAGATCACTCCTTAGGGCAGTTGAGGGAACGCTTGCCTACAGCCTAAAGATCACTGCCAGTCTATGCTCCTTACCTCACGAGGCCACTTTAAGAAGCGACACAATGGATCTACGAGCACTTTGAAAGTATTTAATGGTACCCATGAAGGGAAAGGGCTGTTTGTATTATTACTACCAAACCCGTAAACTCCACTCTGGCCATGAAGAGCTTCTAACTTCTGTGTGTGTGTGAAGGACTTGCCTGTGGTTCTTTATCTGTTAAACAGATAAATCTGCTAGATTTATTGCTGTTGTATTGACTTAGAAAACATGTTGATGCATGAGGAAAGCAAGTCCAGTTGTTACACATGATAAAAACCCTGACTTTGATTATCTCTGAGTCTACAGTCAACAAGACACAGACATGATACAGACAGTTAAAATTTGAAAAATGAACAAATGATATATGCAGGGAATTCATGGAAGAAAGTCACATGACCAGTAAACATCAGATACTCAACCTCAGAGGAAATCAGAGAAATGCAGACAAAAATGACAGTCCACGGTGGCACTACCTGAAGAACTTTGATACTATGAAATGGTGAGGGAAAAAGGAACTCTCATATATATATTGCTGGTCCAAATGTAAACTGCAACAGCCATTCTTAAGAACAATTGGGCATATCTAGTAAAATTGAATATATAAGGACCTAAGAATCCAGCAACTGTACTTTTAGATATTACCTAGAGAAACTCACTTTTTAAGTGTACAAGTAGGTGTGCAAAACAATGTTTAATGCAGAATATGTATAACAATAAAATACAACCTAAATGTCTACCAATCAGAGAAACAGATGAAATGTGGACTATTCATACCATGGGATGCTATGAAGCTGTTAAACTGAGCAAATTAGAACATAATGCATGGGTAAATAAAAAGAATACTGAGTGAAAAGCAAGTTGCAAAACAGTTAATAGAATATGGTACCATTAATATGTAATAGAACTACCCTCTGACTTATGCATTTACAAATATGTAGGAAAACAAAAATGGACTGGAACCCATCATTTCACTATGGTTGGGACTGCACAATAAGGAGATGCATATCAACTAGGATGGAAGCCGAGAAGGGAGAAATTTAGCCAGTGCCAGCAGAATGGGAAAGGCTTTAAGAAGTGGAAGATGAAGCGAATCTTAAAGGGTGAGGGTAATTTTACCAGTGGAGAAGGAAAGGGGATTTTATTTATAAATACAGCATGGGCAAAGGGACAGAGGGGTATATGAGAGACCTAACACATAAGGAATGGCTAGAGTGTGTTGAAATATGAGAGAGAACAAGAGGAGAGGGAGTCAGTAAGGTGTGATGGGGGCAGATCCTTGTACGAATAGGTTACTAGTCATAGACCTTCTTGTTTCTTTAGCTTAGAAAAAAAAAGGTCAAATCCTGAAAATGATGTAACAGCTGGTCTTCGTTTCTGTCAGTTTAGCCCCCTTTTCTTCTCCAGGACATGGGGGCTCTCTGCGGCTCCTGGAGCTGTGTGCCTGCAGACGCCAGTCACCCCAAGAAGCCATGTGACCCCTCTGGGCTGGGGCTGGGTTCTGCCCCTGCCCCTCAGTCTCCTGATTAGCAGTGTCCTTCCAATCAGCGCAGACTTGTGAACCAATCACTCCCGGGATGCTGACAAGCTCTTACACAGAATGGGGTCAGAGAGCTCTGAAGCTGACAATAGATCATCCGAATCCAGCCCAGTCAATCCCAACCCACCCGCAACTCGCCTTTAATTCAAACGACTGCCACTTAACGCAGCCCACTGGGAACTCCAGCGCCTCAGACAGCCCGCAACTCTGGGTCTCCCCAGGAGGCGTCTGCAGAAGCTGGGCTGCAGAAATAACGAGGTGATGACATGACCATAACTGATTGCTTCATTGGGAGGTGCCATCCTTCCCTGGGACAGGGCTGGAATCATCAGTAATCAGCAGTGCCCTGATTAAAACGTGCCTTGTATTGGTTGTATTTCTCTGAGGAGCCATAAAGATGACTGAGCTTCCTGACACCAGGGCCCAAGTTAAGACTCTGAACTTGCGACAAGCTGAGTTTGGCCAGTAACAGAATCTGCTCTTTCTCTGCTCGGCATCACTTTGATTCTACCTTGAGTTCTTCTGGGCAACAATGCTTCCTTTCCATGTTCATATCTGATATTTCTCTCAAATGTAACACTTAACAATAGCCCAAGGGATAGCCTCTATGATAACAAAATTCCATAGTTGACAGAATGAGCCCTCTGGGTTTATTAACATTATTTCCAAAGTAGCAATTTGCTTAGCTGTGGAAATTTAACATTTTGCCCCCAAACCACTGTAGCCTTTGTTCACATGACATCACGCAAGACCAGGCTGGTTCATGGACACGCTCCTCCTCCTCTTGCAGTGAACACGTTGCCCTCACACTTCTTCCATGCCTTCCCAGCAGCCCACCAGCCTGTTCAGGCTGTAACAGACACTGGAAACATCAGATCACTTCAGATCACGGTCGTTTAAGAAGTATTCCCAAGGCAGGGACCCCAACAGTTAGGTGCACCCCAATGTTCATGGGAGCATTATTCACACTGGCCAATAAAGCGGAAATAACCCAACTATCCATCAACAGAGGAATAGACAAAAATGTGGTATATACATGCAACAAAATGTTACGCAGCTATAAAAGGGGAAACCAAGTACTGAAGCGTGCTGCAACAGGGATGACCCTTGGGAACGCTGTGAAATGAGTGAAATCAGCCCGACACAAAGGAGTGAGGTCTATGATTCCAGTTGCATGAGAGACACAGGAGAGGCAACTTTGTGGGGACAGAATTTACAACAGAGGTTACCAGAGCAGAGGGGAGAACAGGACATTATCGTTCAGTGGGTACAGAGTTTCTGTCTGGATAGTGAAAACATTCTGGGAACGGGTGGTGGTGGTGGACGGCGCACAATGCTGTGAGTGTACTGAATGCCAATCAACTGTACACTTCAACGGTTGTTAATTCTTCTATTATGTACGTTTTACCACAACAAAATTAAAAAAAAAAACACATCCCGCCTGTGTCTTGTACCTGTTTAATTATGAGGCGGTCTGTCTTCATGAAGTTCCCCCATCCTGGCTAATAAGAACTGCCTTCAGTCACCAGGGATCAAACGGGTTTCTTCCCTTCACTGTTTTGTACAGATCACTACTTTACTTCCAAAAGAATAGGCACTCTGTGTCTTGGCAATCTGACTACTACAAAGTAAATTTTGTTGTAGTAATTCTGAATTTTGAAACTCAAAGGAAAAGCTGAAATCCTGGTTTCATTCTCACCCGAGATGATTCACGATGCTAACTGTAGAGTGCTGTCTTCGCTGCCGCCATGTAAGTGCAGGAGACAGCCAAGGGGGAGGCGTGGGCTCACATCCACAATCATCTCCCAAATCCAGCCCATGGCCAGGCCTCCACCTTGAGGCTTTAAACAAATGCTGTGAGCAAAGGGCTACAAACTAAATGTCTGACAACAGGGAGTTAAATAATGGTAAAGCCATCTATCAGTGTATGTCTGTAGCCAATGAGTTCATAAGAAGCTAAATGATAAAGGGACACGGTTAATCCTATTAATATAATAGTCAGTGAAAAAGCTGGAAGGAAATATACCAAAATATTGAACAATTATCAGCAGGCTGTGGGATCAAGGGGGATTATTTCCTTTTCGTTCATATTTTCCAGTGAATCCTTCCTACCTTCTTAACATTTATTCAATAAATGTTTCCCAGTGGGTGTGGGACTGAGACCAGCATCATCAGGATCACCAAGGAACTTAAACTAAATGCAGATTCCCCAGGCCTTCTGAATCAGAAACTCTGGGAGTAATGCCCAGTTACCAGCTCTCACAAACACTCCAGGAGATTCTGATGCACGGTCAAGTTTAAGAACAACTGTAATCAAATAAAAGGTTTTTTTCCTGTTTCTAATCTGTTTGGTAAAAATGCCTTCAGCTTTATTGACCATTTCCCAATTCATATAAGAATAGATACTGAAACTTGCTTTTGTCTACAAACATACTAAGTCTCTTCAGTTATGTCCGACTCTGCAAACCTATGGATTGTAGCCCACCAGGCTCCTCTGTCCATGGGATTCTCCAGGCAGGAATCCAGGTCCGGATTCTCCAGGTAGAAAAGTGTGCTTGGTTAATTGATGAGCCTCCATGATTTAAGACTCAGAATCTACTCCTTCAATTGGTAAAGGCAGAGGGAGCAAGAGAGGTTGTGAGAAGGTCCAGGCAGTGTCTCGTTCCCCCAGCTCCAAAATAATCTGAAGGACCAACCACACTGATGCCGTGTGCCTTACCTGATGGGCTCAAGGCTATGTGGAGAAATCTGAAGCTATTTTGGCAACTTTCGGCTTCAACTGAATTTCCTCTCACTAAAATCAAGGGGCTTTTCGGGGCTGACAGAGGGGCCTGCTGCTCCCAGACTGCAGCCCAAGCAAGAATGAAGGGCCTCATCTTTGGAGGCAGGAAATCAAAGCTGGCCCAGGGATGGTGCAGCCATTTAGCTCAACTCCATCAGAAGGACACTTTTACAGAGGAAAGGTGGAAACAGAGAAATGGAGTTCTGTCCCTATAATGTGGTTCGCTCTAGTGAGACCTAAGTTTTGGAAATATCTCTGACCCCGCACTAGCATCGGCTGCTCTGAGGCCACCGTGGGGGAGGTGCAGGCGGTGAAGACAGAGACTGGACCCGCCCTGGCCAGTTCATGCCAACTCAGCGAACAATTTTCTGAGACTCTTCAATAGATTATATGTTGTCACAGAGCATTTGACTCTATCTCCCCCCAAAAGACAAAATGTCCAAACATTTTTGGGAAACAGGGGGATCTTTTATCTAGGTTGGAGAAGACTCTTGAGAGTCCCTTGGACTGCAAGGAGATCCAACCAGTCCATCCTAAAGGAGATCAGTCCTGGGTGTTCACTGGAAGGACTGATGTTGAAGCTGAAACACCAATATTTTGGCCACCTGATGCAAAGAGCTGACTCATTTGAAAAGACCCTGATGTTGGGAAAGATAGAAGGCAGGAGGAGAAGGGGACAACAGAGGATGAGATGGCTGGATGGCATCACCGACTCAATGGACATGGGTTTGGGTGGACTCCAGGAGTTGGTGATGGACAGGGAGGCCTGGCGTGCTGCGGTTCGTGGGGTCGCAAAGAGTTGGACACGACTGAGCGACTGACCTGAACCTCACCCCATGGGAACTGCCCTCCTGATTCAGTGGGGCCTCACCGTGTGGGAAGGATTCAGTGGGACACTGATTTGCTGACATAGGATGGCAGGAGGGGAAAGGACACCAGAGATGGTTGTAGACAGGGAAGGACTGTCATGACACTGTCCGGCAGAGTCAAGGGACAAGGAAGACATGAAGGGAACACTCTATCCAATACCGGGGACCTGGGCTTCCAGGTCAGAAGATTCCCAAATCTGCGGTTTTAGGGGCACCTTTGACAAATTTCCCTCAACAGCAGACAATGGGTTCTCGGAAAGAGGTGAGACTGCTGGCCACGTGAGTGACCTCCAAGAACTCTGTGACCAGCCACGTGAGGCTGGACGCTCAGCAGTCTTACTGCCAGCAGAAGGAGCTCCAGCCAAGGAGGCTATGGACATTGGGATGGCTTTACCTCCATGATGGGACTGGATGCCAGGACCTTCTCTTCGATGTTGGTGTCACTGGCCGAGCCACTGACCGTGGTGAAGTAGCGCATGGCATACTTGGCCGACACCGTCTTGCCGGCTCCAGACTCCCCGCTGACTATGATGGACTGGTTCTTCTCGTCTCTGAAAAGGAAAAGGCCCTGGTCAGTTGCTGGCCATGTAAAGGCACTCTCGCCTTCCAAGGACCCTGTTGACAAGGGTCTGAGCCCAAATTAGGGATAAATGTGAGGGATGGCGTGGAAACAGCCCAACTTCCTTCATACATTTGCACAGATCTGAAAGTGGGAGAAAGAAAGGAGTTCTGAGAAGGACTTACAAATGCCACATACCCTATTTTATGACCCAGAGGAAGGGGGACATATGTATCTTGGACTATCTGTAATCACCCATAAGTTGACCTTGGGGATGACGGGCAAGAGCACCATCACTTTGTTCTACACACATTAGCTTTGCTTCCGTTTCAGCTAGAGAACCCAGGACAAGAATATGGGCAGTAAAAACCACCTGATTTTGAACCTCACACCCACTGGTTAGCTGTCTGACTTTGGACAAGGTAGTTTACTTCTGTGACCCTCAGATTATCTCAGTCCAGTCTCTTACGACTTTGATCTCCAACCATGCTCACTCTCTTCTAAGTGGTCACCTAGACTTAGGGACCACCTAGGTCTCTAAATTCTTCCTAACACTCCTGCCAGATTGAGTGTCTGAAGCACAGCTCTAGGTGTGCTTTCCCCACTCAAAGCAAGGTAACTACCCATCCCTTACCGAATCAAGTCCAGAGTCCTTAGTTGAATGGTTGAACCCCATCACAATGCACATCTCAACACTAAAACCTTTGACAAGCATGGGCAAACTATGGTGCTAAGAACAGAACACTGGCCCTTCGGTCTAAAGATCTTGTCTGAGTTCTGGCTCTGCTATCGGCAGGCTCTTTGTAAGCCTTAATCACATTAAAGAGGATATCATCTTACAGATTTGCTGCAAGACTGTATGAAACGATCTCTACATTTCATATAAGATGAGGGTATTGCAATCCAGCCAAAATGGGCTGCTTGTCAGTCTCTCCAACTGCACACTTTCCCACCACTGCCATTTATGGTTCTCACTCTACCGGAAATCACCAGCAACTTACACCCTTCCACTGAAGCCCGACCCACGTTCAAAGCCTGACCCATCTCAGGCATCCCAGCAGGCAGTTATTTCTCTGCCTTCTGAAGTCTCATGTCACCTGATTTGTGCCACTTGGAAGGCACTGTCCCATCTCACCTCACACTGATGTCAGGCCCTGCGTGGTCATTTTACTTGCTGTGTGACTTTGGGTCACTTCTTTTCTTTGGACCTCTGTCTTTTCATCTTGTCAAGTACACGGCTGCAACTTGGGACTCCCCCAGTGATTTTAATCTATCTCTGACATTTGATGATTCCATGATCAAAATTGTAACAGGAAGTACGGGTGGGGAAAAGCTCTCAGTTTCAATTTTCCATTACTTAGGGTTGGCTGTGGGGGAGATATTTACTAAGAACGGAATTCTACCCAATATCCTTCAAAAACACAACCAATGTATGGCTCCATCCATTCAGCCCAATTACAGACATGACTTAGCCTACTACTTGGGTCTGTTTGCTTTTCAAGAAATCCTTTTCTCCTGAGCCAGGTGAGGTTTCCTTTACAGGCACACCTTGGAGATACCACAGGTTCATTTCCAGACCACCACAATCAAGCAAATATCCCAACAAAGAGAATACTGCAATAAAGCAAGTCATGTGAATTTTTTGGTTTTCCAGTGCAGATAAGTTACATTTACACTATAATGTAATTTATTAAGGGGCTTCCCCGGTAGCTCAGATGGTAAAGAATCTGCCTGTAATGCAGGAGGCCCAGAAGGTACATAAGAGCATTATGCCTTAAAAAAAAAAAAAGCACATACTTTAATTTAAAAACATTTTATTTTGGATAAAAAATGCTAAGCACTCTCTGAGCCTTCAGCCAGTTGCAGTCTTCTGGTTGTTGGGGGTTTTACTGCTGACTGATCAGAGTGGTGGTTGCTTAAGGTGGGGGTGGCTGTGGCAATTTCTTAAAATAAAACAACAATGAAGTCTGCTGCAGGGATAGACTCTTCCTTTCACGTGAACACTTAGAAGCCAATGTGGGGTTATCAATCGGCCTAATTTCAATATTGTGTCTCAGAAAATAGGGAGGTCTGAGGAGGTAGGGAGAGCCTGGGGGAACGACTAGCTGGTTGAACAGTCAGAACATACAAGACATTTATCAGTTACATTCACCCCCTTACATGGGTGTGACTGGTAGCACCCACAACAGTAACAATATCACATCAAGTATCACTGATCGCAGATCCTCATCACAAATAGAAATAGTGTGAAAAAGTTTGAAATGTTGCAAGAATTACCAAAATGTGACACAGAGACTTGGAGTGAGTAAACGCTGTTTGGAAAAAATGGTGCTGATAGATTTGCTTGGCACAGGGTTGAAACAAACCTTCAGTTTGTTTTTAAAAAATCTGTCAAGCACGATACATGGGAGGGCAATAAGGTGAGTTCTGCCTATATTTAGGGAAACTAACCCACAGCCATGGCATTTCATACCCTGAAGCACCAGCTGTGACTCAGGCCCAGGTTGTCCCCAGGAAGGCAGGAAACACCCCTGAAGGCCTGGGCGTCAGGCAGCAGCACAAGACTCCCCGGTTGGGAACCAGCCACTCTCCAGCCCCCACGCAAAACACCAGCAACCAACAAGTCCACCTCCCATCCCCCTGGGCTCACACTGCATCCCCATCTTGGACACCTGAGAGGTGAGATTTAATTGCTGCTCAGCCTCCTGTTCGTCCAGTAAAAATTTCCCACCAAACCACTGCAGCACCTGGAGTTCCCCGAGCAAGGCCAACCTCCTCTCCATCCCCATATCTGGGTGGGGGCCCCCTGGGAGGGGGGGAAAGGGGGTGGAAAAAGGTGGATGTCAAGGCACCTGAGGTCCCCACTGCAGAGTACTGATCAGCCAGGGAGGCACTGCAGGGCCTTTGGGGACATCGTGCTGAAGTGCAGTCTTGTTTGGGTTTTCTGCAGAGAAGACACCATCACCCTTGACCTCCCCACCAGCAACAGGCACAGAACCATCAGGAAGCACTGCTTCAGCCGTCTCTGACTGAGGGAAGCCCCAGAGGAGCTCCAGATACACCACCCGGCTGTGATAACGAGGCCAGCACATCTCTGACATGTGTAACATCAGTACCCTCACCCCGGAACCCCTGCTCTAAATGCCACCATGCGGCCACACCCCAGTCACTGAACTGAGAGCTCCTGGAGAGCAGGCACTGGCTTTAACCCCGAACCTGCAGGATTTCTAGCACCAAAGACTCTCCATCACTCCCTGTTCCCCCACCCCAAGCCTTTTCCGTGTTAAGGGCCACCAGCCTGCACTCACCTACTTCATCCAGGAGCCTGGGTGTCACTGTGGATTCCTCCCTTCCCCTCAAGCCCGTGTGTCTCACTAAATTCACCTCCCAAGACACTTTGCTCTGTTCTCTGGACCTCTGAGTCCCAGCCATCATCTCTAACAAGCATACAGTAACAGCTTTCTAACCCTTGCTGTCATCCTCCTGTAATAGCAACACATCCTCCTTAGATGACCTTTTGTAGTGAATATGGGGTCAAACCTCGCCCCCTGCTTTAAGCTGTCCAATGGCACTCCTCTGCCCTCTAAGATCCCAGCTCCAGGATCATGTTCAATACTCTCCATGAACCAGCACCTCTCTTTCCAGCTTGATCATGTGCCACGCTTCTCTTTGTTCACTCCGTTCAAGCCACATGAGGCTACTTCTTTATTCCTTCCTACTTTATATCTGCTTGAAGCTATTTCAGTTCAAACTGATTTTCCCTTCTTTGATCTCACAACTCTCAGTGCCTGGTACTCAAACAGCCTTACACCACTCACACATTACTACTTTTCATTGTAATTAATTACCACCACCAATTTACATTTAGCTGTTACCCCTTGCTTCAGTCAGTTCAGTTCAGTCCCTCAGTCCTGTCCGACTCTTTTCAACCCCATGGACTACAGCACGCTAGGCCTCATTGTGCATCACCAACTCCCGGAGTTTACTCAAACTCATGTCCATTGAGTCAGTGACGCCATCCAACCACCTCATCCCCTGTCGTCTCTTTCTCCTCCTGCCTTCAATCTTTTCCAGCATCAGGGTTTTTTCAAACGAGTCAGCTCTTCACATCAGGTGGCCAAGGTACTGGAGTTTCAACTTCAGCATCAGTCCTTCCAATGAATATTCAGGACTGATTTCCTTTAGGATGGACTGGTTGGATCTCCTTGCAGTCCAAGGGACTCTCAAGAGTCTTCTGTTTAAGACTCACAAGACTACTGGGTGCCAGTCTTCTCAGTTTTAAAAATCCATTTTAATAATATGAATATTAAGATATCCCTGTGTTTTTATTTTATCTTTTGGCCATGGCATGCAGGATCTTAGTTTCCCAACCAGGGATTTGAACCCATGCTCTCTGTAGTAGAAGCTTGGAGTCTTAATCACTGGACTGTCAGGGAAGTCCCCCAGTCTTCTCATTTTTAACAAGGATAAAAACGAAGTTTGGGAAGACCCGGGGATATTCCTCGAGTTCTCAGCTAGTAAGACACCAAGTGCAAACTTGAACACAGACTTCCTTAACCCCAAACAATTTCCCACTGGGGTGTACTGTGACACTCTATACCACCACTATAGTGCCTTCGTGTGTAACCAAGCATCCCTTGGTGAATCCCTCCAATAATTCCAGCCTTGAGACATTAGACAGGAATCAGGTGTCAGTGCTGGCTGGCTCAGCATCACCTCCTCAATTAAAACATCACTTCTTTTAGGGTGGTCAGAAGCCCCTCCCTGACCACCCCCATCTTCCTGGCACTCAGCATACAGTTTACTAATATTTTCCTTATCTACTTAGCATTCCTTCTATCCTTGTCTTCCCATTAGAACGTAAGTTCCATGATGGCCAGTCTCAGATGCAGGGCTTGGATGGACAGGCCAGCGCCTGGTTTGTGTCAAGATAGCAAGGGCTATCACGGATGGTGGTCGTTAGAGGCTGAGGCCACGGTGCCCCCTAGAGGTGTACAATTTACAGCCTGGAAACCAAACTGTGGTTCCTTCCCTGAGTTCCTTCTCCGGAGCTCATCAATGGGAAAGGGGCTACCTGTGGGAGCCCCAAGCTTCAGAGAGGTGCAGCCCTCGTTCCGTGGACTGGGCACTCCCTGAGAGGCATGAAGAGGTGGGAACAAGACCTGCCAAAGCCCCTGACACACAGTGAAGCTGCAAAACAGGAAGGAGGGAAAGCCCGGCCTTAGCCTCGCCCAACAGAAAGGACAGCCTGTCTCTGAACACACATCATTAAGTCCCTCCATCATTTCCCACTCCAGTAACAAATCATCTGAAAATTTAGGTGTGTCAGTAGAATACAGTCTAGTCACTAATGGGATAATCAATCTATTGTTTCTTGCCTGTCTATGTCTGTCTAGTCTGTAATTACATTTTCAACACCATCATCACAATGCAGACCATCTACTATGGTTAAAAAAGAAAAAAAGATCTGCACCAGACAATGGGGATACAAAGAATTTTTAATCAAGAATTTCTGTTTAACACAGACATTTGTGTCAGTACCATGGACAGAGTTAATAACTGGGAGACATACTAGGAAGACAATTAAAATGAATCTTAGCAGCATGCCAGCTTAAAAAAAAATGATAATACTATATATGGTATGATATTTTCTCTAGGACTCAACAATAAAAAAGAAACATGATGCCTCGGGATACAAACACAATTATATTAACACAAAATAATCTCAAAACCCCATTAGAGTGGGAAAGTCAGGAAAAGCCAGGTAGAGGGCAGAGTCATATTGGGAGAAAAAAAAACTGGGTTCTATGGGAAGGGAAAAGTAAGGTTTGGGGACAGAGATAAGTTAGGATGGAGGTGAAGTTAGGTAAAGCTATAGTTTCTCAGAAATCATGTATGGATGTGAGAGTTGGACCATAAAGAAGGTTGAGTGCTGAAGAATTGATGCTTTCGAATTTTGGTGCTGGAGAAGACTCTTGAGAGTCCGTTGGACTGCAAGGAGATCAAACCAGTCAATCCTAAAGGAAAGCAACCCTGAATACTCATTGGAGGCCTAATGCTGAAGGTGAAGCCCAATACTTTGGCCACCTGATGTGAAGAGCCGAATCATTGGAAAAGATCCTGATGCTGGGAAAGATTGAGGGTAAAGGGGGAAGGGGTCAGCAGAGGCTGAGATAGTTGGATGCATAACCGACTCAATGGACATGAATTAGAGCAAACTCTTGGAGACAGTGGAGGACAGAGGAGCCTGGGGCGCTGCAGTCCATGGGGTCACAAAGAGTTGGACACGACTTAGCGACAGAACAACAACAAGTTAGGTAAGAAAGATACAGAAAATTAGAGTGAGGCCATTTGGGGCTCTAAACAGAGCCTCACAGTTACAGTGAGCCTAAAGTTAAAGATGTTCTTCCAAGGTTGGAGCATGAGAAAGAACCATTCTGCTGTGAGAAGGGGCTGGGCCAGAAAGTGCCAAACCAGAGATCCCATAAACCCAGCCAACAAGAAAGCCAGGTTCAATGTGGCAATGAGGAGATATGCCCTGGGCAGCTAGAGAGAGGGTGCCTATGTCTGGGGCCCAGGCAGGCTTGGGGTGTGAGGGAGGCACAGCAGCATCCCTGAGCATCTCTGCCATCAGGCACCAGTGACCTACCTGCCACACATTCCCCTCTCCCAGGCAGGGCTGTGTGCTCACAGTCTAGAAATCAAGTCAATCGGGAAGGCAGCCATAAATATTCATGGAAAACTGCTTAATTGGTAGTTAGCAGTCAGAGTCCTAAGTGCCTAGTCAATAAGATGAAATTGAACCTTCTGACAACGCGGGGGCTAAGTACTTAGCGCATTTCATATCCAAGTATCATTTTTCCACTTCAGTCTCACAGTGGCCCTCTGGGTGCTAAGTTCTATTTATAAACCTCCTAGGTGTAGTGTGATACAAGTAGCAGTGAAATGAATCCGTCTCCTTCCACTTTCTTGCTGTTCCCAGGAGAGGCTGTCTCCTCTCAGATGTGAAAGGATCACAGAAAGGACCTCTGGGAACTCAGTCAAGCCCACCCCTCACTGGAAGATAAGCAGGGCAGAGTGAGACTGAAACGGGGTGGGGGTCTCCTCGGTGTGGATGGAGATGTCCCAGCATCTCTGCTCTTAAACTGGAAGGGCTGGAAGATGAGCCCGAAGACCTCCTGCTAGTCCTGAACTCTGATTCAGGATCCAGGTTATAGTTGAGCTGTGCGGTATATTAATAAATAGTTCATATCAACTGCAGGTACCTGCTAATCTTGAAATACCCCTGAAAACTCAGAAATATATGGGTTTAGTTAGCATATTAAAAAGCAGAGACATTACTTTGCCAACAAAGGTCCATCTAGTAAAGCTATGGTTTTTCCAGTAGTCATGTATGGATGCAAGAGTTGGACTATAAAGAAAGCTGAGAACCAAAGAATCAATGCTTTTGGACTGTGGTGTTGGAGGAGACTCTTGAGAGCCCCTTGGACTGCAAGGAGATCCAACCAGTCCATCCTAAAGGAGATCAGTTCTGGATGTTCATTGGGAGGACTGATGCGAAGCTGAAACTCCAATTCTTTGGCCACCTGATGTGAAGAACTGACTCATTTGAAAAGACCCTGATGCTAGGAAAGATGGAAGGCGGGAGGAGAAGGGGACGACAGAGGATGAGATGGTTGGATGGCATCATTGACTCGATGGACATGAGTTTGAGTAAACTCCGGGAGTTGGTGATGGACAGGGAGGCCTGGCGTGCTACAGTCCATGGGGTCGCAAAGAGTTGGACACGACTAAGCAACTGAGCTGAACATCAGAGGCAAGTGTTTCCTGTGATTTTATACTTAACAGAATGATTTGGTTAATGTTATCTTGTGCTGTGCGTAGTTGCTCAGTCGTGTCTGACTCTGTTCGACCCCCTGGACTGTAGTCCCCCAGGCTCCTCTGTCCATGGGGATTCTCCAGGCAAGAATACTGGACTGGATTACCAGGCCCTCCTCCAGGGGATCTTCCCAAACAAGGTATCACACCCAGGTCTCACACATTGCTGGCGGGTTCTTTACCGTCTGAGTCACCAGGAAAGTCAAATGTTATCTTAGTTGGGGGTAAACTATGATGTACACTTATCTGTACCCTACAGGGTGTGTATGGGTGTTAGTCACTCAGTCGTGGCTGACTCTTTGTGACCCCCTGGACTGTAGCCCACCAGGCTCCTTGGTCTAGGGGATTATCCGGGCAAGGATATCTGCAGTACCAAATAAACCCTTCTGAAGCTCTCTTCCACTTGGTGCTGGGAATTACTTTACAGTAAAGGAACACATCCAGGTAATATTCAGGTAAAAAGGCTTCTCATGGGTCAGCAGTCTAGCTCGGTAGTATCTGAAGCCAGGTGCATCTGAGCACCTCAGTCTAAAGCCCATCCTCTTTCTCTACACTGCACTTTCTCTGCCAGGCTACCAGGAGATACAAGGTCTTCTTCGATTTCTCTTCTAGATCCGGCCTCATCCATTCATCTTTTAAATTTAGGACAGCCCTGCACGTCAATTTCTGCATCTCCTCTCACCTCTCCCGGTTGCCTCTAACATGATTGCATCTTACCTCGTTGCTACAGATACCACCCCAAAGCTGTCCACTCTCAGATTTACACCCCAACCCAGATCTCTCCCAAGAGCCAAGCACAAATGCGCAGCAACAATGACACACAGAGGCTGCATAGCTCTCCCCTCAAAGCCTCCACACCCAGAACCAAGCTCCCCAGCCCACCTCCAGTCTGCTCCTCGTCCTTCTCCTCAAGCACATGGCTTGGCGCCCCACACGGCAAAGAGAGGGGGATCTGGAAAGGGCCTTTGACTCTTTCCTGTTCCTTACACCACCAGGCAAAGTTGATTGTACTGCCTGGATCCTCTTTTTAATCCATCCCCTAAGTCCTGTCCCTCATCCTTTCTCTCCTGGATCCTTTCACAGCATCATAACTGGTCCTCCTCTGCCTATGTCAGCCCCTACTCAATCCATTCTCCTCATTGCCGCTGGAAAGATATTTCCAAAACACTCATTTGAACATACATAAGTCAGAGGTGAGTTCAACCCCTGGGTCGGGAAGATCCCCTGGAGGAGGGCATGGCAACCCACTCCAGTATTCTTGCCTGGAGAATTCCACAGACAGAGGAGCCCAGCGGGCTACAGTCCATGGGGTGGCGAAGAGTCGGACACAGCTGAGCAAGCCCGCACGCGGGTCCCACTGAGACCCTCTCATGAGACACTGGGGCCTGTGTCCACACCAGCACCTGCAGCACCCCGGGCCCTTCGTGATTCATCCCAAGAGGCACTCCAGGCAGAGGCGCCGGGCTGAGGAAAGGGCAAAAGAGAAACGATGTTCAGGAAGAGGTGAAGTTCAGCACACTCAGACCCCAACAGGCAAGTCATGGCCTCTGGCAACGACTGGACTACAAAGAACCATCACATGTTCATCAGCCCTGGCTGCACACTAGAAACACGTACATGTGGAGCTCAGGAAACTCCCCCGATGGATTCCACAACAGATCACCTGGATCACAACCTCTGGGGGTAGAGCCCAGATATTTGTTTTTCTTTTTTTTTTAATTCCACAAGGATTCTGATGTTCTGCTACAACATTAGTTCTGCTAGGATTAAGAACCACTGCTCAACAGCTTAATTAAATGGGTCATGATTCAGGTACTTGTAGACATTCAAATACCTTGTAACTTATTCATGGTTGCTATTAGCCTAATATCATGTAACACTGACCTTAAAACAAAGACTAACTTTAAGAGGCTAAACAGTTCGTAATGTGTGAGTCTATTAACCGTTCTTCTTGGCTGCAAACTATAGGAGCCTTTACATGTAAGTCTAAGTTCCAGTTAATGGTTTATTACAGATCACTTAGGAATCAAAGCAGAGTGTCCTCATTGACTAGATTTACGTTATTGACACCCACCCAGTGGAAACAACGGTGCAGACTGGCCAGCACTGGAGCTAGAAGCACACAGACGCCCAAACACTACGGAGCGTGCTGCTGCCCGCTGTGCCCATTCATTGGGGAAAATCAGCAGCTTCACTCTGTCTCCCACTTCAAGTGTTCCGCACCCAGGGTCTACAAATTCCCAACACGCCCGTGAAGAGAATCCAGGGGGATCCGTGAACTTAAATGGAATAAAAAGCACAGCTCTACTTAGTTTTACTAAATTCTAACAATTTTAACATGTCCGCCAATTAAGAATATAGCCAAATGTGAAATCTAAAAAAAATTACACAAATGAACTTATTTATAAAAAAGACACACAGACACAGAAAACAAACTTATGATTCCCAAAAGGCCAAGTGGGGAGGGATACACACTGGATTAACAGACACACACTGCCATATGTAATATAAGCAAGCTCCTACTGTATGGTACAGAGAATTATATTCAATATCTTGCAATAACCTATAATGGAAAAGAATCAGAAAATATCTATATACAACAAGATCACTTTGCTATATACCAGAAACTAACAAAACACTGTAAATCAGCTATGTTAGTCACTCAGTCATGTCCAACTCTTTGCAACCCCATGGACTGTAGCTTCTATCCATGGAATTCTCCAGGCAAGAATACTGGAGTGGGTAGCCATTCCCTTCTCCAGGGGAATCTTCCCAATCCAGGGACTGAAACTGGATCTCCTGCATTGCAGGCAGACCCTTTACCATCTGAGCCATCAGGGAAGCCCCAAATCAACTATACTTCAATTTAAAAAATAAAGAAAACAAAAAAGAATACAGTCAAAAACAGGGAGCAGAATTAGCAGAACCTGTGACTTTGACACCATATTATATTACAGTTGCTGCAGATATCATTAAATATTTACACTCATCACTACTTCAAAATTATGGTTATTATTAGATCTGCCACTAATGCATTAACCATGCCTTATATTTACTCTATCACAAACCCCTAAAATAATTTGATAAGTTCAGTATGATCAGTCCTTTGCAATTGTACATATTATATTTGATACATTTAAATGTTTCACATGGAACAGAAATGGTTGAGTCCCTTATTCCCTTTTAAAAATGTCTGTCCTTTCCTGATTGCAAAATCGTGCCTCTTTGCACAGCATTAATAACAATGACTTTCAAGGAAACCATGCCTACATTTCATCAGTCCTGCTGCATTTTTCAAGGGCCAATAAGAAGCATCACTAAGTGTGCTGGTGGAGGTGGGAGGTAGATTTCAGAGACTCCTAGGATAGGGGGCAAGGTTCTCTCCACTAGAAAACATTGTAGCTCAAGTTGGTATATAAACTTTCAGGCCTCAAAGCTCACCAGAAGACTAAATGACACTCTCACAGTGTCTGCATCTTATTGCCCTGAATAGTCCAACATTGCCCTTAGTGGGGCAAGGATTTTGAGATGTACTTTCTAGTAAGTTCCTGGGTGATGCTGATGCTGCTGGTCTGGGCACCCAGGATCATCATCCCTTGGCTGGTTTGAAAGTTCATGGTTCTCTCATGTGGCCATGAAATTATACAGTGCCTGGGCCTGAAGCTGAATCTGCCTTGGTTGTTCTGGGGAGTCTCTTCTAGAGGGGAAAAAGCTGGCTCAAGAGACAGTATCTGCGGATCCATCTTCCCCCTCCAGCTGCTCCAAAGGCTCTCACAGGTCCCCATCAGAGAGGCTCTCACAGGGTTTCGCTTCTTCTGTAGCCTTCATCTCCTAAATGCAACCACCCCAGCCTCCTGGCCCAGAAACTGTTTATCCAGCCTTTCACGTATGAGACACTCAGGATGGAGTGGAGGTGGGAAAGCGCTGGGCTGTGTTAGCAGCTGACAGGCCCCAGGGCAGACTGAGGACAAACCAGAGGCTGGTGCCCAGAGGCATTCCAACAGTTCACAATGAATGAACACGCACTCTAAGTGAAAAAAGAGAATGCAAAAGATAGTCTGGCTACAGAAAGGTACTACTAATTGCAGTCATTTGTGTCAGCTACTTAATATTTATGCCTAAATTATCATGTAGCACAATGATTATGAACATCATTAAACACATTAGGCTAATTCTGCTGTGAGCTTTACTCAGCTATAAAAATAAAGGCTCTACCTTCACAGTGTTTTCCCTACACAGCTTAAAAAAATTAGACCACCGAGGGCACAAGCTTGGACATTCCAGCCCAGCACTCTTTCTATGAGGCAAGGGCCCTTCAAACACATCATGTGTTCAAGCACATGAGAGGTCACTTCATAAGACAATCTGCTTCAGACTGAAGGCATTCAAGCAGAGACAGAACTGACCTCATAGCTTAGTAGATACTGTTGGAATTATCTACACGGAACTGCTGGGCTCAGAGCAAATGTACCTGAATGGTAGCTCTGGTTATTTATCAGTAGCACACTCACTCGTGGGTTTCTTTACTACAACATCCCAAGTCTGTGGGTCCTGAAATACCCAGTGGGTCTCTAACCACTTCTGAGTCCTCTAAAGGAAGACTCACTTTCATGGGCTGAAAGACCTAATAATGGAAAGCAAGTCAATAATTCATTATGCTGTCAGGAAAACTCGTCGCTTTCAGAAATATCCCTAACAAAAGTAAAATTGAGAAAGGCTTCTCCCTTCTCTCAGCCTACACTTTTGATGCATTCTTAGATTTGTCTTATCTTGGAAATGCTACTTGCAGGTCTAAATGTGCCAGCCCCACTCCTCTGAGCTCAGCCAAGGCATCTTCCCCACCTGCATCCACTCCGTGAGCTGTTAAGATGGCAGATGAAACCATTTTAATGGGATAGGGTGCTCAGGGCCGGTGCACTGGGATGACCCTGAGGGATGGGATGGGGAGGGAGATGGGAGGGGTGTTCAGGATGGGGGACACATGTACACCCATGGCTGATTCATGTTAATGTATGGCAAAAACCACTACAATATTGTAAAGTAATTAGCCTCCAATTAAAATAAATAAATAAATTTTAAAAAGTAATAGATGAACCGACTACAGCTGACCCTTCAGCAACAGGTACGAACTGCACGGGAACAGAGACATGCAGATTTTTTTTTCCAGTAGTAAATACTACAGTATTGCAAAACTTATGGCAGGTTAAATGGGAGCACCCACGGACAGCAGGGGCCAACTCTAAGGTATATGTGAATTTCATCCGTGCAAAGAGTTGGCGCCCCTAAACCCCACATTGTTCAAGCGTCAACTGTACACTTATATCAAGTTCTGAACTTCTGCAACAGCAGCTTCAGGCCCCAAATCGACTACCTTCTGGAGAGGATCACAGGACCTGCAGTTACAGTGCTAGGTGAGAGAGTAACCGAGATCTTTAACAGATAGTTCCTACTGATTGCTCACTTCCCTGCCCTCTTTCAAGGCCTTTTTATATTGCACAGATGCAAGTGGCCAAGAGTTACCCAAACAGAAAAACTAGGTAACAGGGATGATCAAAGTTCACAGCAGTCAATGTCAACTCTACCTTACAACACGATCACATCTACAACTTCAGTTTACCCTCCTGCTGACCATGGGAGGCAGGTGAGGCAACACTCTTCCACCCACTTTCCAGGCCCAATAACCTGTACAAAGTGGAAGAAAGTAGCTTACCCAAAGCCAGGGTTTCCTTGGTAAAGTGCCATATGGCTCCTTCCCCCTCCTCAGTCAAGCCCAGCCAAGGGTGTGGCACTTAACACTCCCCACAGGATACAGCGTACATGCCCTCTGATGGGGTGGTGGGTCAATGTGGGCAAGAACCCAAGAATTACAGTTCAACTTCCAAATCAGGACTCTTTAAGCCCAACTTTCAACTTGAGTGTCTACAAACCTCTCAGCAGTCAAAAGGGGAGGGAAAAAAAAAAACCATGATGTTGGGAAAAGGGGACGCAGCTGCCCACCAGTCAGGTGGCGATTCTTTACTACATACCTGCATGGGGTCCCATTTTGAGCTTTCCAAGTAAGTACAGGAAAACAGCTCCCTTGAGGAACTGACATCAGAGGGACACCCAGAACAAAGGACAGCGATTGTGCTGCAAAGTAGAGAAGAGAAGTCCAACAGTCTAATCCAAGAGGGCTGAGACCCGGGAGAAAGGCCCCTGAAGAATCTTGTTAGATGTCAATGTCGACTGTCTTGAGGTTCATCTTTACCAACAGCTAGAAGTTTTCAGCAACGGAAGAGAAGCTCAGAGTCAGGAATTGGCTGTGCAGTGGCTTCATGGGATGACAACTTAGAAAAGTTTCCCCTTGTCTTTCCTTGAAGGACAAGCTGGGGGGAGGAGAAACCGTTCAGGGTAGTTTATGAAAAAACCTTCCTTGTTGGGGGGAAAAGAATCATATGTTACAATAAACTTCCTTTTGTGTCAAAAATTCAACAATGTCTCCCTACAAGCAGAAGGACTGTTTTAATGCAGCTAATTGACTTTGGGAAGATTTTGAGTTCTGAATATTCGCAGGCTTTTAGGGACTGGTTAATTTAATTAAAGCAATCCTCAAATACTCCCAGGACCAGAATTTGCTTGCTGTTCAAATTGTTAAAAAAAAAAAAAAAGAAAGAAAGAAAAATACATTCTAGGCTTTAATAAAGCTTAAACGCTGTGATCTGGCTGTTTTTAGTAATGGTTGTGAAAAAGTCCCCCCTCAATTGCAAAAATCCCAAATGGGGAAGTCTTTTTTAGTGCTATTTTTAGTGTCATTTATCAAGATCCACAGGAGTTTTAAACTGTAAGTTACAAACACTACTTGAGCAGCAGGTGTGCTCAGGGAGAGGGAAGCCCAGCTTCCGGGGAGTGAGTTACCGGCTGTCTGTGAGGACCCAGGAAGCCACATGTATCACCTCACCTACTGGAGGACTCCTCCCTACACTCCCGCTGCGAGTGAGTGTCACCCGTGGAAGGACGTGCTCCTGTTGGAAGCAACACATTTTCTTTCCTTCTCTGATCTGAGTACCTAGATTGTGGTCCACCCCATATTCATAAAACGCTGACCCAGACCATCCTAACATTCTTGTTGATACCACGGTCTCTTCCGGGGCCTGGAAGTACTTACTACAAAGCTCCAAGGCTGAGTGGCTTACTTGGCCAACCTGCTCAGCAACCACAGCCTGGCGCATTTTGCTGAGTCATGTTCAGGCTTCTCGACTCATGGAAAAGGAACACAGGGAAAAGGCCAAAGATGAGAGGTGTCAGGCAGTCGGCAAGGCCTTCAGAACCCAGGAAAGCAAGTTCAGAGAGCCGACAACCTCGAGTTTGAGATGGGACCTTCCACCCAGCTGCTCAAGTGTTTCCTCTTTAATCCTCTTCTCTTCTGGCTTCATTTCTTTGCTGTGCCTGACTCTCAGGATCTAGTCCTATATGAACCCAAGACCTAAATGTTTTCTTGTTAAATCCTTGTTTTATACTTAATGAAGCTTAAATTCACAAATCTGGCTTACAACTTGGAGAAACCCTCTTTTAAATAAAAAGATTTATATGCATATTGGTTAGCATGTATGGTACTGAATTCTTCCCCAGGTGGTGTATACCTACTGGTATACACCAGTATACACTGTATACACTGGTATACAAAAAACAAATGTTTTTGGACAGGATTCTTCACAACATAGTATTATTCACAGTATTATTCATAGTATTATTCACAGTATAATTCATAGTATTATTCATGGTACTATTCACAGCTATCTCCCTGTTCTCATCCCACCTGTCTCAACCTTATTGATCAAGACTAGTATGATGATATCAGGTGTTCCGATCTAAGAAATGTAGTTCCTGCTCATCTTCTCTGTAAAACAGCATCTCTACATCTGCTTTCTGCTTTTTATTAATTTGGGGGGAGGGGTAACAACTTTACTGAGATATAATTCAAGTATCATATGGTTCACCCATTTAAACTGTATAATCCAATGATTTTTAGTATGTTCACAGAACTGTGCAACCATCACCAAAATCAGGGCTTCCCTGATAGCTCAGTTGGTAAAGAATCCGCCTGCAATGCAGGAGACCCCAGTTCGATTCCTGGGTCACAAAGATCCATTAGAGAAGGGATAGACTACCCACTCCAGTATTCTTGGGCTTTCTTTGGGGCTCAGCTGGTAAAGAATCTGCCTGCAATGCTGGAGACCTGGGTTCGATTCCTGGGTTGGGAAGATCTCCTGGAGAAGGGAAAGGCTACCCACTCCAGTATTCTGGCCTAGAAAATTCCATGGACTTATACAGCCCATGGGGTCACAAAGAGTTGGACACAACTGAGTGACTTTCACTTTCACCAAAATCAACTTGAAAACTTTGTCGTCATTACAAAAAGAACATTCCCAATCCCTTCCCATCAGGCCCCTAGTCCCAGGCATTCACTAATCCACTCTCTGCCTCTCTCTATTCTGAACTTTCCTATGAATGGAACCATGATCTTTTGACTGGTTTATTTCATTTAGTATGATGTTTTCAAAGTTTATCCATGTTGTTGCATGTGTCGATTCTTCACTCCTAATTTTTAAGGTCAAACAACATTCTGTTGTATGGATATACCACTTCTGTTTTTCATTTCTCAGTTGAAGGACATTTGCATTGTTGCCACTTTGGGGGGCATTCCAGATAAATAGAAATATTCATATCCAGTGTTTAGTGTGAACATGTTTAAATTTTTCTTGGTTATAACAGTAGCTTTGCAGATTTTCTTGAAGGATGTGAAAAGGATATGAAAATCCCCTTCATTGTGAGCTCATCAAAATCTACCTGTTGTGTCAAAAGGTGAGAGCAACCGCTTCTCGGCCTTTCGGGCTAAGATCAAGTATAAAAGGTGAGACAGCATACTATTCAGGAACAATTCCAATCTCTTCAGTCCCTAATAAGTTATTTTTGGTGCCATTTTTAATCAGCTAAGATGGATTAATTAAATTCCTTAATTCTGAGGTATTTAATCTGACAAATAAAACAGTACACCTTTTAAGTCAAGTATTTATCAACTGCTAAAAAAAAAAAAAACAAAAAAACTGACTGATTTGACTTTACTAACTCCTAAAACATACCACAATGTTAAATTTTCAATTTCGGAAAACTTCAAGCATCTCTTAACATACGATCTGATCTGGGAATTGCAATATGACTATTCAGATAGTTCTTCTGTTTCTATCATCCAACCCCAAATATGAGTTCAAATGGGCTGCTTTTAGAGTGGTTTTCTCCACCTTCAGTCACTCATATCCTTTTGCTTAATGACACTTCTACCCATGTTAGTCTACTTTCCTTATGACATGAAAAACTTTAAATTTGCATGTAGCATGTTCCTTTAAAAGATACATTGATTGAAAACTTATATCCATGCAAAAACCTGCAAACTGCTATTTCCAGCAGCTTTATTCATAATTGCCCAAACTTGGAAGCAACTAAGATGCTCTTCACCAGGTGAATGGATAAACTGCAGCATATTCAGAAAATGGAATATTAATCAGTGCTAAAAAGAAATGAGATATCAAGCCATGAAAAGACATGGAGGAAACTTAAGTGCATATTACTCAACTAAAGAAGCCAATCTGAAAAGGCTTCACACTGTATGATTCCAACTATATGACAGTCTAGAAAAGATATAACTATGGAGACTGTCAAAAGATCAGTGGTTGATAGGGGTGGTGGAGGATGAATAGGTGAAGCAGAGAGGACTTTTTAGGACAGTGAAAATACTCCACATGACACCATAATGATGGATACGTGTTATTGCACATTTGTTCAAACCCGGAGAGTATACAACACCAAGAATTACGCCAAGTGTGAACCCTGAGGTAAACTACAGGCTTTATGCAGTTATGATGAGTCAATATAGGTTCATCAGTTGTAACAAATGGACCACTCTGGCAGCGGATGTGGATAATGAAGGAGGCTATACAGGTATGGCTGCTGCTGCTAAGTCACTTCAGTCGTGTCTGACTCTGTGTGACCCCATAGATGGCAGGCCACCAGGCTCCGCCATCCCTGGGATTCTCCAAGCAAGAACACTGGAGTGGGCTGCCATTTCCTTCTCCAATGCATGAAAGTGAAAAGTGAAAGCGAAGTCGCTCAGTCGTGTCCGACTCTTCGTGACCCCATGGACTACAGCCTACCAGGCTCCTCCGTCCACAGGATTTTCCAGGGAAGAGTACTAGAATGGGTTGCCATTGCCTTCTCCAATACATGTATGGGGGCAGAGGATATAGGATAAATCGCTGTACATTCCTTTCAATCTTGTGAACCTAAAGCTGTTCTTAAAAAGTCTTAAAAGATGTTAATGTTTTAATTTCTTAGGTTTTTCACTCCTGGTACAGTTTAAAACTCATCTCTTTGAGGCCATGTGTTTGAGAAAAGTCTCACATTCATCATGAAGGGTCAAATCTGATGATTATATTGGTCAAGCACAAAAAGCATGGGATGTGAGGTCATTCTCAGTTCATATCAACACACACACACACACACACACACACAACACCCCCAGAAAAATCTGTGAGTCTGACTAGGGCTGGCCCGGGGAGCTGGCCCTTCCACTGAAGGCTAAAAGGAGCACTGGCCTTGGTGTCTGGGGCCCTAGGGTCTCCTAGGCCTAGGAGGGCCTAGCCGGTCTCCTCTGCTCCTTCACACTCCATTTCATCTTCTGTAAAACAAACAGGTTAGACAGAAAAATATCTAAGCATGCTTGCAGCTGTCAAAGTCTGATTCTCTCTCTCTCTCTATCCCACTTGTGACAAGTGCAAGGGAACCTGGGTGAGAGACTATAGCCACCGACCAAGCAGAGGGGTCAGATCCACTGCGTCTTCAACACCACACTCCTGCTCACCAAGGCACCTGCCGCAGGCTCCCTGGAAATGCTGCAACGCCATCGCCACCCCCTTAGCCTCTGTCCCTCCGGAGGCTCAGTCATCTCATCTGGCTGCTCACCCGCCTTTGCACCAACTGTGCGTCAGTTAATTCACAGCACACACAGCAGGTTCAGGTTCAAGCTTTCTTTTCCCCAAGTACATGTGACTTATTCCTATCTGGGGATTCCCTGGGCACATCTACATTAGGAGAGACATTGAAGTCCACATGTGATTCATCCAGCATGTCAGTACCTACCATGTGCTAAGATAATAGGAATCTTTGCACTGAGAGGAAAAAGCCTAGAATAGTTCAACTTCCTGACACCACGTCTACCAACCTTCCTGCAGCATAAGCACCCAGCTTTTCTCTGCTTTTTCTCCAACAACTAGAGAATCCTACCTTCTCGGAGGTAAACGTCAGCATCTTGGCTCTGGATCCCACCCCCATGTCTTTCAATATTCATTGGAAGGACTGATGCTGATGCTAGCTGAAGCTCTAACACTTTGGCCACCTGATGCAAAGAGCCAACTCACTGGAAAAGACCCTGATGCCGGGAAAGATTGAGGGCAGGAGGAGAATGGGGTGAAAGAGGACAAGATGGTTGGATGGCTTCATCGACTCAATGGACATGAGTTTGAGTGAACTCTGGGAGACAGTGAAGGGCAGGGAAGCCTGGCGTGCTGCAGTCCATGGGGTTGCGAAGAGCTGGACATGACTAAGTGACTGAACGACAACAACCACCTCTTCAGAGCTAAATTTCAGGGTCTTGGCCCTGGATCCCACCAAAGCTGGTACTGTCTGGGATTCCACTACCAGTTTTCCCCTTTCTCTGTCTCCTCACCCCCTCCCAACTATCAACCTCTCTCCCCCAGCTAGTTCCTTTCCATCAGCATTTTAACATTCTGAAACCATTAGAAAAGAAACATGCACAAACACTTCTTCCTCCCCTGTAGCATAGGGGGTGGACTTGGGAGTTAAAAAAAGAAACACATGCAAGACTGAGGCTCCTTCAGAGGCCGCAGCAGTAACCCAAATGGAAGATGGACCCTAAACTCAGCCCATGGTGGTAGAAATTGAAGGCATTAGACTCGAGTTATATTTGAAAGTTGTGACATACAGGACATTTTCTCTTTCAGATAACACATGTATTTTAATAGTTTTTTTTGAGTCATAGCTGAGAAATAGGGTAACATTTTAAATAAAGTGATATGCCAAGGAGACAGATATTTTTACACAGGAGAATCTTTGGTTAGCCATCTAGTTAATATTAAATAGTTACTCATCTACTCTGAGAATTTAAAGGGCTGCAGTCATCTCCAGGGCAGACACTTTGGTACCCAGAGCATTCTTTAGGTTCACCTGGAAGCTGCCCACATACACAGAGATGGGGTACATCAAATGTGCAGAGAAATGATAAGAAAAGGGGAAAAGCAAAGACAGTATTTGCTTGAGACCCACTGCTGGCTCTGCACTCTAGAGTACATATATGGGCATCCACCAAGGAGGAATTATCTCCTGCTCTATGGTCATCCACAGAGAACAGTCAGGCATCCAACAGGGCAGCTCACACAGCCTCCCAGCAGACACTGTCAGGCAGCAGCCATGAAAACTTCCCATCGGATGGATGGAGCAAATTCATTAGCACAAGCCCAGCCCCACTGTGGGAATTCTGCTACAAACCCAGGTTCTCCAGATTCAGATACACAGACACACAGAAGGGGACAAAACAGCAGGAGCCCTGGAGCAACAACAGAAGAAGGAATTCCAGCACCGGTTCTGCCTCTCACGAGCTTGGTGACTTTGGTCAAGCCCCTCAAAGCCTCAGGTCTCAACAGCCTACCTTTCCACGCTCCTTGAGTTTCAGTGGGGAGCCATGAAGTAAGGGAGACAAAAAACACCTGAAAACTAAATGGCAGTATAAACGTGAGTGTTACAAAGAATGTTAAAGATCATGTTGAGCATTTTGGGGCAGAGCAATGGAAGGCAGGATGGGAAGCAATTCTTGGATGTACAGGACTGCCAGGCCCATTGCAGGCCGCTCCAGGTTCCTAAGTCACATCCGGTCAAGGCGGTAACACCATCAGTGCACTGCCTAATCAGTGGAGGACTCCACACCTCCAACCCATTTGTGCCTAACAAGACTCCTACCTACATTTCCAACTGCCCCCAAGAAGAAGGCACAAACCCCATCACCTATAAGGGGTGATCATCACTTCCTTCAGGTTCTTCTTCCTCCACCAGCTCTCCAAATGCCCAGTTTCCTCGGGGTTAGATTCTGGGAACTTGTCTCAAAAATCTCTCCCAGAATGACATCATCCATTCCCAAGCCTTTAAGCCCCACCTATAGGCCAAGACTTCTCTCAATTCCATCATAGACTCAACCACTAGATAGCTTTATTTGAATATCAGGGGTGAGGGATCATGAATGAAACAGTTCCCAAATAAAAAGGGCCTCCTATACCCTTCCCCCATCTTTCTGGTCTCAGCAGGTATAACTTCTACCTACCCTGTTTCCCAAGCCATAAACCTAGGAAACATCTTTTCCAGGGAGCCAGGGGACCAGAGTGGCCAAGAGCATGGGGTTGGAAATTAAGGGGCCCAGGGTGACATCATCCCTGCTAACTGCCAGCTACATGCCTTAGGCAAGATGCGTGACCTCTGTGGTTACGCTGACAAACCTATAAAATTTAGTGTCGCAATAACAATAAAGTACTGCTCATACCTCATTTATGATCTTAAGGAACATTCTATGTTGTTATCATGCATATCAACCAAGTAGGGAAAGACTTTTGAGACACACGAATGCACTTTCCTCTTTTACATCTCCTTTACATAGCATTCTCCTTCCTCAACTCAAGGCATTCATATGTATCCCAATGACTAGAATTGTTATAACAGGAAGGCAAAGACAAAGGGTTTCCTGGTATCTCAGATGGTAAAGAACCCACCTGCAATGCGGAAGACCTGGGTTCAGTCCCTGGGTTGAGAGGATCCCCTGGAGAAAGAAATGACACCCCACTCCAGTATGCTTGCCTGAAGAATTCCATGGACAGAGGAGCCCGGCAGGCTACAGTCATGGGGTCACAAAGAGTCAGACACGACTGCTCCACTAACACATACTAAAGACAAAGGGACAGTGCCGAAGTTCACCTTCTGACTGTCAGAACATGATTTTTGAGTACCTAACATGGTAACTGTCTTGGAATTCTGCCTGCTATTGTGAGAAATTAGTTAAAAGTTTAAAATTTCCACTCTGAAATCAAGAGCTAGGCTTAGAAAGGCAAAGACAAAGGGTTTCCTGGTGGCTCAGACAGTAAAGAATTCACCTGCAAGGTAGGAGACCTGGGTTCAGTCCCTGGGTTGGAAGGATCCCCTGGAGAAGGGAATGAAAACCTACTCCAGTATGCTTGCCTGAAGAATTCCATGAACAGAGGAGCCTGGCAGGCTACAGTCCATGGGATCGCAAAGAGTCTGACACGACTGCTCCATTAACACATAGTAAAGACAAAGGAACAGTGCCAAAGTTCACCTTCTGACTGTCAGAACATGATTTTTGAGTACCTAGCAAGGTAATTGTCTTGGAATTCTGCTTGCAATTGTGAGAAATTAGTTAAAAGTTTGTTAAATTTCCACTCTGAAATCAAGAGCCAGGCTTAGGGGAAAGTGAACATTGGTTTCACTGTTAAATCACAGACAAAGAGAACTCGGGTTGTGAAGTGAGGGGAACCGGGAGAGGCTTCGGGTAACCTCTATGCCTAAATGGACACTGCCGCTTAGCAATGTGATCTGGACAGGGTCTACAACCACGGCGGGTCCCCAACAGACCTCACAATGGTTGGTACCAAACTGTGATCATCATCCAGAACCACGGTGTGGATGGGAAGCACTGGACGATTTCAGTTGACTCATTATCAATCATCACAGCAAGAAACTATTAGTAGACTTCCATTAATGCAGCACCTAAGTATTTATGTCCCAGGATAGTAGGAGATGACTGCCAACTTCTTCTCCGGTCAGTCTAGATCTGCACTCTTAGTTTAATTACAGATGCCACATTTCATGAGGTACACTGAAAAACTGAAATGTATTCAAAGGAAATCAAACAGGATTCTGAATTGTCATATGAGGAATGCTAGCCAGACCAGAAAGAGTCTTGCTTAGTGAAGAAAAGTCTAAAGGTGCATTCCCAGACCAATCTGCTCTGCTGGCTATCCCAGAAAAGAGGCAGGAACTGTCTAGGATGGGAGTAAGCGACAGTAAGATATCCGCTCACCTCTACCTCAAACAGTAGAATGAGGGGGTCTAGAACTTTCCAGAAAGTCTAAGTACCACAATACTGACGATGCTGAAAAGGAACCCCTGTCCTAGATAATATGACCTCAAAAGCTTTCCAACTGCAAGTGCGTAACTCTTAAAAATTCTGTGCATTTCATGACATATACTCTGCAAAATAAAATAAGAGGATCTACAAATACAAGCAAGTAAAGTGAACAGCACTGTAGAAATGACAACCTCATACAACTGGGAAGAAAAATCTCTGCCTTGGGTTGCTGAGCTAGAGTTCCTACACATCAGGCAATTATGATGGATCAATATGTGCAATGACAAATGGAATAAAACTCTAGGGGCTCAACGACCCAGTGGGGAAGCAGAATCAACTGGAGTGAGCATTTATTGATCCCCGATATCTTAACTGAAGGCTGGTACTACACATTTAAGCTAAATGCAGCTAGACACTACATAGTTCACACACTTGCATTTATTAATATGTCCCCAGTAACCTCTCCGTAAGCACAGGGTTGGGGTAAAGTACTGTTAGCCTCTAAGGATAACTAATTAGAAGGTGCTGGATACTAGGATGTCCCCCTGGCTCTTTATCGCTCTGCTACTAGGTCCAAGGCATTTTCTAAAAAGACATCCCATACTTCTAAGTACTCTTGGTACTTGCTCTTCAGAAGAAGGTTAACTCCCTTTTCAACCGAAAGGGATATCTTTCTAAAGCAGGTCATCAATCATGAGGCATTTTGTTCTCTAGTTCTGGGAATACAGAGAACTGAATTAATTTCCAACATTTTTTGGCTGTAGGTTCCCCTTCTCTGGCTTCCAAAATCATTGATCTATGAGGGGGGCAGCAACCAGGTGGACTCAAAACACATTGGCTTTTAAATCTGCCCACTGTTTCTACAGGACACTAATACAGGGCTTTCTCTTGGACATGCTTCCTGGCCTGTGCACTTTCTACAATGTTCCCCATGCACAAAAGAGTCCCCTCATGCCCTAAAACTCTGCTGGTGACAAAGACCAGGTGGAGCACCTACATTACACAAGTGGTTTCAACAAAGTTCTTAACCCAGCTTCACTAAGATAGCATCTGGGAGTGTTTATATCAACCTGAGCACCATGTGATCAACCTGACCTCTGCGGGTGAGGCCTGGCCACGGGTGGCTTAGAACCTTCCAGGTAATTCTCCTGTGCAGGGTTGAGAGTCACTGCAGAAAGCTAGGCATCTGCTAAATTTGGAGGATCCAGAGAATTTTCTCCCCAGTTCTAACAGGCTTTCAAATTCCGTAACTTCTTTCCTTGATCAAAGTTTACTCTCAGATCTCTAATTCCTACTGAGATGCTAAAAGCAACCAAGCAGAGCTTAAAGACTGAGAAGGCTCTTAACACCTGTGACAGGGATTCTTTTCGTGGGCACCAGTTCTGGATCCCCAAGATCAGACAGACTCATCTATTCTAAAAGTTCCCCAAACAGGTGTCCAAAGATGATAGTTTCTGAATCAGTTGTAGAGTTAAAAAAGATAATTTGGTTTCACCCATGAAATTCTGATTCAATAAAGCAGGTGTGTGTGTGTTGGGGCGAGGGGTGGGTAGGTTTCCTCTGTGACTTTGAAGTGAAGCCCTTGGGGGAGCCTCTGCTTATTCCCTCCATGGGCAAGGATGGTGCTAGGATTCAATTCTAACAACTGATCTCCATTATAAAGGACCTCCCCAAGATTTTCTTCTCTTTCAAGACAAAACACTGTCCGTCGTTACACTGGAACCTGTGTCCTAATGTAATCAGAGAGCTACTAAGACAGCAGCGCTCTTTTTGAAAATTTATATTTACTTATTTTTAATTGGAAGATCATTGCTTTACAATATTGTGTTGGTTCCTGCCATACATCAACACGAATCAGTCACAGGTTTAGGTATGTCCTCTCCCAGCCCATCTCAGCCCTCTAGGTTGTCACAGCGGCTTCCCTGGTGGCTCAGATGGTAAAGAATCTGCCTGCAATGCGGGAGACCTGGGTTCGATCCCTGGGTCAGGAAGATCGCCTGGAGGAGGGCATGGCAACCCACTCCAGTATTCTTGCCTGGAGAATCCCCATGGACAGAGGAGCCTGGCGGGCCACAGTCCACGGGGTCACAAAGAGGCAGACACGAATAAGCACAGCACAGGCTGTCACAGAGCACCAGATTTGAGCTCCCTGCATCATACAGCAAATTTCCACTGGCTATCTAATTTTACAAATGGTCATTCAAGAGAGCAGGGCTCTTTAACCCAGTCTACAAACGAGACACTGACAGGAATAGCGACCATGCTCTATGTGCCATGACAGGCAAGGCTTGCACTGAGCCAGCCACCTTCTCTCACCTTCTCCCCACTGTAGCACACCGAGAAGAATCCCAGCCGGAGGCTGGGGGACAGATGTCCTCTGTGGACCATGAACTAGTCCACAAAGACCACTGCATCTATGGCTTTAGACACTGTCCTGGGCACTAAACCAGTTTTCTTTCTTTTTCCCTATGTATAAGGAAAACTGTGAGCCAGTTCCCCCAGAAATATGAATTTATAAATTAATTTCTAAGCTACTGTATTAATACACTGTGCACATTATAAGAGATGCACCAACAGAATTTTACATCTTAAAAGACTGTGAAAAAAAGAAAGTTCTAAAATTGTGTTCTCACACTCCAGTGAATCTTCCAAAACTCAATGTGCCCAGCTGTCTGAAGATGCTGCTGTAACAGCCGAAGCACCACCACAGGACCAGGAGAGACCGGGTCTCACTTCCACACTCTTGCAAAAAGCTGCTTTCCTGCCTTCAGCACGCACTTAGTTAGTGATGGTGGGCAGGCTGTCTCTCAAGCAAATGCCTATAAAAACAATCGAATAATCGCCCCATTCCTGCAGTGTCATGTATTACTTTCCTTTTGCTTCAGCTTACAGATGGGGCTTCCCAGGTGGCTCAGCGGTAAAGAACCCACTTGCAATGCAGGAGACCCAGGTTTGACCCCTGGTGTGGGAAGACCCCCTGGAGGAGGAAATAGCAACCCACTATAGTATTCTCGCCTGGAAAATCCCATGGACAGAGGAGCCTGGCGGAGTACAGCCCCTGGGGTCGCAAAGAGTTGGACACAACTCAAGGGACTCAGCACACATACATACAAGCTTACAGACGCCATCACCGAGGGCAGTGGTGTCCACATTCTAACACTGATCTAGGGGTGGCTGAGTCAGTTATAGTTTAACTTCACTCTAAGTTCAAATCTCAAAGCTCTTGGCTTCCTGCATATGACAAGACAGCTTTAGACATCGTGCAATTGATGCTGTATTTCCTCTAGATAGATTGGCAACCATCTATTAAAAGTCTGTAATTCTAATTTCACACATAAGCCTATTAAAAAAAGCCAAAAGAACATTATTAATCGCACAAAATGGCCAGCCTTCTACTATTCCCTTGGCCCTGGAGGACCACCTGTCCTCTGAGGGTGACCTATAAAGGAAATCCTACTCAGTACTGATGTCTCCTTCCAGCACTTCCTTCCTCTGGATGCTATGAAATGATTATGACATTACTTACCATCAACTCATCAGTATTATCACCAGGCTATCACTACCACCATCACCGGATCAAACATTTATTGAGCACTCACTCTGTTCCAGAAATCATTCTAAGTACTCTTCATTTATCAATTCATTTAATTCTAGCAACCTGATAATTTTGACACAATATGTATCCCTGTTTTAAAGACGCAGGCACTGGTGCTAAGTGAGATTAAGTGACTTGCCAAGGTCCCACAGCTCCTATGTTCTGAGAACCCAGACGGTCCTGTTCCTGGAAGCTGAACCGCCTCGCTTCCTGGCATCTTCCTTTCCTATTAAACTTGTACACATTAGCAGGTGACATCCATAGACACTCTTGTCTTTTGGGATATAAACGTGAAACTATGCAGCTAAAAAAGAAACAGTGGCTAACATGGCGTGAAAGACATTATCACGATGTAAATAGAAATGCCATTTCATCCTGCTAGGCTTCACATTTTATTAGCTTCTTCAACTGAAAATTATTTCAGACACCCTGTAAAACGAAATCTTATTCACATGTCAGCACCACTGTAAGTTCTGAAAGCAGCTGGTGTGCGGGGACGAGCGGGACTCTGACAGCAGGAGCAGGCTATGTCACAAGCAGGACCGGGGGGGTGGGTGCAGGGGCGTCCGCTGGGCCCCGCCCGGCGCTCAGTCATGGCTCAGGCTCACGTGTGAGGAGCGCCGGGTATTTCTTACAATAACCCGAGGATGGAAGGACACACACACGTCCTCCTGCCTCAGCTGAGCAAATGGAGGCGGCACCTCAGATGAAAGAACGTGACCAGATGAAACACAGGAAGGAAGTGGTGAGGCTGGGGGTGCTCACTAGGGTCTCCTTTGCCCACTTCCTCAGACATGATCCTCCCCGCCCCGGCCCCAGAAAATCACATCTGACCAATCCAGTGGGCACAGCTTTTAACCCGATTTAAAATACAGGTAAAGACTTGACTTAATTTTTAGCTTTATTCATTTAAATGATCAGTTCTTAGTAAAAGGACTGCTCCCAGAAAGTTACAGGAATCCAGTCAGATTAATACCTCCTCATCAACAGATAAGGACAGAAACAAAAGATCTGTTAAATTTGCACATGTGCCAGGGAGACTTAATATATCAGATGCGAAAATCAGGAGTCAAAGAGATATCCTGGAATAATGGAGCGTGGGCATGAAAGGTCAAATTTAATACAGGTAACTATGAATCCTGCTCAGCACATAAAAAATCAATTGTGCAAGTGCAGAATGAGGGCAACATATTTTAAAGGAAGTTTCTGTTTATAGTGACAGATAGTAGATTAGTGACTCCTCATCTCCAGTGGTGCAGGGGTGGAAAAAGTTTTCCTTTTCCAAGGAGACTCTGGGAAGTTAAGGAAATGTTCATTATCTGGGTCATGGTGATGGTTTCGTGGATGTACGCATATATCAAAATCGATATAATTGTACGTGTAATTTAATGTGTGTGACTGCACTTTCAATAGGCGTAGCTTATTGCCAGACAATTAAATCTCATTACAGTGGTAATAAAATAATTCTTGTGCATCTGTGGACGGAGGTATGGGGGGAGAAATAGGAATTTAACAGCTTGCAAACTTAGTAAAATCTGCGACACGAAATGCCTGCCAACTTGGTGCGATTGTAGGCTCTGTAACAGGAATTCCATGTGAGGAAGACTGCTCACCTGGCAGATCATGTTCAGAGACCACAGATACCGGACAGAAAGACCGAAGGTGTCCAGGGAGACCCACGGCGGGAGAGGGGCTGAAGGCCACGCTCAGAAGGAAGGGCCGTCGGAGCCAGAATGCTCAGCCAGAGTGGGGGAGGGGCTGCCACGGGTAAGAAAATGCTGGCTATCCTGGACAGTCACACAGGGCAGACGTCAGAGCCCCCGTCCGACTCTTTGCAACCCCACGGACTGTATGTAACCCGCCAGGCTCCTCTGTCCGTGGGATTCTCCAGGCAAGGATACTGGAGTGGGTTGCTGTTCCCTTCTCCAGGGTATCTTCCAAACTCAGGGATCAAACCCAGGTCTCCCACATTGCAGGCAGATTCTACCATCTGAGCCACCAAGGAAGCCCTCAGACCCCCAGGGTGAAGGCAATCAGAGAGGAGCAGAGTGCGGTGTGATGGCAAGATTCCGACAGTGGAAACTGTTAGAAGTGGAACACATCTGAGAGACACAGCCACATGGACTGAGAGTGGTCAAGCAGCACCCAAAGGACGAGTTGCTGGGATGTGGTCTCCTGCGTCCGTTTGTCTTAGCCAATTCCTACCTGATGCTGGGAAAGATTGAGGGCAGAAGGAGAAGAGGGCATCAAAGGATGAGACGGCTGGATGGTATTAGCGATGCAATGGACATGAACTTGGGCAAACTCCAGGAGATGGTGAGGGACAGGGAGGCCTGGGATGCTGCAGTCCATGAGGTCACAAAGAGTCGGACACAACCGGGCAATTGAACAACAGCCAGACGACTGCAGACCCTCTCCTTCTAACGTGCTGTATTCGCCAGGCAGGATAAAAAGTGATTATTAGTAAAGTACCTTTCAGCTCTATGATTTTTGGTTTGAGACTTAACTATTAGTAACATTCATGACCTCTGCAGTGTCATGGAAGTTAGACAAAGGAAATGATCCAGTCCTATTCTTTTTAAAAAAACTTTTTTGGATGTGGACCATTTTTAGAGTCTTTATTAAATCTATTACCATGCTGCTTCTATTTTAAGTTTTGGTTTTTTGACAGGAGGCAGTGGGCCCTTAGTGCCCCGACCAGGGACTGAACCCGCACACCCTGCATTGGAAGGCGAGGTCCCGGCCACTGGACCACCAGGGAAGTTCCCAGTTCTAGTCTCCTCAAAATTCCCAATTTTAAAAGGAGATGACAATATACACTTACTATACATTGCTTTTAACATACGGATGCTATACTTAGCCATATTCCCTGCACACTGAACTTTCCCCTATATTTAAGTCTAACTAGAATTTTAAACGGGATAGGCAGAAATATAAAGAAACTATACAATCTAAGAGATTATAAAGGACCGAAATAATGCTATGGCCCTTAGTGCTGGGGCAGCCCTTGGGGAGGGTGAGGAGTGTGTCCAGACGTGGTGGGGGGGTTGCGGGAGGGCAGGGAGAGGAGATGAGGGAAGAGGAGGTGCAGGGGAAGAGCCCAGCGAAGACAGCACCCTGGGAAGAATCTCAACAGAGGGAACGACTCAGGGCAAGTTCTAGAAATCAGCAATAGTACCAGAGAGGAGCATGGAAGTCACTCCTGTGTTCAGTCATCTCAAACATCTCTTATACCTTGTCCTAAAGCAACCTGGTCCTGACGAGTCCTGACTTGAAATCATAATGAATGGGAAGGAAAGCAAAACTGCACCCAAAAGTCAGGGCTGAATGAAGTCATGGTTTTAAGACTTTACTGTAAAAATCCAGCAAGTGATTGTTCCTAACTACTGACCTCCCCAGCAATACTGTCGCTCGCTGTATTTAACAGCAGCTGAGGAAGCTCTCTGTCAGCTTTACCATTAGCACCCTCGTATTTTTAACTTTTTATTTTGCATTGGGGCATAGCCGATTAACAATGCTGTCAGAGTTTCAGGTGGACAGCAGAGGGACTCAGCCATACATACACATGTATTCATTCTCCCCCAAACTCCTCTCCCATCCAGACTGCCGCACCTCCAATTTTTATAGTGTTCAACGACTTTTAAAGGTTCCTCATGACCTCTCGCAGGTCCAAGTCTCTTTCTGCGGCGGGGCCACTATTCTTAAAGAGTGAAGATGCTGAGAAATTCAGGCCCAAAGGGTTTGTGTGTGGACACACAGTGGGTGGGAAACATGTCACCAGGGGCAGACCCCTGGACACTCCTACACAGTAACACTTTACAGAGAAACGAAACCTGGCTCTCCTCACTGAAAACAGGAGGCTCGATCAGGAAGTACTCGACATCCCAAACTTCTCCAAACTATACAACCCAGAATAATAAACCACCTCACACCAAAAAGGAAGGAAGAAACTGACATCATCCTACTTCAAACTGGATGTGAATTTAGGTCACCTATGTGCAGTTCCTTTTAAAAATTATTCCCCCAAATATCCAAATGCCACAAAGTCTGCAGCCTAAAAGAGATCCTGAAGTGTCCCGAGTCCGTTGTTGGGTATCCCAGAGTATTTCACATTAATGATCAGGAAGATAAAGCCATCAGTTCTATTGCTTTTTTTTGGACCTTAGACGATGGAAAATGTACAGTGTCCTCTCCCTTCTGCAAAACATTTCCAGTCAGGACTTCTCTGGGAGTGCTCCCATGATGGGGTGAGGGGTCGGGGGTGGTCCACTGGCTACCCCAGGTGTACTGAGTGGCATGACCCTCCCAGGACCCCAGGGACATCCCATTCCATCTATAGCCCGCAGCATAGCAGAACCAGACAGACATGTGTGAACTCTATGAGCAAATGAATTTGTTTCACACTGTCCCTACTTTCTTTCAGAAAAGAACACAAAACCTCAAGAAAAGGATCAGACCTGGGCAGTAGAGTAAGATGGCCCGGCCCCACTAGCAGAGCTAGAAAATACACCGAGACTCTGATTTCACTCTGACATTTAGACTCTTGTGAAACCTCAAGGGAAAAGGTCTATCCCTCAGCCCTCATGGCCCCAAGGACCACAGCCTGCTCTGTTCTGGGAAGACTACCCGGGGCCAGTCGCAGGCCCCGCTGATGGAGGGAATACAGCTTCTCCGCTGGTACAAAGGGCTTCGGGGCACACAGACTGGGTCTGAATTCCAGCTTCACCATCTACTGCCGTTCATTATACAGAGGTCATTTAAATAGGCAAGGCATTTCTGCAAGAATCTAAGCTCCTCACAAGAAGGTATTCTCATCCTTGGAAATGGTATCAGAACATGGAGAGAAGGAATAGATTTTGAAATAGGGCCCATCAGAGAAACATCGCTCTCTGAACATCCCTTGTGTCATATTATCTCTTTATCTAACAAGCTCCAGAATGTCTCCATTGCTTGAAGCCAGCATTTTCCAAAGAGTCCTTGAGATAATCTTAAAACAGTTTTGTGTCTAAATATGATTTGCAAACCCAGCATAAAGCATCTCCATCTTGGAGACTCAGAAAGCATATCAACATAGCTGCTCTGAAAACCCCTGCCTTGAAGGCAGATGTTTCACTTGATTAATCCAGAGTTTCCTAAACTCAACTGACCATCTCTGTACCCTGTGTTAACAGAACACACTTTTCTGCCAAAGTTCATCCCAGCTTTCAGGTTCCTCCCAAGTCCGGTCACCCTGTCTCTAACTGAATAGTCCACACCAAACCTAGACCCACTTATCACATGGGTTAAATTTTCCTGGGCACTGTCCCCTGACCATGCCTTTTGTGAATAATAGCTTTTTTGAGATATAATTCACAGAACACACATTCACCCATTTAAAGTACACAATTCAATGGGTTTCAGTGCATTTGCAGAGTTGTGCATCCATCCACACAATCAACTACAGAAAATTTTCACCACCAGCCCCCACCACCGCTAAAAACAAAACCAAAAAAACATACTGATCAGCAATCACTTCCCATTCCCCCTCGAACCTCCAGCCCTGGGCAAACACTAATCTACCTCCCTCTATGTATTTGTCCATTCTGGACACTTCATATAAGTGGAATCACACTCTGTGTTCTTTCATGTCTGGCTTCTTTCACTGAGCATGTTTTCAAGGTTCATCCCTGTGGTACCGTGTACCATATCTTGTTCCTTTTTATGTGCCATATTCCACTGTATGGATATAACCATATTTTATTTACCGATTGGTTGGTTGATGGATATTTAGATTTTTTTCTTCTGCCTTTCGGCTACTGTGAACAATTCTATGTGAACATTCCATTAAATATGAATGTCTGTGGGTAAGTTTCTGTGTGAATATGTTTTCATTTCTCTTGGAATGTGTTTTCATATCTAAGAGCAGAATGGCTGAGTCATGTGATAACACTGTCTAAACTTTTGAAGAACTGCCAGACTATTTTGCAAAGCAGCTGCACCATCTTAATTCCCACTTGCAATGTATCAGGATTCTAACTTCTCCACATCCTTGCCAACACCTGTGAAGTCTTCGACTACAAACATCCTAAGGGGTGTGAAGCACATGTGGCTATGGTTTTGTGACTATGTGCTCTAGTTTTAAGGTTTTGTGCTTTTTGAGGCCCCACTGTTGGGGTAATGATCATTCTCATCCACCGACCTAGACGCCTGCATCTCACCTTATAAATCCGAGCAATTCATCAAGATCTGGCTTCAGTGCTACACTTTCTTGGACCAGATGTGACAATCATCCCCAAACTCAATTCAAACGACGCTGAGCGTGACTTCGGTTTACACTTCCTGCAGTTACAGGCTTTTTGGTTTACTGTGTCCTCTCTCTCCAGAAAGACTGTGGACGCCTTAAGAAGTGGGGAGAGGTCTCACATTTCCTAGTGTTCACTTAGCAAGGGGCCTGTCAAATCACTGATACTTTACAAATGTTGGCTGATGTGATTTAACCCAGGAACTGAGGCTAGAATGAGGGTAGGTAAAAGTGAGAGAAAGGGCATTTTGGATCATGCACAAGGGAGGAGCAGAAATAAAGCAATGGTCAGCCCCATTTCTCACGGGGAACTATAGGTTCTTACGTAGAAGGCAGAATTCACAAGTTTGATGTTTCAAGTTACTTCAGCCCTTTTATTCACTGTAAGTCTCCATGTACTCTCAAGTCTCATCTGAGGTCAACAAGGACAGGGACAGTGAGCCAATCGTCTTGCCATTGGGTCTCCTCATCCTTTCCAGCACAAGACTCTGCAGGAACTCTCGGGATGGGGATGAAGGTCTGGATTTATCCCTTTGAGCTTTGACAGAATTCCCTCATACACTCAAGGCATCGCAAGTTGGAGAGGCCCAGAGTGAACCCCATCAAGAAAGAAAATCCAGTCCACAGTGAATCAAGAGAAAGAAATGCTGAGTCCAAGGTCAACTGAGTCACCGTCACCACGGGCTAGGAGTCGTTAACGTTAGCTTCTTGTACCCTTAATCACCCTGCTGTCGTGGAGGCTCAGATTCAAAGCACACTGTGTTAGACCACGGCGACTTGATCCACATAACAATCATTTCAGCAACTCACTGATGAGTCAGGAAGCACACCACACAGTTGGCAGACGAATTGTAAAATGAGTGTGTTTAGTATTCAAAGTTGACAGTCAAGGCCCAGAATGGAAATACAGCAAAAACCATCCCTGCATCTGACCAGTGAGTCTCCCTCTTTCCCTACAAAGATTCTGCTGGGGCTTCTAACATGCCCCTCAGATCAATAGCAGAAACCCTGAGCTGCTGACGTCGGAACTTATTCAAAAATAGCTTTCTCCCCTGAGCCACGTGTGCTGGCCTTATACTTCTTATGCACGTTCATGAGCAAAAACTGCACAAGAATTTCAGCAGTATTATTTTCTACGCCCTGGGACTTGGTGGGTAAAACGATTATAAACCTTAAGACCTTAAAGAAAACCCTTAGTAAAGCAATTCTTTGTCCAACTTTAAAATCCAAACTCCTTAATCATCAAATGCATTCCCCTACGCAAGATCATATCACCACCACCCTGGATGCCCACCCCTGTCCCTTCCCACTAATGGGCATGAACAAGGACCCAAACAAGTGAAATAACCTGAGAGTAGAATAACTGTGTGCACAGCTTCATGCGTAGAAAGAAAGAATGGAGGCATTCAGTCAAGAGGATCTATAAGCTGGAGGCAAGAGGGTTCTCAAAGCTGTAGGGGAGCCTCAAGAAGTCTGATAAAGAAAAGCTGTCTGGCAGAAACCAATGGACACTGTAATTATCCTCCAATTAAAAAGTAAAAAGAAAACAAACTGATACATCTAAGTGCAACTAGCTAGGAGAGCAAAATGGGATGGAAACTAACATCAAGGACATCCATGAGAGGACGGTCTCAGGGAGCTGGCAGAACCTGAAGCATGGCAGAAGCTGTCAGAACCAGGCCACAGTCACCTTCCATTTCAGAACCATAAGGACACCATCTGTCAAGCAGTAAGGATGGTCTTCTTCACAGGAAGCAAACGAGGACTCGGCGTAAGTGCTTCTCCCGAGACACAGAAGCCTGTCCAGGCCCCAGGTCCCCTGCACTGTGCACACACTTGAGCTGGGCCACATGCTGCGTCACACCCCTCACTCCTCCCCGCCACGCGACACGGCCCTGAGCCACACCTAAGTCTGCAGCGTGTGCCTCGACGGCCTACCGAGCTAAGGGACTCCTGGTCACGCCCAGAACACAGTATGTGGCCTTTTTATGACATTAGAGAGGTCAAAGGTCGTGTTTAGCTCCACAATCTATCACACTTTGGAGAAGTGAAACAGTTGTAGATCATTCTACTTATTATACTGTTTCTGTTCTCTGATCACTGCTCATATTAAATATGGTCATTGTGTTTCTATGAGGAAGCAGATCTTTTACACACCGATCTCCACAGCCAGCAACAAGACATTATAAACTAGTAAGGAAGCTTACAGAACAGTTTTTCCTCATGGAAACTTTTACGAGGCTGAAAATTATACTCTGACATCCACGGCAGCACTGACCATCTTAAATGGGATTCTCTCTCACTCCTCTCTACATAGCCCTGCTCCCCACAAAGCACTCCTGCTTTTCCTGCTCGCTCTATAAGATGTTCTCTAGAGGGGGCAAGAAAGACTGAGCTGAAAGGATCCAGCATTTTACTATTAACTGGAAAATGCATTTCCACCAAAACGTTGGTAAAACTATCTTTCCCTATACTATACCTTGACAGTTCAAGAACAGCAGCATGGTGGTAAATTTTACATGTCAGTTTGGCTAGGCCACAGTTTCCAGACATTTGGCCAAACACTAGTCTGGATACTGTTATAAAGGTGTTTTGTTTTTGTTTTTTAAGATGAAATTAACATTTACATCAGTAGACATGAAGAAAAGCAGATTACTCTTCATAATGAGGGTAGGCCTCATTCAATCAGTTGAAGGTCATAAGACAAAAAACTCTGACATCCCCACCAAAGAGAATTCTGCCAGTAGACTGCCTTCAGACTCAAAATCTTGTACCATCTTTTCCCTGGATCTCCAACCTGCCAGCCTAATCCTACAGATTTTGGACATGCCAACCCCCAACAGCTGCACGAGCCAATTTCTTAAAATAAAAACCCCTCTCTTCACACACACACACACACACACTCAAACCCTGACTAATACACTCACCTAGCCTACTTTCTGATGAAACAGACCTGCACCTATCTCTCTGAGTTAGACAAAGAAGAGCAAAATGAGACCCACTTAAGTGCCTAAACAGAACACCACTTTCAGGCTAAAAATCTGAAACCACTACGCTTGACTGCTAATTTGAAGCTTCTATTTCTGCCCCAAATGCCTGGCATTTTAAGAAGTTGCCAGAGTCTTGGTTCTTTCAAAACTGAGCCTTCAGTGAGATCTGTAAAATGAATGGTGATGGTGTAAAATGGATTCATTACACCTGGAGAAGAGGCAAGACAGCCAAAAGGAAGTCAAAGAGAGACGAGACACAAGGCATTAACTGCACTGCTCATCAGAGTCTAAGGACCCACTGCTCTCCAAGCCTAGGCTCAGGTTCATAAGAAGATGATGAAGACTTGAGGAAATGTGGTTAAGAAAAGAACCTGAGGTTGACTTGGTTTCCAAAACACTTCAAACCCAGAATCACCACCCCACCACTGAGAAAAAGCAGCTGAAGAAGGTGGACATTCCCCTTTCCACCCTCTGATGACCCAGGAGGACTTCTGGGCTAAGGTTATTCTTACCTGGCCATCTGCTTGTAGGCTTCCTCTGCCACAGCAAAGATGTGGGGGTCCATATCCCCCATGTTCTGGCCACTGTAGGCATAGATGACATCTTGACCGTAGATTGGCAACTGATCATAAGGATTAATGGCAACAAGCACGATACCTGTGAATAGACAGTGTGCTCAGATTCTGATAGCATGACGGCCTCCTGACATGAGATTTGTTTTAAAACTTTTTATTTTGTATCGGAGTACAGCCGATTAACAATGTTGTGATAGTTTCGTGTGACCAGCAAAGGAACTCAGCCATACATATATGTGTGTTCATTCTCCCCCAACTTCCCCTCCCAACCAGGCTGCCACATAACATTGAGCAAAGTTCCATGTGCTAAACAGTAGGTCCTTGTTTGTTATCCATTTAAGATACAGCAGTGTGTACATGTTGATCCCAAATTCCCTAAATATCCCTTCCCTGCATCCTTTGCCCTGGCAACCATAAGTTCATTCTCTAAGTCTGTGAGTCCTTTCTGGTTTGTAAGCTCATTTGTATCATTTCTTTTCAGATTCCACATATAAGGGATGTCATATGATATTTCTCCTTCTCTGACTTTCTTCACTCAGTATGACAATTTCTAGGTCCATTCATGTTGCTGCAAATGGCATTACTTCATTCTTTTAAATGCATCAGTAATATTTCATTGTATATATTTACCACATCTTCTTTATTCATTCCTCTGTTGATGGACATTTAGGGTGCTTCCATGTCTTAAATACTGTAAACAGTGCTTCAATGGACACTGGGATGCATGTATCCTTTCGGATATTTTTCTCTGGATATAAGCCCAGTAGTGGGATTACAGGGTTACATGCAATATAACATAACAATATATGGTAGCTCTATTTTTAGTTCCTTAAAAAGAACCTCCATCTGTTCTCCATAGCGTCTGTACTAATTTATGTTCCCACCAACAGCGTAGGAGAGTTTCCGTCTCTCCCTCCACACCCTTTCCAGCACTAATCGTTTGGGGTTTTTGTCACGATAGCCATTCTGGCTGGTGTGAGGTGGCATCTCGTTACAGGTTTGATTTGCATTTCACTAATAATTAGTGATGTTGAACATCTTTTTATGTGCCTCTTGGCCAGCTGTATGTCTTCTTTGGAGAAATGTCTATTTAGGCCTTATCATTTGTTGATTGGGTTGTTTGGTTTGATGAGGGTAAGCAACAAAAGCTGTTTGTAAATTTTAGAGACTAATCCCTTGTCAGTCACATCACTGGCAAATATTTTCTCCCAATCTGTGGGTTGTCTTTTTGTTTTGTTTACTGTTTCCTTTGGTATGCAAGAGCTTTTTCAATTTACGTAGGTCCCATTTGTTTATTTTTGCTTTTATTTTCCATTATTCTGGGAGATGAATTGAAAAAGATATTGCTGCAATTTATATCTGAGAGTGTTCTGCCTATGTTTTCCTCTAGGAGTTTTATGTCTGGTCTCACATTTAGGTCTTTGATCCATTTTAAGCTTATTTTTGTGTGTGTGGTGTTAAACAATAATCTAATTTTTATTTTTTTACATGTAGTTGTCCAGTTTTCCCGGCACTCCTTGTTGAAGAGACTGCTTTTCCAATATTGTGTAGTCTTGTCTCCTTTATCATAGATTAATTGACCATAGGTGCATGGGTTTATTTCTGGACTTTTCATCCTATTCCATTGATCTATATTTCTATTTTTGTGCTAGTTCCACACTGTTTGATGACTGCAGCTTTGTAGTATAGCCTGAAATCAGAAAGACTAATTCCTCCAGCTCCATTTTTCGTTCTTAAGATTGCCTTGGCTATTCTGGGTCTTTTGTGACTTCATACAAATTTTAAGAATTTTTGTTCTAGTTCTGTGAAAAACGCCATTAGTAATTTGATAGGGGTTGTACTGAATCTGTAGATTGTCTTGGGTAGTATACTGACATGAGTTTTAAAGGTCCCTGTTCACGTACATGAAAACTAAAGAAGAGAAGATGAACAGGATGAGTCTTAACCAATCACTCAACTAAATCAAGATGTATCTGTGTTTATCAAGCACTCTGCTAGGCCCTAATGGGGAAAAGAAGGACAGGTCAGGCCTCTCTTCAAACACCCTGGAGCATGAATAAGCACATATGCATGGGCGTACACACAAACGCTCAACAAACTGAATTCATAAAATAGATACGTACAAAGTGCTGTAGGATCAGAAAAAGAGGATTCTTAACCCTGCCAAGAGGTGTTACGCTTAAAAAAAAAAAATCTCAAAACTAAAATCTTTAAAAGGGACTGTTAATTTTCTCATTTGTATATGGGTTGTCTTAAATAAAATACAAACAACTTGTGAATGGGAAATATGATTTACACATCTTAATGTCAAACCTTGGCTCAAATATTAACTGTGTGACTTTGCCAATTCCTTAACTTCTGAGTGTCTTAGCTTCATGGACTGCAAAATGGGGTTGGTAATTGCATTTCCCTGGTTATCCTGAGGGTAAAATGCTTCATAGAGAGCAATTCAGACCAGCATCTTGCATAGTAAGCACTGAGTGTCAGCTATTTTTTTTTATTATCTCACATCACATTATACCATGTATTATCTTTCATTTCACTATTTTTTCCATCCTGTGTTCCCAAAAGGACACAAAGTGAAGATGGGTTCAATAAATACACATTGATGAGTTATTAAGTCCTTTAACCCTTCAGATTTTTTATAGAAGGACAAGGTAAACTGATATTTGAGAATGTGAAAAGAGTTAAAAAAAAAAAAAAACCCAACAATTCAATCCTGAAGATAAGACAAATGCATGCCTTTTTCTTTCACATAAAGAACATTCTCGATCTCAAGGGAACCATGGACACATATAAAAAATGTGAACGTTTCCAGTCCTTTGGGGAAGAGAAGGCAGGAATGGAAAGGGTCACTGCCAAGATGGGAGAGCTCTGCCATTGTGATGCCTTCTGGTGTCTGGTGAAGAAGTACAGTCAAGAGAATGAGAAGGCAAACTATAGACACATATGATAAAGGCCTGCTACCCAAAATATACAAGTAAAAAAAGTGAAAGTTGCTCAGTCGTGTCCTACTCTGCGACCCCATGGACTATACAGTCCATGTAATTCTAAATATACAAAGAACACTTAAAATCTAACAATAAGGAAATGAACCATCTGATTAAAAAACGGCCAAAAGACCTAAAGAAACACCTCATCAGAGAAGATAAAGAGATGGGAAAGAAGCATGGGAAGAAGATGCTCCACACCATACAGCACTGGGGAAATGCCAATTAAGACACCAGTGAGATGATACTCCACCCCTATTAGCATAGCCAAAATCCGGAACACTGATAACCCCAAACTCTTATTTCATCACTGGTGGCAATGCAAAAGGGCACCGTCACTTTGGAAGTTTCTTATGAAACTGAACATAATCTTATCATATGATCAAATAATCATACTCACTGGTATTTATCCAAAGGAAGAGAAAACATATTCACACAAAAACTTGTACATGAATGTTTGTAACAGCTATATTCATAATTGCCAAACCCAGAAGCAACTAACACGGTCTACAATAGGTGAATGGATAGACTATGGTATATTAAACAATGGAATATTAGTGTCATGATGGAATATCATGCAGCCATTAAAAAGAATGAAATAATGACATTCGCAGCAACATGGATGGACCTAGAAACTGTCATATTAAGTGAAATAGGTCAAAGACAAATATTATATGATATTGCTTATGAACAGAATCTGGAAAAAAGTATACAAATGAACTTATTTGTGAAACAGACTTAGAGAACAAACTTAAGGTTACCAGGGGTAAGGCTAGTGTAGTTAGGGAGTTTGGGGATGATATAAGCACACGCTATAATCAAAATGGATAACCAACAAGGACCTACTGTACCTGTTCAATATTACATAACAATCTAAATGGGAAAATAATCTGAAGAGAATAGATACAGGTACATGTATAACTGATATAACTGGGGCTTTCCTGGTGGCTGAGACAGTAAAGCATATGCCTGCTAGGTGGGAGACCTGGGTTCAACCCCTGGATCAGGAAGATGCCCTGGAGAAGGAAATGGCAACCCACTCTAGTACTCTTGCCTGAAAAGTCCATGGACAGAGGAGCCTGGTAGGCTACAGTCTATGGGATCGCAAAGAGTCAGACACAACTGAGCAACTTCACATTCATAGAACTGATATAACTGGGGCTTCCCTGGTGGCTCAGCTAGTAAAGAATCTGCCTGCAATGCAGGAGACCTGGGTTTGAACCCTCGGTTGGGAAGATCCCCTGGAGAAGGGAAGGGCTACCCACTCCAGTATTCTGGCCTGGAGAACTCCATGGATTATACAGTCCATGGAGTGGCAAAGAGTCAGACATGACTGAGCAACTTTCACAGTTTATATATATAACTGAATCACTCTGTTGTATACCTGAAACTAACACATTGTTAATCATCTATACTCTGATATAAAATAAAGTGTTTTTTTTTTTAAGTTTAAAAACTTGCAGCAGTGTGCTCAGCAGTGAGAGCAGAGGCCTGAGCCAGGACCCTGGGATGGATTTACTGCCTTCCTACTGACTCCAGGGCTGCGCCTGAGCCATCAAGCCACATGGCATGGCCCATTTCTTCCCTGGTTGAGCTTTAACACCAATCCTTCCAAAGGGATGTACGGCAGCCTAACTAAGCCACATTCACCGATTGCAAACTTTCAAGTGAGAGGTACTTATTAACATAAATGAGACTGAAAGTAGGATTCTTAACCATTGGAGTTTAACACGTAAAGTCTAAAGATTGGAACCACTTTCAAACACACACAGCCAATAGATACCCCCTACTTACCACAGTAAGTGTAGATATGGTTGGACTCCAGGAAGCGGACCTTTAAATTATGCAAAACTGCAGGCTCATGGAGATAGCTAAGGGCAGTTAGGTCATTTTCTCCCACCAGGATATCTGGATTCCGCAGGAAGGGAAGTTGGTTGTTCTGGACATCAATGGGGTACTCCTGAATCTAAGGAAAGGCAAGTGAGAGACACAAAAAGGCACAGTCATGAATCTTTTGGCCTGTATTCAATGTTCAGTCTTGTCAGCTATGATCACTACCCCAATATGATCATAAATGAAGGCAAATAACATGTTTCAAAGAAAGCGAGTTGAACAAAAATACCTGTGTTTCCATAAGAGACCAGTCCAGGTAGAAAATTTGCAGAAAACAATCCCAGTGTATCAAGTGAATGGCATGAGAAATTCAGGAAGCACGGGTAGATTTAATAAGGTGTTCTTCTGCTTCTCATTGCAAAAATACTGAGGCTTTAATTCTATTGCAATAGGAGTGCTGGTCTTTCTCCCATGCAGGAAAGCTTCTTTGGTTTGCCACCATTTAATGCTGGAGGTTCTTTACCCTTTCTCGCATCATCCAGCTCATTCTCTTTGTTTATTATCTTGCAACCAGCCAACTGCTCTCCATGAATTTCATTCAAGTTGTTCACATGTTTTTTTCCCAACCTAACTGCAAGCTATTTTAGGGCAGTATCTATACTTTGATCTAAAGTATAATAAGAATTTGATGGGTATGTGTGTGTAATTAGGGATGTGTGATTACACATCTGAATGTCAAATCTCAAATACAAGGTGCCATCCTTGTACTCTTAGCATACACAGTACTGTGTGTGCTAAGTCGCTCAGGCATGTCCAACTCTTCCTGACCTCAGGGACTGTAGCCCGCCAGGCTCCTCTGTCCATGGGATTCTCCAGGCAAGAATACTGGAGTGGGTTGCCATTTCCTTCTCCAGGGGATCCTCCTGACCCAGGGATCGAACTGGGGTCTCCTGCATAGAAGGCGGATTCTTTACCGACTGAGCTATGAGGGAAGCCTATACACAGCACTTGGACTACATAAATATTCAAAACACATTTAGGGACAGGACGTTTAACTGATCACATGTAATCAATACAAAGATGTAATTAATGAAAGGAAGTGTTCTTTAACATTTAAACAGGAGGAACTTGGCTGCTGCTTACCATGTTTTATCAGAGTGTTAAGTTTCTTAAAAATCATCTGAAACCTTGTAAAAAGAGTTTCCTCAACACAGCTTATTTTCAGGGGCTCTTGTGTGGGGTTCAGGAATATCAATTGTTAAAAATCCCCATGTAATTCTGATACAGGTGGTCTATGAATCACATGTTAAGGATCACTAGTTTTTACAAGTCTTTCAGGAAGTTCAATAGATGTAGCCTCGATTACTGGGATAACAGTTAATTTCTAAAAGAATATGGATATCAGTGCTCTCTCCTGCTCCACTTTGAGACTTGTATTACCAGATACTAAGGTACATTATTAAAGCTACTGTGATATTGGCTTAAATTAAAGTACTAATGGTGTTAAAAGAGGCAGATAAATGAAACATAACACCAGATCCAGAAATAAATGCAAGCACATATGGGTAAAATTTATTCATAACATTAAACTAGCAAATAAATTGATAAAAGGGATTTTTCAGTAGTAGGAGGTAAACTTGCAGGCATTTAGAAAAAAAATTGAGTCAATGTTCCATTCTTCCCCATATTAAATAAATGTTAGATGGGAAAAAAAGTAAAAACTAAAATCAAAAAGAAAAGTAAAACCAATAAGAAAATGTGGGTAAATCTTCAAAAAAGCTTTGAAAGAAAGTACCTTTAAAGGGTAATACAAAAGCCAGAACAATGAAGGAAACTATTCATTAATTTGACTACAATCTAAAACTTTAAAACCATCATAAAACACACCATAGGCTAGGCTAAGTCGCTTCAGTCACGTCCCACTCTTTGCAACCCTATGGACCATAGCCCGCCAGGCTCCTCTCCATGGGGTTCTCCCAGCAAGAATACTGGAGTGGGTTGCCGGGCCCTCCTCCAGGGGATCTTCCCAACCAGGGACTGAACTCATGTCTGCTATGTCTCCTGCACTGGCAGGCGGGTTCTTTACCACTAGCATCACCTGGGAAGCGCTTAAAAAACACACCATGTGCAGAGCAAATTGACAGAAGGGGACAGTTATTCTGCATTATTTAATGGAACCAACATTCTTAATAATTGAAGAATTATAAGAAATTAAAAAGAAAAGCAATACCCCCACAGAAAATTGTGCACAGAATACAAGTCACAAAGAATTATTAATGGATAATATATGAAAAACTATTCAGCTTCACCATTAATGAGAGAGAGGCAAATAAAAGATTATTTAGAGCCATTATCCATCAACTAAGCAAAGGTATAAAAGCTGACAGGACCCCAACCAGGAAGGGTGTGGGCAAAAGGGTTCAGACTGATTTAACCTTTCTGGAGGGCAGCTGGCAACACTTTATCAGAATTTTTCATAAATATTCTTCCTCGCCACCAGGAGACAATCTTACAAATGATCAAAGATATCAACTCCCGAAGCTATAAATATGAAAGTAAAGTGCAACATAGACCTATATTTATAGTCAGGCAGCTGCCAAAGCATTCTGCTGCATCTAACAAAAGGCACGTTATCGAATGAAATCTATAATAGGATTCCACTGATTTTAAACTATATATTAAATCTGTCTGGAGAAGGAAATGGCAACCCACTCCAGTATTCTTGCCTGGGGAATCCCATGGACAGAGAAGCTCGGCGGGCTACAGTCCATGGGCCCGCAAAGAGTTGGACACGACTGAGTAACTAAATAACGAAAGTCTATCTGGAATAATATCCCCACAAAATATCAATGGTTATCTGTGTTAGTGAGGTTTTCTTTTGTACAGTTTCCTGTTATTGTATTTTTTTTAATTTTAAATTTATTTTGTAATTGAAGGATAATTGCTTTACAGAATTGTGTTGTTCTTGTTCATTGTTAAGTCACTCAGTCGGGTCTGACTCTTTGTGACCCCATGGACTCCAACAAGGCAGGCGTCCCTGTCCTCTACCATCTCCAAGAGATTGCTCAAACTAATGTCCCTCAAGTCAGTGATGCCATCCAACCATCTCATCCTCTGTTACCCCCTTTTCCTCCTGCCTTCAATCTTTTCCAGCATCAGGGTCTTTACTAATGAGTCAACTCTTCACACCAGGTGGCCAAAGTACTGGAGTTTCAGCTTCAGCATCAGTCCTTCCAATGAATATTCAGGGTTGATTTCCTCTAGGATTGACTGGTTTGATCTCCTTACAGTTCAAGGGACTCTCAAGGGTCTTCTCCAACACCACAGCTCAAAAGCATCAATTCTTCGGCACTCAGCCCTCTTTATGGCCCAACTCTCACATCCACACAAGACTACTGGAAAAACCATAACTTTGACTATACAGACCTTTGTTGGCAAAGTAACGTCTCTTCTTTTTAATATGCTGTCTAGGTTTGTCATAGCTTTTCTTCGAAGGAGCAAGTTTCTTTTCATTTCATGGCTGCAGTCGCCATGTGCAGTGATTTTGGAGCCCAAGAAAATAAAGTCTGTCACTGTTTCCATTGGTTCCCCATCTATTTGCCATGAAGTGATATCAACATGAATCAGTCATATGTATACATATGTCTCCTCCCTTTTGAAAAATGTAAATCTGGGACTTCCCTAGTCGTCCAGTGGGTAAGACATTGCACTTTCAATGCAGTGGGCCCAGGTTTGATCCCTAGTCAGGGAACTAGACCCCACATGCATGCCTTAAGTAAGAGTCCTCATGCCACAATGAAGGTCCTGCATGGCATAGCTAAGATGCAGCTAAGACCCAGTGTGGCCAAAATAAATTAAACATTTCATAAAGTAAAACAAAAACATCAATCAAGGCTCCCTTCTTTCTGTGAAAAGCTCTTTTATTATCATTCACCTTACTCCATACAGGAGGTCAGCAAACAACTATCATGAAGATGCAGATAAGATTTCCAAAATGTGGGAAACAAGGGGCAAACGGAGATTGCGGAGAGTCAGTTTTTATTTCATTCAACTCAAGAGGGGCTCCCTCGCCCACTTCATCTCCAGTAGAGTAGGTGGTATCACTGGGCCTAACCAGACCTCCGCACGGGAGCCATTCGGAAGACTCCCCAGTGGAGATGTCCATCACCCCAGCAGGAGCTTGTCAGCTCTCTCTCTCTATCTCTCATGGCTTTCCACCCCACCTCTCGTGTAAGCAACACGGGGACGGCCAGGTGCAGAACCACAGCGCTCCCCCAGCCAAGCCCTCACGTGTCAGATCAGAAAGCTGGGACCTGAGCCCGCTATCTTTAAACCCCGAGGTAGACATGCTGCCATTTCATCTTTTCTCTGATGAATCTCCCCTCAGACGACCCTCACCCAAGTGTGCGGAGGGAAACGCACATGCAGTTTTGTGAAAATGTGGTCCAAAAAAATAAGCCAATAGGAAGGGAATGGCTACCCACTCCAGTATTCGTGCCTGAAGAATTCCATAGACAGAGGACAGAGGTGGGCTACAGTTCATGGGATCACAAAGAGTTGGACATGACTGAGCAATTTAACATTTTCTACACATTGGTGATAGTAAAGTTGATAAGGAGGAAAAATGCCCAGAGTGGCAGCAAAGAGGTAGAAGCTGCAAGCTAAGCATTCAAAGTTACAGACTTCTAGCGGGATGTACATGGAGAGGGAGGAAGGGAATGAGAGCCTTAAGGACACTTTTTTTCTTTAACAGGTATTTGATTCTAACACTGCTGCTAGTGTCAAACATTTACAGCTAACATGGTTTTACTAGAAATCAAAGGGTTTATGACATGATCAGAGACAATTAACTTTCTGGCACACACACACAAAAAAGACTTCACTGCATAATAATCGGGCCTTTGGAGGTAAAGAGGAGCCTGAATTTTAACATCTTTCTCAAGATTAATGCTCAGTCACCCACTTAAGAGTGGACTTTCTCCTCTCAAGGCCAGGAGCTGAGAATCAGGAACACGTGGGAGTCTCCCGTTGGTCTCCATCTAGCAAATGGAAAGGGATAAGAGGAAGACACCCTAACCCTAGACTCGGACTTACCAGTAGATGGCTATTTAAATTGAATTCATTAAAGCTAAATGTAATGAACGCTTCAGTTTCTCACACTAGCCACACTTCAAAGGCCCAACAGCCACAAGGAGCTAGTGACCTCCATACTGGACAATACAGATAGAGAACATTCATTCCACTGTAGGACAATGTTCTCTTGGTCTAGATTGCTCTAAACTCAGTGGATCTGTGATACTATAACGCTTTGTTGTTGTTCAGTCACTAAGTCGTGTCCAACCCTTTTGCAACTCCATGGACTGGGTCCACCAGGCTCCTCTCTCCATGGGATTACCCAGGCAAGAATACTGGAGTGGGTTGCTATTTCCTTCTTGAGGGGATCTTCCCTACCCAGGGATTGAACCCACGTCGCCTGCATTGGCAGGTGGATTCTTTACCACTGAGCCACCTGGGAAGCCCCTCTAACCAGGGAAGCCCTTATAATGCTTGCTGGTATGGCACTTCAGTCGTGTCCGAATCTGTGTGAGTTGGAAGCCCACCAGGCTCCCCCATCCCTGGGATTCTCTGGGCAAGAATACTGGAGTGGGTTGCCATTTCCTTCTCCAATGCATGAAAGGGAAAAGTGAAAGGGAAGTCGCTCAGTCATGTCCAATTCTTAGCGACCCCATGGACTGCAGTCTACCAGGCTCCTCCGTCCATGGGATTTTCCAGGCAAGAGTACTGGAGTGGAGTGCCATTGCTTATAATGCTTAGCAGGTGCTTAAAAAAAATCAGTTGAATGAACATCTGATCTTTTCAAGACCTCTCCCATACCTCGATTCATGTCCACGTTACATGGTAGCATAGCAAGGGAACATAAAAACATCTTCAAATGACAAATCCCAACACAAAGATTGGGCCTCACTGGTCAGCATATATGGTAGAGAAGGAGAAAGAAGTGTTCTTTATTCATAGAACCAGAAGGTCTAGAGGAAAGAAAAGCTAGTGAAAATAAAGTCAGCAGCAGGCAACCCTGAGGTACCACATGGCTCATCCTTTGATACAAACGAGCCCAACTAGGAGTTAAAGCTTGAATGAAAACCTTCGCCGTCAGCTAAAGCAGTGGTTCTCAACCCTTCCTGCACCTAGGAATCCCATGGGGAGCTTGCAAAAAGATGGTATGCTGTGTCCTAGCTCCAAACTCTGATTTAAGTTGTCTGGCTGTGCTGGGGCTTTGCAGAATTTTTAGAAACCCTCAAGAGTTTCTATTGTGCAGACAAAGTTGAGAACCACTGAACTCAGTGGTTCTGCTGTGCTGAGCCCATTGCTTCTCTTCCACAGACAGCAGCTGCCCCAGCTGTAAGATGAGAGGCTGCTGCTGCTGCTAAGTCGCTTCAGTTGTGTCCGACTCTGTGTGACCCCATGGACGGCAGCCCACCATGCTCCCCCATCCCTGGGATTCTCCAGGCAAGAATACTGGAGTGGGTTGCCATTTCCTTCTCCAATGCATGAAAGTGAAAAGTGAAAGTGAAGTCGCTCAGTCGTGTCCAACTCGTAGCGACCCCATGGACTGCAGCCTACCAGGCTCCTCCATCCATGGGATTTTCCCAGCAAGAGTACTGGAGTGGGGTGCCATTGCCTTCTCCAAGATGAGAGGACTGGTCCCAATAATCTTTAAGGGCCCTTCCAACTTTATTGGTCTAAAGTACTTAACTTAGGTCAGTGGATGTGGGGGTGTTCTGTTTTATGTTCTCTTTGAGAGCTGTCCTGCAGAGAAAATAGGAGAGCCCAAGGCATGAATCCACTTACACTCACGGTAATAGCAAGTGTTCGGCCCCAGGTACATTCAATACACACTAAAAGGCCATTTAACATTATGTCCTAAATGAGTACAAGAAACATTCACTTAATGAATGCCCTGCTGTCTGATTCTGTAATGGTTCTGTGTTTAAGTCTTACATCTCCACCTTTTCCAGTCTTCGAAAAGATCATGTTTCTTAAAAAGAACCTTCTGATTCCTCCCCTCATACCATTTAGCCCAGGCCCAAGCACAAGCATGCAATTACTTGAAAAATAAAACACTATGTGACTCATGTGAACTTGCTAGCGAGGGTCAGTTAGGTTATGAAGAAATAACAAATTAACCCTGAAAGCTCAGTGGCTCAAGACCACAAAGGTGGTATATAATAGTTGCTCATTAATAATTGTTTTCAGTGAACGAATAATGAACAAATGGTGATGCAAGTAACTAAAGGAAAAAAGCCTTAGATGAAAATAGGCAATTAAAGAGTTTAAATTATTTTTAAAAAAATCACAGCAGCACAAAAGCATGAAGTCGAAGATAGCACATTCCATTAGATACAGACTTATGAAAGTTTAGCTTTTAACACGGTATCTTTCAGCAATGACAAGTTCAGGGCCATTGTCTCTATGGGCTTAAACCAGAGTTCCTCAACTTTGGCACTGCTTTCATTTAGGACTGATAGTTGTTTCTTTGGGAGAGGGTCCTCTGAGCAGCATTCCTGACCTCTACCTGTCACTAGATGCCGATAGCAAACCCCCCTCCTCAGTTATGACAACCAAAAGCGTTTCCAGACAGTGCCAAATGTCCCTTAGGGGCAAAAATCACTGCTTCACTGATCTCTAAGCAGAACCAGCTACACAAAATATGCTAACACAAAAGATCATGAATTCAGCAGGGGAAGAGGTGGCTGATAAATAAGTAACAGATGTGAATGTACTTAACGCCACTGAGCTGTACTCTGAAAAATGGTGAAAACAGTAAATTTTATGTTACATGTATTTTACAATAAAATACATTAATTAAAAACATAAAACCCACTGTAGACAAAATAGCTAACTGTATTGGTAAAAATATTACCAATAGATATTTACATGCAATGTATTGTTTTACCACTTAAAGGAACCATTTTTTCTTTTTGCATCTGTACAATGTAACTATTCTTGCCATCTAACCAAAGTGTAATACTGTCTCAATTGCAGATTATTGTGCAAAACAAAGATAAATAGAAGAAGTATTAGAAGGCACATAAACCAATATGAAAGTAAGAAAGAATGGAAAAACCAGGAAAAGAGAAAGAAAAAAGAAATAAAGTCACTTGCACCAAGAGGCTTTACTGGCACCAGAGGAGTATTACCCGGTACCCTCAGCTCTGTGGTTTTGCCAGCTGCACACACAACTGACATTTGATCTGCACGGGGTTTACACAAGCTCTGAGCACTCTCAGGGTGTGTGGTCTGAATGCACCGATGTGTAAGGACGATAGTCCTTGCTCTTCTGTGAGGCTGTCACTTCTTGACTGGAAGAACCGTGTTTGCGATCTCAAGATAATATCCTGATACATCCTATAACATCCTTAGAGCTGAGCAAGAGGGGCCCTTCCCTGGACTCTGCATCTTAAAGGGCGCCAACATGACAAATGCACACAGAAGCTTATTAAAGAACACACAGAACCTCTGTCACTTGGGATCAGTGTTCAGGGCTCACACCACGAGAGCTGCAACCTTCAACACATACTCTTGTGACGAACACCATCAGACCCTGGGGCACCTCTTGCCCTGTGTTCTCAAAATAAGACAAAACGCGTTCAGGCACCTTGAAGGGTCACAGGCTATAAGGTCCTTATGTCAGAGATAGACAATGCCTCGGGTTGGGGGAGGAACTCGGCAACAAAGACATTTAAATACAAGGAAGACAAATCAGCTCATTAATCCTACCTCCAGATAGCACAAACACAAAAAACAAGCCAAACAAAAAAACCTCACATAAAGAAACAGCGCTTCCCTGTTGGGCCAAACATCCAGTTCCTTGCTTCTCTGTCTAATCATGGCTCCAGAGGTGCTCACAAATTAGCACGTATGTGCAACCACTGCGAACCTGACACATGAGGAACACTCTGCAATACTGAACAAGTCACACTCCTCCTAAATCCGCACATATGTGGGTACAGGCATGACAAGCCTAATGGAAGACAGCGGTTCTTTTTACTGGCAACCAGACAGAGACGGAACAGTAGACTTGCAAGTATCTTAACTGTAACATACTAAACGCTTTGTTTTTCAAGAGTCAGAAATGCCAGATTTACCTAAATAATTGTGATAAAACATGCTTCTAATATTTAAACAGATGTAGGCTACATCCCTACTCTTGTCCTGGCCCCACAAACATTAGCGGGCTTGGACGTGCAGAGATGCAGGGAGAGCACGCTGGTCTTCTTAAAGCTCACATCACCCCATCTTCCTCTCATTCACGAACATGCCAGGTCCTCGCACACTAGGAGTAAATAGCTCTGGACGCTGGATATAAACTCCGGTGGAAAAACAGAATTTAAACACGAAACCATGGCAACAGGGGGAGAGTTTTCCCTGCCAGTAGAGACCAGGAGCTGAGCACTTTGTAGGGGAGGTGGGAGCAGGAGATAGGAGGTCGGCCGGGCACAGGTCCACGCCACGCCAAGAATGAGGAAGTGTAGGTATCACCAAGATCGGCACACACTGAGGGGCATTCCCTGGTCCCAACAGAGTACTACGCTAAGGGCTGGCACCCTTAAATACCTCGCATCCCCTCACAGCTGTGCAGAGAAAAGACACGCTCCTTTCCGCTTAAGGGGCTTCCCCAGTGGCTCAGACAGTAAAGCATCTGTCTGCAATGCGGGAGACTTGGGTTCAGTTCCTGGGTTGGGGAGATCCCCTGGAGAAGGAAATGGCAACCCACTTCAGTATTCTGGCCTGGAGAATCCCATGGACAGAGGAGCCTGGTGGGCTACAGTCCATGGGGTCGCAAAGAGTCAGACACGACTGAGCAACTTCACTTTCTTTCTTTTTTCACTTAAGTTTCCCATCTTCACATTGGCATCAACAGAAACCATCTTACTTTGTGCAAAGTGAAATAAGCCAGACATAAAAGGACAAGTGTCCCATGACTCTGTCTCTGTGGGGTACCTAGAAAAATCCAACTCGGGGACAGAAAGTGGAATAGGGATGACCGCGGAGTGCAGCAAGAAGGGGCAGAGGGAGTCAGTATTCAATGGGCACAGAGTTTCAGTTTTGCAAGATGAAGAGTTCTGGAGAGGGACGGTGGTGATGGCGGCACCACAGTGGGTAAGGATTTCATGGCACTGAAAACATTTAACATGGTAAACTCTATGTTTTGTATAGTTTATCCAAATAAATAGATGAGCAGGCACGCAACAGGGAAAAAGAAACGTCTTAGAGGAACTGTGGGGTTGGGGGTGGGGTGACTTCCTTGAACAGAGCAGAGTGCATGGGTTGCTTACTGCTGAGGTGGAAGCCCAGTGATTACGAACATTATTGTTTTTGAAGAGAACTAGTTTATTTTCATCTTTTGCTGCTGCAGTTAAACCCGTACTACCGGACTTCAGATAGAGAAGCAGGGGTGGGGAAAGAGACTCTGGGGTACAGTTCTTGGCCAACTTGGTGTATCAAGGATGCTTTCAGCTACAGAGGAGATTCTTCAAATGTTCAGAGTCCAGCCATCTAACTTCTGCACTCCCAGCTCAGGTCCACAGCTCAGCTGAGTTGCTCCTAATGACAGTTCAGAGCCAGCAGTGTACAAACCACAGCCCGCAAGCCACCTGGACAGAGTCTGACGTTCAGAGCCCATTATTTCTCCAGAGCTGCTCATCTCCAGCCCTAGGCATCTCTTCTGATGACAGCTGACGGCCATGGAGCAGAGCAGGGGGCAGGGCAGGGGTCCTGGGCAGCTGCCAGGATTCATCACGCCAGGCAGAATTCACTCTCAGCTGGGGAAGCGGCATCTGCTCTGTTTTAGCAACATGGCAGTTCAGCCCTCACTCCCGACTCTCAAAAAACACCCACCCACTTACAAGATCAACTGAAACGAAATCGGCTGGAGTGGAAGATATGCCATTCACGAGGGTGAACTAATTTTATTTTGTTTGGGGTGTGGGGTGGGAAGTTATTCAACATGATAAACATGATTCCATCTGTCGGGAATTTTGCTTCTGACCTCAAAACCAGGAGGAGGCTGGCAAGGTCCGCCTGCAAGGAAGGGGAAAGGGAGGCAGGCACGCTTTGGTGTAAACACCTCCTAACAAACTGACCAACTCGCTGTCCCGGTTTTACCCAGCGATGCGCTCAAAGTTGATTGAAAGAGAAGTTAGGAAGGGAAATATGTTCAACCTCCCCACTAATCAGTGAGTTAATCACCAACCACTGCAGGTACATGTGAGCCAGAGAAGACAAGGTCCTTTTCTCAAGCAGGTCGTTACTACCTAGAGAGTCAAGAGCAAACAACTCGGAAGAAGATAAAACAGGAGGACAGTACGTGATCAGAGGCTGAGTGATGGGGGACCAGCTTTCAGCGCTCCCGCAGCTCAGAGGCAGGCAGGGACCACCCGAGCCCCAGCCTCCCCTCCAAGCAAGGCCCACTCTGCAGCCCCTCAGATCTGACCCAGCCCAAGGCCAAAGCTTGCATTCTTCTGGCCGCTTGATTCCAAGTCTGTTGTCTCCCAGTCTCCCCTTGTAAACGCTGCACCCCGGACCTGCCTCCTTAGCCTCGGGCCCTGTCTGCCCCCTTCTCCAGTGGCTTCCAGGTGCGCCGGCCTCCCTTCCTCCCACACACCCAAAGGGGACACCCTGAGGCCTTGAGGCTTTGGCGACAACTCCTGCCTGGGCCACTCCCCTTGGCCCTCCTCACTTTCCTCCCTCCCCTCATCCACGGCCTCCATGCCTACTGCACCTGCCAGGGCTCTTTCCCATATTTCTGTGTTCACGTCCTCTGCACCCTCCACCACTGAGCTCCCCTCAATGGCAGAGTCACAACCGATCACCCATAACCCCCCCATGACCAGCATGGGCAAGGCTTCAAATAACTGTGACATGCACATATCACAGGGAGGGGTAATGACATGAGGCTCACGAAAAGGAAAATGGAATCAGGCCTTCTAGAAGAAACAGGATTTCCTGGTGATTGTCTTCCTTTTGAGCGAAACGATCTGAAAATCGACTAATTAGAAGACTCTCACTGGAGCTACTAACAGTGCTTGCACGGCAGGCATGACTCCGATGTACTGCCACACAGGAACTCATTTTATTCTCACTGTGCGCCCTAGACAAGCCCACGTCACAGGTAAAGTTACACGCATATAAAAACTGCTAACCTGCACAAGGGCACAAAGCCAATGAGGGCCGAGCCAGGATCCCGGCCCAGGCAGGCTGGACCCAGAGCCAGTGCTCCAACCACTGGACCAGGCATCAGCTCTCAGGGTAAGTGGCTCCCCCCACCCACCTCCCACCAGTGCCTCATCCCCATGGAGGGAAGCCTCCCGTGTCCCCCACCCCGCTGGGAAGATTCTCCGCTCAGCCACCTGGGATCTCTCAGCTGGGCACATACATGTGTGCATACTGTGCCGTCCATTCAGCAGCTTCGTGGTGAGACCTTCACGTATGTCCCCATCTCTAGACAGCTCACGAAACTCTTTGCAACCCTATGGACTGTAGCCCGCCAGGCTTCTCTATGTCCATGGGATTCTCCAGGCAAGAACACTGCAGTGGGTAGTATTCTTGCTTGGAGAATTTCATGGACACAAGAGCCTGGCGGCTACAGTCCATAGAGGCACAAAGAGTTGGACACGACTGAAGCGACTTAGCACGCACCTACAGCACCATCTGCAGCAACAAAGAGGACGCCAGAAGCTCAGACGCGCCACTGTGCAGGCCACGCTCTAGCTCCGGTGGAGCATCCACCCCTGTTCAGCGGGGCCGGCGCGCCCACCCTCTGGGCCATACTCACAGTTTCATCTTCCAGTCGGAGCTGGAGGCTCTTGTCCCCCTCCTTGTAGTCCTTGGTTAATTCAGCGGAGCGCCACACGTCATCGGGGTCAGGGATCCAGACCCTTGTGTACTGAAAGAGTAAAACAAAAGCAGCTTAGCTGACAAGAGAAGTTTTCAGGTGTGCTCTCTACTAGGGACCCTCAGGAGAATGTTTAAAGCCATCTCCACACATTTTCCTCTCTTCTCATTTCAAGATACAAGGTGATCCAATACCAGGACAACAGACAAATGATAACTCACTGGATTGGTAACAGAAGACACCTTCAAGATCCTATGAGAATATTACAGATCAACGAAATTCTAATTCTACCAGGGAATGCCAAGCCTACATTTTGTTCTATCCAGAGCTTAGTTTGTTTTATCCAGAGTTTTACACCATCTCGAAAGGTGCTACAAAATATCTATGTCAGAGGGAGCACCTAGTGAGCTGCAAACAAAAGAATAAAATGACACGTGCAAAACCCAACAAGACAGTGTAGCAAGTCCTCAGAGCCAAGGAATCTCTGCTTTGCTATTTTGCATTCAGGGTCAAAGTTATTTTCCTGCAGAAGTGAAAGAAAGTGGTCAGCAAGTTGAAACTGTGTTAATATATTCCTGAGTTGTCAGCAACCTCATTTGAGCTGTGCATTCTTTAAACCATAAACATATCCCCAAATCTCATCCATCCTCCCCCAGCCACCATCCGCATCGGGGATCCGCAAGGTCATTAAGCTGCCCACATCCGGGCGGGGAAGAATGCAGCCAGTCCCCGCTGAGTGGGAGGCACTGTCAATGTCACTCGGGGGCTCTGGCCCTGACCACACATTAGAATCGCCTGGGAGCCTTGGAAAGACCAGGTCTGGGCCCACCTTGGACCCTGCAGTCCAAGTCTGAGGGGATCTGAAAGCTCCAAGGTAAGCATGAAGTGTAGCCGGGAGAAGCAGGGTCCGACGCACCAGCCGGAAGCATTTGGATCTCCCAGTGATGTCACCTTCAGCAACACACACCTGCCATCCGTCAGACATCTCTCTCAGTATTTGCCTAGTAGGCACGCCATTTCCACGGGGCCTATTTGGTTGAGAAGCTGTGTGCCTGAGCACACACCTTCCCTCTATTTTATATATACACACACACACACACACACACACACACTTACATACATACATACATATACACACACACACATTTGTGTATATATATATATATATAGGAGATGCAAGAGATATGGCTTCAATCCCTGGGTCAGGAAGATTACCTGGAATAGGAAATGGCAACCCACTCCAGTATTCTTGCCTGAGAATCCTATGGACAGAGGAGCCTGGCAGGCTACATTCCATGGGGTCGCAAAGAGTTGGACAGGACTGAGCATGCACACACACACAGATGTATGTGTATATATACATACGTATTTATATATATGTATGAGTTGTATGTATATATGTATAACATATATACATGTATGTCACAGAAGACTTTTAGCAAACCTGAAACGAACAGCTCTCAAGATCAAAGACCACCAGAATGTGTGCCTGGGTTAGCATCACCCACGTCCCTCACGGAGAGACAGCAAAGATCCCTGTGGCCAGTCAGGTGCTGGCTTGATTTGGGTCCTGCTTTTATTAAATTTTTTTTAAATACAGCATTCTCCTCCAGGTGATCACTGGCCTTTTGGAAAAGCAAGCCCCAGCCCCTGCTACACTTGTCTATAATTCACTATCAAGGAGTGAGTGTCATGAGGCAAGAAGCTCAGAGCACACGGTTAACGGGAAAGCAAACCACCAATTTGGATCGCTGATACCCCAGCTCTGGGTGCAAAGCCAAAGCTGTCCTTTGGCCTTACAATGAATCAAGTTCACAGAATCTTCTCTCCACCTCTGAAGCTGGCCTAGAGCAAGACATTACTGTATCTTTAGAGGAAGACACTATAGAGCTTTATAGCATCTGAGTGCTATGGAATATGACACGAAGAAAATTCGGAGGTATCTCTAGAGCAAACAGTGTTTCAACATTCCTCCTCTCTGGGGTGTTCTAACTTACCCCCTCCTCTGCCATTTAAGCCTGCCGTCCATCCAGCTGAGGGGACTTTTAAGTTCCTGCCCCCCAGCTTCAGGACTTCCCTGAGCCCCACTACAGCCCCCGTCCCTGAGTGAGGCTGCCAGGATGTTCCCAGTTGGAGGGGGACAGCGCACCCAAAAGGCTCTAACTCACAGCCTAGGCTCCACTCAGTGTGAAACATCACTGGGAAAGGCTGAAGATAAAGTGATGAACGACAGGAGGGGCAAATGCCGGCAGAAGGCAAGTGGAGGCGGTGAGCTGTGGACATGGTCAAGCTGGGTGATGCACTGGAAGCCACAGCCCGCACGGGGCTCCTCTGCCGTAACCCTGCCGTCCACGTGCCTCTCAAGGGCCAGTTCACTACACACAGCAGCGGGGAGCCCCACTGCCTGGCCCTTACTCTGGGAGGGTCCATTTACCTTTCCACTTACATCAATCTAAGTAGAATGAAAACACCTGGTAGGCAGAAAATTGTCATTTACATTTTCCGATACCCACAGAATTTTCAACTGAGCGCTGAAGAATTGACACTTTTGTATTGTGGTGCTGGAGAAGACTCTTGAGAGTCCCTTGGACTGCAAGGAGATCAAACCAGTCCGTCCTAAAGGAAATCAGTCCTAAATGTTCATTGGAAGGACTGATGCTGAAGCTGAAACTCCAATACTTTGGCCACCTGATGTAAAGAGCCGACTCACTGGAAAAGACCCTGATGCTGGGAAAGATTTAAGGCAAAAGGAGAAGGCAGCAACAGAGGATGAGATGGTTATTTAGCATCACCAACCCAAAGGACATGAATGTGAGCAAACTCCAGGAGACAGTGGAGGACAAAGGAGCCTGGTGTCCATGGGGTCACAGAGTTGGATACGACTTAGCAACTGAACAACAACAACAGCATCTGACACAGCATCGGGGCGTGAGGGGACCCTAATAACACTGCAGCTCCTTGCTACTCCAAGTGAGGACCTCAGCCGCACCACTACCCGGGAGCTTGTCCGAGATGCATAATCTCACACCCAGGGCTAAGAATGGGCTCGTCTAGCGCCTGCTGTTCTGCCCCTGCCTATGAGCTCAGCCTTCCCTGCCTTGGAACACAGGCCAGACTACAGCCTGGGCCGAATGCAGCGTCCAACTGTTTTTATACAGCCCATGAGTTAAGACTGGTCTTTAAGTGGTTAAATGGCTGAGGAATAAAAAAATTCAAAAGAATGACAATCACATGCTAACACGTGAAAACTGTGCGTCAGATTCTGGTGTCCATAAAGTTTTATTGGAACACAATGACACAGTTTACTTAAGGCTGCCTGTGGCTGCTTCCTCATATCAGTGACGGTTATGACACAGGCCTGACAGCCCCCAAAACCTAACTTATTTGCTCTCTGGCCCTTTGCAGAAAAGGTTTGCTGCCCCTGACCTTTGAACACGCCGGTTCCTCAGCCTAGAATGTCCCTTCCTCCCCACGTCCACGTGGGCAGAGTCCAAGTTCCAGCACCGTCTCCCCACTGAATCCTTCCTTCCCTGCGCCCTACAGAGGCAGCCCTTCCCAACGCTGGGATGCGGCAACCAGTGCTTCTCACATCAACTTTCTTTATGGTTTTGCAATCGTTTTCTTTTCGTCAGTTTCCTCTTACTATTTCCACGTCCCTCAGATACACCATCAGGCATCTTTGTATCCCCAGCACACAGGAGATGCTCCGGAAATGTTTACCGAGACGGGAATCGGTGGAGGGACTTGAGTGGACATACACGTGGAATTTAAAAACAGAACAAATGAGTTTCTTTACAAAACAGAGATAGACTCACAAACACAGAAAACAAACTTAGAGTTCCTAAAGGGGAATGAGGGGAGGGATAAACTAGGAGGCTGGGATTTACAGACGCACACTGCCATATATAAAATAGATAAACAAGGATTTACGGCGTAGCACAGAGAGCAATACTCAATATCTGGTAATAAACTATAATGGAAAAGTTAAAAAACAACATAGATATAGACACATATATATAATCAAATCACTTTGTTGTACACCTGAAACTAAGACGTTACTGTAAATTAACTATACTTCAATTTAAAATAAAAGGCCTTGAGGAAGGAAGACAGATGTGATCTGAGCTGTGGAGATGGAAAGAATTTGTCAGGGAAGGGTTTCCTTTGCAGTGGTGAAAAGGTTTGGTAACAGGATGGACAAGCTGGTTGTACAACATCGTGACTGTACCAAATGCTAATGGACGGTTCACTTAACAGTTAATCTTGTGTGATATGAATTTCACCCTAATTTAAACAACAAAAGTGGTTTTGGTGGCATGTGGTGCAAACAGTATCCTGTACACATCTCTCCTGACAGGGGTACTCGCCTCTCACCTCTGGGAAAGCAGTCAGATCAAATATCTTCTCTTAACAGAAAGTCATCATTTCTATGAGCCAGAAACTTCCTAGAACCAAGGTTCTGTGCTGCCTTTTCATTTTTTTTCTCACCTTCAAGGAATTCCTTCCAACACACCCAACCTCTACAGCTTTCCTGGAGGCAGCAGACTGTAGGGAAGACAAGCGCCCTCACCTCACCCAGTTACAGGACTAGTCCATGTGTCACCATGCTGTTGGAACAATGCTTAATTCCATCTTATCAAAGTAAATAAAATAACATCTGACCTAGTTGTTAAAGAAAAACCGCTTTTTCTTTAGGAAAGAGCCCCGTGTATTACCCGGAGAAGGCAGATGCTCCGTGAAATGAAATGCATTAGTACCTGGAACATGTGCTCCAAGCCCAAGTTCACTCCCCAATCTCTGCAGGCCGCACAGAAGCAGCTCCCTCACACTGGAGGGACTGGCTGCCTCCAAACACTGTATTCAATCCTGGTCGCACAGGAGAAATCACCTGGGGAGCTTTTACAGCATCTCCAGCCAGGCAGCCCCTCAGGCTAATTACATCACACTCCGGAAGTGGGCAACCAGGCAGTGATTTTTAAAGCTCCCCAGATGCACCCAGTGTGCAGGCAAGTCTGAAAAACCAGTGGTCCTTGGAGTTTGCTTTGGTAACTGATATGCAGGGCAGCATAGACCCTCATGTGCCCAGAGGCCTCTCCCCACTGGCCTGTGGTTGAACGTGAAATTTCAGCCTGAGGATTCTTCACCCTGAGCGAAGGCACCATCCGCAGAAAGCCCCAGCAAAAATGTGAATACAGTACTGAGAGGAGTATGGTATTTACCCATAAATACCAATTATTACGCAGTGCAGTTCTGAAATGGTTTGGGGTCGTTTAGGGGGTTTCTGAAGAGCTCCAGTACGGTCCTTCGTGTCTCAGCGCAGAAAAGAATTCAGTGAGAGACAAAGTGGTAAGAGATTCATCAGAAGAGGACGTCTGTAAGGCTTACAAGCAGTGGGGGCGAAGGGATGCCATGCCCTGAGAACTTAGTGGGCTACAGTTTTATAATCAAAGGAAAAGTGGGGAGGGGGAGAACTTCTCTGTCTCTCTTGAGTGAATTCATGCTTCCGTCACCAGCTCCTCCTCCAGGTTGAGCAGGGGAGTTTTCTTGTCCCTACATGGTCAAGCTCAGAGGTAAAGAACCCGCCTGCCAGTACAGGAGACGCGGGTTTGATCCCTGGGTCAGGAAGATCCTCTGGAGAAAGACATGGCGACCCACTCCAGTATTCTTGTCTGGAAAATTCCATGGACAGAGGAGCTTGCTGGGCTATAGTCCATGGGGTCACAAAGAGTCAGAAACTCCTTAGTGACTAAACAACAACAACAACATCGTCAAGCTAGTTTCACAACTTTTCTTCAATGTGTGCAAAGAGTGTGTCCTAGGGATCCTTAACTTACTGAGCTCGCTGGGCATGCTATAGGTCTCATGCCGCCATTGTGTTATAGTTTGGGGGCATGTCCCGTGCTTCTGTTGCATGGTTTTGTTGCTAAGCAAGCCTACTTGGTTTTGTGGCTAAGCAGACCCGCTTTCCTGGAGTAATCATTAACTCACAGGGTCTCTCATAGTTTTTCCACTTACAGTCCCCTAGTGGGATGAACTATTGAATCACTTTATCCCTTTATCCCTTGACTCTGGCCCTATCAGTATTGTGCTTAAGTGTGCAGGCTCCAGAGCTAGACAGCCTGGCGAAGAATTCCAGCCACCACTCTTTAGCGTGGGTGAGGTGATGAACGGGCCCAAGCCTTGGCTTTCTCAGCTGTATAATGTGGGTAAACATTGGCCCTACCTCATGCAGCATCCTAAGAATCAGAGGAGATCCCACAGTATGGATATTGTAAGCATTAAGCAGTGGTGACGGTGGTGAGGCACTGTGCCATCTAGCAGGCAGGCTCCTCATGGGATTCCACAGGTGATTAGGGAAAGCAAACCAACCCAAGGTGTTCCATGTTACTAGGAACCTTTAGGTGCCCTGCAAAGCATCACACATAGGTGACCTTAAAATCAGTAACTGGGTCTAGACTACTTCAGCCTCAAAACCTGAGAGGAGTGATTCTCAACGCTGGCTGACATTAAAGAATTACCTGCAGATCTTAAAAAAGAAAAACAAAAACAGTGCCCATGCCCCAGGCTTGAATAATTAAGATTAAGTCTGAGAGCAGAGCCCAAGCAATGTACTTTATTTTTTTAAAAGCTTTCTAAATGATGAACATGCCATCAGAGTTAAATTCACTGTTTCAGAGTGAGCCTCAGAGCCAAAGTGAACTTGAGGGAAAAGAGAATAGGAACACTGGAAACATTCACCCCATAGAATTATTAATAATGCCACCTCCAAAATCTTACACTAATATAAGTCATTTAATCATCTCATCCTAGTTTTAAAAAAAAATAAGTAGGGCTAGCACTAATATTTCATAATGAAGAAACTTGAGGGTAAAATATACTGGACAATTTGTCAAAGTTCACAGTGACAAACTGTGTCAAAGTTCACAGTGAACTCACAGTGCTGAGCTCAGGGCAGAACCAGAGAGAAGGTCTCAGACTCTAAGTCCTCCTCTGTCTCCACTCCCCAGGCCCCTCACCCCCTCATCTTCCCCATGGAGGAGTACTGGCTGTTTGACAGAAACCCAGGTCCCGCTGAGTATGTATTTTGTACAAAGTGTCTTATAATTACACACAAAAAAAGTGCAAATACCCATTCATCATGACATGCCAAGTTAAGCCATTAGGTAGTCTTAGAGTTAAGAATCAGATAGAAGTGTTGGCCACAAAGTAGTCTTGACTTGAAGCAAAGCAGTCTGGACGCAGACTCCTGGGGATGGATGAGAGGGGACCCCAAGCCTAACCTAGGGATTGACCAGACAAACCGCCTGTCCATTTCTACCATGTATAGGGGACAAAAAGCGGGCACACTGCTGGCTTTATTCACAGCTGTACCCCAGCACTGACGTGATGTCATGCTTAGTAGGCACTCAAACCTCTGCCCTATGATTGGAAGCCAGGTTCTGGTTGTGAGTGGGAGGGGAGTCCTTTTGATAAAACAGAGAAACTAGGCAACAGATTTACTCAGGGCGTGAATTTTGTTCTAGAACTCATTAGATAAGATACAAGATCAAGTTGGTCTACTTCCATCCGTCAAGGAGCACAGAAGCCTCCCTATTTCTCCATGCAGGACCAGTCGGAGATCCAGCCCAGGGAGGAGCGCCAGCAAACAGCAGTGCTCCCCCGCCCTGAAGTGAGCCCGCCGACAGGCCGAGGGGGTCAAGGGAAAACACAGCAGTGAAAAGGCAGGGAGGCGAGGCCTGGAACTCAGATGCCGCCCATGGCAGGAAGGATCACACACAGCGGAAGGGCAGTAGGCTGCTCCCGCAAGCTCGCCTGGAGCCCACGTCCAGCTACAACGTGCGGGAGGGCAGGCTGAGAACCACGGTGCTGAGACCACAAAACCCTCTAGGCCAAAACCACGTGTCTTGTTTTAAAATGGGGCTATTCACAGCTCAGTGCTTTAGTGAGGTCGGGAAGACACCTAAATGCTTCTCCAAAATGTAACAAGTGACGTCCTCTGTGGGTGTCACATTTTGACACTTCTCTTCCTAAAGCAACAGTTCTCGGAGGGGGAGCAGAGACCACACACTCCCCTGGGCCAATGTCTTCATCTCAGCACCATATCAAGAGCAGTTTCCCCAGTGGTGTGGAGCTTGGCAGCGGACTCACGTTGTAGGAACTATGAAGATATCTTACCCAAGTGCCCGTGGAGCAGGAAGTGGGTCACACTTCATTCTTTTACATCTGAAGAGTCTGGACGAAAAAGACTAGGCCTTTTGCCCCAACTGAGCAGAACCTCCCACAATCCTTTGTACGTCTATTGAAGTACGAAGATCATGTTCATGAACCCAGACAAGAAATGCACCCTGAGCCCAGTGGTGATGATTAGTCCCCCAAATCTGGGTCTGAACTCAGAGCATCCCCATCAGTACGTCGCTGGACATCTTCCCTTCCCATTAGCTGGGCTCCCACTATGGGAGACAGGCGAGCAGGAGGTGACGCTGCAGGTACCAGGTATTATTATTAGCCTCAACCCCCATCACAGGCTTAGTTTCTTCATCTGTCAAGTAGAGAAATACCTTCTGTATCACAGTTGCTGTTGGGATTAAATGAAATCGTGTGTATGGAACATTTAGCACAGCACCCGGCACGGTAGATATTGTCACTGTGGCAGGAATTGGGACCCTGGGATGGAGACACAGAGAACTCCCTGTAGAGAGCCAGACACGGCCAAGTAACCCCAGCAGAACACGCGCACAGGCTCCTCACTGCAGTGGCTTCTCCTGTTGCCAAGCGTAGGCTCCAGGGCACGCGGGCTTCAGTAGCTGTGGTGCAGGGGCTTACTTGTTGCACTTCCCGGGCTCCAGAGCACAGGCTCAACAGTTGTGGCACCTGGGCCTGGCCACTCTGAGGCTTGGGATCCTCCCAGGCCAGGGAGCGAACCTGTGTCTCCTGCATTGGCAGGTGGACCCTTTACCGCTCAGCCCCCAGGGAGCCTGGCAAGTTACTTTTGTAAGCCTGCCATGTTAAATCCCCTTAACCTGCTGCCAAAGGAACCAGAAAAGATGTACTCAAAGCTAGTACATTTCATGTAGCTAAATATGTCTGAATCCTATCAAGAAGCTAAAACTTTTTTGGAATTTCACTTCCAGTAACCTGACTACAGCTCCTGGACTGTGGATTCTCCCTGTACAGGAAAATTTAGCATGTGATTAAACAGTCCATAGTCATATGACAAATCTTTAAGTCATTTAAGACAGTTTTCCAGAGCACACCATCTTCATTTCCACCTAAGCTCTTTGAAACACCTCAACTTTTAAAAGCCATATACGAAGCCATCATTGGGCAGTTGTCTTCCTTTTTCCAGCAGGTACCTACTCCTGACCTCCACAATCGAAGACTACTATATTGTTTTCCCCAAAGAAAAGTCTATAAATAGTTTGCATTCACCACAATGCTGACGAGCATGTCACAGTCCTAGAAATACTCACCAAGGCAAAGTTAAGTATGTTTGCTTCCATTTTATAAAAAATTTAAACCCTGTTCCATTAGTAGACTTCTCCAAGCAACCAAAACCAGCACTGACTAAAGTCATGACAGCTAAGCTAGCTTCTGCAAACAGAACTTCACTGACCAAAAGGAAGTAACTGAGAATGCGTTAGGAAACCACTCTTTTCTGAAGAAAACTGACGCTCTTGCTTTGTCTTTAAAAGATCACCTATCTTAGAATTTAAATACCTTACATACTTACATGTGGGACTCCCAGTGGGCTCCCAATCTTCCTTCCCCAGGATAAAGCATGCTGCCCTTCCCATCACCTGTATTTAAACACTTCATCTTTGAGGCTAATTCAGTAAATACTCTTCAGCTGGGACATGTCCCGCAGAAGCTACAAGGCCCCCCGACCAGAACACAGACTCTATTCATTCACCCACCAGTTCTTACTGAACACCTGCCACATGACAGGCACTGTGAGAGGAGCTGGGGCAAAGAGAAACAGGCACGTCCCTATCTTGAAGGACATTAGACTGTATTACGCAATTAGTCTACTGCAATGGTCCCAACTGCTTGGACAGCACAGACTTTCACGGCATGTGGTTGTGTGACCTAACTTAGTCTGGGTTATTGGGAAAGGCTTCATTGAAAGAACAAGATTCAAACTGAATCCTAGATGGACAAGGAGTTGGCTAGGCACATTGAGGAGGGAGGGGTGTTCCAGGATGAGAGTTTACCTGTGTGACAAGCCTGGAGCAGGAAGGAAGAGTGCTCACTGAAGGGCAGAAGATGGCCAGTCTGGGTGGGACATAGGACAGGAGGAAAGAACTCAAAATGATGCTGGGGAGAGAGGCAGGAGGGGCTGGGGAGCCTCACTTAGATTTTGTATATTATCCTGGACTGCCAGGGATGTCTCTCTCTTTTTCTTTTAGTATTAAAGAAGATCTAGGCTTCCCCCGTGGCTCAGAGGTAAAGAATCTGCCTGCAAGGCAGGAGCCACAGGAGACATGGGTTCAATCCCTGGGCCAGGAAGATCCCCTGGAGGAGAGCATGGCAACCCACTCCAGTATTCCTACCTGGAATACTGGAATCTTATGGACAGAGGAGCCTGGTGGGTTCTTGGTCCTTAGGGTCACAAAGAGTTGGACACAACTGAAGCAACTTAGCGCACACACACTCACATACAAAGAAGATCTAGGTGTCACACATAAGAGGGAAGAAGAAATAGAGGGAGGACTAGACTCATGGACTAGATGCTAGTCAATATGAGCAGGAAGTCTCTCATTTGTTTATTTTTGCTTGTTTCCCTCACCTAAGGAGACATATCCCCCCAAAAATTGCTAAGACCAATCTCCAGGAATGTACTATATTTTCTTCTGAAAGTTTTATGGTTTTTAACCCACGTGGAATTTATTTTTCTGCATGGTATGACATCAAAATAAAAAACTTTTGCACAGAGAAGAAAACTATCAACAAAGTGAAAAAGCCACCTACTGAATAGGAGAAAACATTTGCACACAATATATCCAATAAGGCAGAGGTCTCAACCTCCAGGATCTAGTGCCTGATGATCTGAGGTGAAGCTGCTACAATAATAGAAATAAAGTGCATAATAAATGGAATGCACTTGAATCATCCTGAGACCACCCTACCCCGTAGTCCATGGGAAAACTGTCTTCCACAAAACCAATCCCTGGTGCCAAAAAGGTTGGGGACCACTGCAATAAGGTATTACTGTCCAAAATATACAAAGAACTCATACAACTCAACATCAGAAAACAACCGAGTTAAAACATGGGCTGCTGCTGCTAAGTCGCTTCAGTTGTGTCCGACTCTGTGCGACCCCATAGACGGCAGCCCACCAGGCTCCATCGTCCCTGGGATTCTCCAGGCAAGAACACTGGAGTGGGTTGCCATTTCCTTCTCCAATGCATGAAAGTGAAAAGTGAAAAGTGAAAGTGAAGTTGCTCAGTCGTGTCTGACTCTTAGTGACTCCATGGGCTGCAGCCTACCAGGCTCCTCCATCCATGGGATTTTCTGAATATTCATTTTCCCAAGGAGGACATACAGATGAATGACAGGCACATGAAAAGATGCTCAACATTGCTAACCTTTGAGGAAATGTGAATCAAACCCACAATGAGATATCACCTCATATCTGTCAAAACGGCTAACATCAAAAGAGACAACAAATAACAAATGCTGTCAACAACATGCAAAGAAGAACTCCATGTGCACTACAGTGGGAATGTAAACTGGGGCAGCCACTGTGGAAAAGAGTGGACATGCCTCAAAAAGCTAAAAATAAGATCACCATATGTTCCAGCAGTTCTATTCCTGGGTATCTATCCAAAGAAAATGAAAACACTAATTCAAAAAGATAAGCGAACCCCTATGTTGACTGCAGCAGTATTTACAATAGTCAAGACACAGAAGCATCCTAAGTGCCTGTCAACAGATGAATGGATAAAGAAAATATGGTGTATAGATAAATACACACACACACACGTAACTAAATCTCACTCAGCCACAAAAGAACGAAATCGTGCCATCTGCAACAAGATGGGTGGACCTAAAGAACATTATGCTAAGTGAAATAAGACACAGAAAGACCAATACTGTATGATTTCACTTATATGTGGAATCTAAAAAACAAAGCATATGAACAAACAAAACAGAAATAGCATTATAGGCACAAAGAATAAACAGGTGGTTACCAGAGGGGAAGGGATGGGGGTGGGGGAGGAAAGAAACAGGTGAGGGAGATTAAGAGACATAAACTTCCAGGTGCAAAATAAATGAGTCGCAGGAATGAAATGTACAATGTGGGGACTAGTCAACAACTAATATCTTTGTATAGTGACAGACTGTATCTACACTTATTGCTGATCATTTTGAAATGTATAGAAACATGGAATCGCTACATTATGTAACAGGAACTAACAGTGTTGCAGGTCAATCACACTTCAGAAACAAATTCATAGAAAATTCAGAGATCAGATTTGTGGCTACTGGAACAGGGGGCATTGAGGGGAGGGAGAGTTGAATGAAGGCAGTCACCCAGCAGGAACTTTCAGTTAGAAGTACTCAAGATATAATGTACAACATAACACTGCTGTATGTTACAATATGAAAGTTGTTAACACAGTAAAACCTAAGAGATCTCAGCACAAGAAAAAAATTTAGTTTTTCTACATCTTCGATTTTGTGTCTATGAGATGATGGATGTTTGTCAAACTTATTGTGATAATTACTTCAGGATGTATGTAAATTAAAGGATTATGCTGTATACCTTAAACTCATACAGAGCTGTATGGCAACTATATCTCAATAATAACTGGAAGAAAATGGTCACTTAGAGGGAGATATGTAAGGAAAAAGAATCCTCCATATGAGAGTGTAGTTAAATCTGTCAATGTGAAAAAAAAAAAAATCTGCCAATGTGCATGCTCCCAGGCCTTCCCCTCGCTTCTCAGGTGAGCACCCACGATGAACATGGAATCCACATTCTGTTCCTCACTCCAGATAAGCTGTCCTTGCAATTCTACCCCTGGGTGTTCCTATTACCTCACTCACTCAGTACTTCCTCACTCCATACTGCTAAACTGCCATGTCCACCAGGCTTTTTTTTAGTGATACACTTATTCAGCTTTTGAATCTTCTTTCTTTATGTTTTATTTTATTCCATTCTCAACCACGTTTCCCAGCCTATTCACTGTATTTTGCCATGTGGAGTTTATTTGGAGTTTCAGAGAGCTGAGTGGAAGAGTCTGACACTAAGGATGAAGAGACGCTGTTCAATCTGGTATATTAGGAAATAGGTGCAGTAATAGCATCCAAAGTTCTTCAACCTCAGAAATTGAGGCAAGATGGAAAAATTGTTCTAGAACCAACACATGCAAACTGAGTAGCAGCCAGGAAACTGACTGTGATTTTAGAGCCAGGAAACGGTCAGTTTCTGCTGTTTAAGTCACCATTAACCAAAGCCCAGAAAATGATGCCTTTGCTTTCCTCTTGGTTCTGAGAGGAATCACTGGGCAGCCACCATCAATAATGCATCCTGCCTATTTTAAAACTGAATCATTCTTCGGAGGGTTCTATCTGCTGTTAACATCAAACAAATCTGCTGTCGGATAGCCAGTGAGTCTCTCGCATGATCATCTCCTCTAGGTCGGAGGATTGCATTTTAGGGGCCAATTTGGATGTAGTTTTATACTAAAATGTCACTTCTGGTCCAGTCAAAAAGTGAGTGCAGCTTGAAAGAATTGCTGACCTGACCCTGTGTGTTACTAACCAGAGAAGACGTAGGAGATTTTTTTAAAAGGACCAAAGGACAGATGTGCTGTGAAATGCCCCCTTTATACGCTCTATTCTTAAGGGTAATGAGTAAAAATGGTTCATTTCACGTGGAAAATGAGAGAATGTGCGTCATCTTCTCAATCCAAAACTCCTCCTTGCCCCAAAAAGGTCTCGTCACGAAAAACAATTTGAGGAGGGGATATGAGATGACCAAGGAGATCACTGGTACTTCTTGCTCAAGCAGCACATGGGTACTCTATTGCTGGAGCTAATTTTGGATGTACAAGTGGAAGCCTTTGCCTGCTGCCACTTCAACTCACCTGAGCGGCCTTAATACACCATCAGGTGAGTGGTTCTGCTTCAAAAGGCTGTTGTTGAGAGCCTGAGTTATTACTGCTACTATTAATAACCCACAGGGGAGGGTGACAAAGAAGTACTCCACTCCTGCCGGTGCTCTGTTCCTTACCAAGTATACCGCAAGCATGTTCTAGAAAAGTTATATATACAACATTTTTGGACTGGAAACGTTTTCATTCTAGAGTTACTTAGAAACTCTGGGGCAACATAAGTGAGTCTCACCCTTCAGCAAAATTCTCACTTGTATACAAATGTCTTACATACTAGAAAACCAATAAGCTTTTGGCAAAAGCATTAGAGGATGAATGGTTGGTGTTGAAATAGGTGTGCAGCCCTATTGTAACAGGTACACATCGCAGGTCTTAAAGTAGGTACATATGCAAGGTGCTCAATCATCCTGGACAAAGCCTGAGTCACACTGTATTCTTTCCAGTATCATTTAGGGATTAAAATAGGGATGTAACCCAGGTCTAAATCTCTAGTCCATCCCAGTGGCTCCAATCACATCCCTGGTTCCAGGCCTTCCTGGAGACCCAGCCCAGCATAGAGGTGGGCCTGGGAAAACATCACAACTGGAACTCCCAAAATGCCAACAAGGTAAGTGATGCAAGCAGTCCTCACCTTAAATGAAGTGAAAATGTACGAAAGGAGAGAAAAGCCATCACCCTGGTTCTGACACAGGCTGAGTCATATTTGTTCTTCCCAAGACAACCAAGAGCACAGAGCTGGGAACGTCCAGCAAAAGGCATTTGTGTCTGATGTGGACAATGTGTTGGTCTGGGAGGCAGGGTACCCAGGGGCACGGGCCTCCCTCAGCAGCCAAACAGCAAAACCTTCTTGGACAAATCATTCAAATTCTCCAGGCCTTGTTTTTTTCAATAAGTAGGTTGAACTTGAAAAGTACCAAACAGTATGCCTGCACTTATCACTCGATCACCTTCCTGCTCCCCAGCAGAGAGCTGCTTTTGGTAGAAATTGTTTCATATCAACCTCCAATGCAGAAGATGTGTTCAGTCTCTGGGTTGGGAGTATACCCTGGAGAAGAAAATGGCAACCCACTCTAGTATTCTTGCCTGGAACATCCCATGGACAGAGGAGCCTGGTGGGCTACAGTCCATGGGGCCGCAGAGTCGGATACCACTTAGTGATTAAACAACCACCACCACCAATACATCCAGCAAAAGATCATGGCTTGCGGTTCAATAGAAAGGCCTTCCTCTGATCACAGAGACTACAGGAGCCCATCAGTTCAATGCTTTGTCTCTGTTTTTAGATAACTAAAGTTCTCTCCTTACTCAGCAAAGGAGGCAAACAAGGCCCCCAGAAAAGTCAGTGCCTAGCCCAAGGGCACACCGCTCTCCAGGGTTGTGTCCTAAGAACCAATAGCAACAGGTGGAACACGAAAAGTTTCCAGGTCAAAGATAATCACGAGATTTTTAAAACAGACCACTGATTTACCGGCCCTTCCCTCCCCTGCTGTATCCACCCAGCTGCCTGTGTTTAACACAGAACCTTCAGATTTTGGTTGACGCTTAGTTCGAGAGTCTGTTGCTAGAAGGATGAAGAACAGCATCATGTTATAACAGAGTTCCACCGCAGACAGCCGAGACGTTAATCACCAAAACACCAGCAACCATCTCCCTGCCAAACGCCAACATCCCATCTCCCATTCAAGGGCTTCATGAGCTTCATGGAGTCCAGCCTCAGCGTCCACGAGCCCACAGCTGGACGAGGCATCCGTGATCTCCTCGCTCTCCTTCGTGTCCTGAGTAAGCTCCAGCCCACTGCCCTCGCTCCTAAGCACGTACATGGAGAAATGACTGTGTATTTGGACAGCGCACTGCTGTTTTCAAAGGGCTTTCACAATGTGAAGTCTTAGAATTCCACGAGAGAGGCGCAGGTGGTCTTAGACACATTCTACACTTGAAGCACACTGGGATCCGGGATGTTAAGGGACTTGGCCACCTCAGGCCCCTAAACAAGAACTGACCCATCAACAGGGTGGACTCCCAGCCAGGGCTCCTTCCACCCCTCCAAGCTGTTCCCGGTGTTCGAAGCTTAAGTAAGGAATCCCAGTTCAGGCTCAACCCTGTTTGTTCAGGCGCCTAGGACAGGCCAGGCATGGCTGACAGCTCCCTTGAATTCAGCTCATCCTCTCAATTCCGGCTCTGCTGCCTTAGTTCAGGACCTCCAACTTTCATGTGAAATATGACAATCTACTCTTAATTTGTCTGAGTGACTCCAATCTCCCAACTCCAACTGATTTTCTAGACTGCTTGATTCTGAAACAGTAGTTCTCAAGTGGAGTTGGCGGTAAACTTGTCCTCAGCGGACACTGGGCAATGTCTTGAGATATTTTGGTGGTCCCTCTGGGGTGTGAGGGGAGAGGGGACTGTTAACACTTCTAGTAGGTAGAGGCCAGGGATGCCATGACAACACACAGGACAGTTAGATCAAAATGATCCAGCCCGAAATCTCAACAGTGCCAAGGCTGAGAACGCTTGTTCTAGAGTTATCATCCATTTTATAAAAAATCATCTATTTTATGTGACTACGTCAGGTCTTCGTTGCAATTTGTGGGCCCTTAAGCTCATGGGCTCAGAAGCTGCCACACACAGGCTTAGTTGTCCTGTGGCATATGGGATCTTAGTTCCCTGACCCGGGACTGAACCTGTGTCTCCTGCATTGCAAGGCAGATTCTTAACCACTGGACCAGCAGGGAAGTCCCTAGAGTTATCATCCTTAAAAAATACACCCCTCACCCCTCATGAAATCATCCCCCTGCTTGAAAATGTTCATGCTGTTTACAGGATAAAGTTTATATTCAGATGGATCACAATCTGGGTCCACACCCCTGACCCTCCCCCACACCATTCCCGCACTCCAGCCTCACTAACCTTGTGTTTCCAAATACTTCCAGAGCTTTAATGTCTGTGTGCCTTTGCTCTGCTTTTTCCTCTGCCTCAAATGTCTTCCTCCTTTCCCCCACCTTCCCCACTACTGTTCGCCTTTAAGGTCTGGCTTAAATTTTAACTCTTCTGGTTGAGTCTTTTTTGCTCCTCTGACCCGAGTGTGGTCCCCTCTCTCCCTTTAACTGTACTGCATTCACCTGTATAGATGTTTCCTTTCCCTCCAGAGTAGGAATAAAACGTCATTTATCTTCTTTGCTGGGCACATAGGATACAGGACCTGGAAACTATTTCAGTACGTGCTGGATGAATGGATGAACCCTAGCATTGTAGATGCCTGCTTCTCACAGCAAGAAACTGGAGCCTCTCTCCCACCAGAAACACTAAATATAGTCCTATCTCAAAAACTCTTCACCTCAGGGCCATGGCCAGCCTGAGCACATCTGGGCACAAACAGCTCTGTCTTCAATCCCAGTGCAGAAGGCTAATGACACTGTATGTCTCTTGGCGGCATTATCACAGCTGGAGCTCCTGTAACTTCTTAGGTCTTATCTGTAAGAACTCCTGCTTCTGTGGGAATTTCTGAGCCCTGCAAGTTAGAAAGCTCTGATGCAATGCATGTATCAAAGAAATGCACGACTCTGTGTTTCTCTAAAGCTAAAGGGAAGAACGCCAGGAGCAGGATCCTTAGCACAGGTCTACCTGCTGCAGGGGAGCATTCAAGGGACATTCCATGAAGTCCCAGACTCCCGTCCTGTCTGTTAACAAAGGATAGATCAACAACTGATGTCTGGAACACACTGCATCACACAGGCTACCCATCCGTCCTCCAGCAATCCCTACCAGGCTGGGTCTAAAGGGAAAGAGAGGTAACTAGAAGTCATCCAGGTCTCTGTGGAACCACCCTGCCCTGTTAATTCTACAGGGACTCCCTTCAAAACCTCTCCATAGGCTCCAGAAAACACATGCTCAGCCCTGCAGGAGCAGATACAATAAAGAAAGGGTGCACTGCGGCCGCCCCAGGCAAAATAAGGTGCCCACACATGCTGTAGCTCCTATAACCAGAAACCATTAATGAAGGAAAGAAGGGTAACTAGTCCCTGGCATTTGCCTCTGACCTGAGAGGAAAGAGGAAAGCAGCCACAGTCCAGCAAGGTTCTTCCAAGCTTCGGGGATTCAGCCCAAAGTCTGTGGAGCATCATAAATGAGAGGGAGCACCGCAAGGGGGACGTAGGTGTCGACCATGAACAGTGAACGACCTGTTGTTCAGGGACTGTGGACTCAGAGGAGGTTGGAAATGGGAACTGGTGGTCGAAATACGGGTCCCAGTCCTGTCACTAACTGCTGTGTGACCCTGGACAAGCCGAGTGCCCCCCATCCCCAGGAAGACCCACTTCCGCCTCAGTTTCCTCATTTGTAATGGTGACTGCAGCCATGAAATTAAAAGATACTTGCTCCTTGGAAGAAAAGCTATGACCAACCTAGACAGCATATTAAAAAGTAGAGACATTACTTTGCCGACAAAGGTTTGTCTAGTCAAAGCTATGGTTTTTCCAGTGGTCATGTATGGATGTGAGAGTTGGACTATAAAGAAAGCTGAGTATGGAAGAATTGATGCTTTTGAACTGTGGTGTTGGAGAAGACTCTTGAGAGTTTCCTGGACTGCAAGGAAATCCAACCACTCCATCCTAAAGGAGATCAGCCCTGAGTGTTCATTGGAAGGACTGATGCTGAAGCTGAAACTCCAATACTTTGGCCACCTGATGTGAAGAACTGACTCACTGGAAAAGACCCTGATGCTGGGAAAGATTGAAGGCAGGAGGAGAAGGGGATGACAGAGGATGAGATAGTTGGATGGCATCACTGACTCAATGGACATGAGTTTGAGTAAGTTCCAGGAGTTGGTGATGGACAGGGAAGCTTGGTGTGCTGCAGTCCATGGGGTCGCAAAGAGTCAGACACGACTGAGCAACTGAATTGAACTGAGTAACTGCCTGTGTGACCTCACAAGGGCATCAAAGGAGAATAAATCCAGATATTAAACCCCTCCCATGGGCAGAAGATGACACCGCCAGGCATGAGGTAGGAAGGAAATCTTCTAAGGCACGTTTTTGCCCTTGGAGAGCTAACAGCACAGTGAAGCAGACAAAACATAAAAAAGGCAATATGCGTCATCAATTAAAGGTTAAGTGGCAGGAAACGGAGTTCCTAGAAATCAACACAGGATTAAACGAGTGAGTGGGGCCCATCTGGGAGACGCTGGAATGGGAGCTCTGTCTGGCTGGAAGTTCCAGGAGGAGTCCCCAAAGAGAACTTGACCTACACGACCAGAAGCAGGCGTGGGGACAGGGCTGATAGTCCAGACAAGGCCATCGGCCAGGCTGAAGCTGGGACTTGTGGGCAGGAGTGGTAGGAGGGAAGTTCAAAGGGCAGGCCAGAGTCCAGCAGATACTTAATTCCTAGTCAGGGGTTCTCACCTGATCCTTTACCCAGAAGCAGCCAGAGGAAGTGTGTGAGTAGTTGGGTGGTGACTCTCAGACTAGATTTACAGCTACCAAGTGTTATACAAACGCTAATTGTCATCATTGCTATTCTTCGCACCCAGCACTGAAGTCCAGCACCCACCGTGCAGAGGGTTTCCAGATGGCAGAAGAAAAACATTAAAAGACAGACTGGTGAATAATTTATATCAATTTAATCACTTAACAATACTCCACACCCAGATGGAACCGGCAAGATAAAAGCCAAGAACCTCTGGAAGCCAAGCAACCAAATCAAACCAAGGTGCGCTCAGAATGAAAAGTCTCCCGCTACGTGACCGCGCCGTTCGAAGGCAGGTTTATAAAACAACAGAGCTTTGCTGACCACACTCCTGGTCCTCCTCCTTCCCGGCCTCTTCACTGTGGAGTTCACTGCTCCTCTCCTCCACACACCTGTACACAGCTCCCTCCCCCCAACACACATGCTCACACACACACACACGTGTGCATGCACACACATGCACACACATGCATGCACGCACAGACCCCCTGAAGTGACCCTGTGACTGCAACTCTCGTGTAGGTAACAGCCCACTGAGATCTGGAGTCCAACTTAATGTCTTCGTTTTGGTATCTAACATGTACGTCAAACATTAAAAAGACCAAACTGAACTCTAGAATCCGAGGCTACCCACCCCAACCTGTTTCTTGCCTAGTGTTTCCCCGTCTCGGAAAACGACACCTCAGTCCACTTGCTTGCTAAGCCTAAAGCACGTCCACACTCAACCCATCAGCAGGGCCATCAGCTCTGCCTCCAAAAGATGCCCTGATTGGACGCTTCCCAAGTCGCCCCGCCCCTCCCCTCCTCCCCTGGACCAGGCCTGCCCCCTTTCACCTGGTCTCTGCTTCCACCCTCACACCAACCCCTCACGAAGCAGCAGGCAGACTGCTTCTTTGAAGAAGTACATGAGATGCCACTCACGGCCTTAAAACCTTCCGTCACATTAAGAATAAAATCTGAATTGCTTATTGAAGCTGTCGAACGCTGCCTGTCTTCTCCACAGCCCGCCCCTTCCCACCCCCAGCACCTTGATCCAGCCTCCTGTTCTTCCCTTGGGGCCTATGACTTTGCCACCCCACAGCCCTTCCCCCACACAGATCTGCCTCATCATATAACTTTCAGCTTAAGTATCACCTTTCTACAGAGCCTGTCCTGAACAACTAATTTAAAAACAGGCCCTGTTTATCACTTTCTACCATACCCCCTCTATTGTATTTTCTTCACAGTATTTATCTGAAATACTTATCATTCCTCTGTTGCCTGTGGCAGGCTCATACATGTAACAGTGAACAAAATAGACAGGTCTCTAACCTCCCGGAGCTCACATCTCCAGCGCCAATAGTGCCTGATACAGGACAGGTACTCAGGTGTTTGCAGAGGAACCCAATCTGAGCTACAAACCATGTGTATTGCATGGTTTCATCTCTGGAGGACATGGGACTGTTCTTGTTGACCCTGCCCCAGTGCTAAGGTTCAGACAGGAAAGAGTTCTCTGGACTCCATGGATCTGGGGAAACAGGAAAAATACAGGCTAGAGAAGCAGGGAGACCTCTCAGGTGCAGGCCAGGACATGGAGGAATCCAAGTTTTAAGCACCTCCTGCAGAGTGAAAAGCAAGGTGAAGACAGCTGATCCAGAGGAGCAGTATCACTGTTTCTACATCGGGGATCCACCCGGCACCTCCCTTCTCCACAGCTGCAGAAAGAAAGGGACCGACTATTCTGATCAGAACGCCAAGTCAGCCATCTCCCCAGGTAATGTTTTAGCCACTGTGACTTAATCCTCATTAACTCCTCCAACGAAGCACTAGACATCTCATTTCTATAAACGGTGGGGGCTGCAGTGTACTGAAGGTGTGTGTCTCTCTGTCCAAGGCCAGGCAGCAAAGGCAGAGCGAGCCTGGATCCCAGGATGTCAGAGGACCCTTCCTTTCCACTAAAGACAGACCAAGAGCTCTAGGTCTTTGGACTCGAGAAAGCAGGTGACAAAGGGGGAGGAACGAACACACGACAGGAAGCCCTAGTCCCCTCTAAACTAGTCCCCAATTCAGACTGAGGAGACGCACTTTCGTCCATTATACGAGTATGGAGCCAGACACCTGGGCCAGTGACTTCTGGCTTCCAGCTTTCTTTTTTTTTTAATTTTTTATTTTTTTGTTTATTAGTTGGAGGCTAATTACTTCACAACATTTCAGTGGGTTTTGTTGGCTTCCAGCTTTATTTCCTGCCCCCGATCACCTCGTTTTTAAAGATAAAGACCAGTGGCAACTTGAGGCTCTACCCGTAAATGAACATCAGGCTGGGGCAGGCCACGCTGTGGGACCATCAGAAGGGCTGGATTTTGGTTCAGCAAGTCTGACTTCAAACTGTACTCTGCATCCAAGGACACCTCAAGGATAACCTCTGTTAACCCCCCACTGACGCCTCCTAGATGAGCTCATGATTTACAAAAAAAAAAAAAATCATCAGATAAAGCCACAGCTGTGAGGGCAACCAAAAGGAAGGGTAGGCAGGATGTTTTCTTTGATTGCAGAAGATGTGCCAAAGAGAGCCCTCACCCAGAGTCCAAGCCCACTCACTCCTAAGGGAAAGTGCTCGGGATGAAATCAAGACCCTGCTCTGGCTGTAGGAACTGAATGGAAAACGAACCCGATCACGAGCTTAGGCACTCAAGGAGGCAGCAACGGACACACCATGTTCCCTCCCAACACCCTAAGGGTGAGGGGCGCTGGAAATCAGAGCGGTATGACTAGAAATCAAGAGGTATGACCAGGAATCAAGAGGTATGACTTGCCTCAGTAGGATGGAGGCAAAAGGAAGGAGGAAAAGGAGCAGAAGGAGGGGGGAAGAGGGAAGAGGAATAAAAAGGAAATCAGAAAAAAAAAAGGGGGATATTAAATCCTAGCAATGGTGTAACTGCCGCCTCCTTCTTTCCACTCAGAATTGATAAATATGGGTCAAGATTACAGAGAGCTAGTTCAGGGGTCCATGTACTCGGACGCTAATAGCCTTCTGCAGGAAGGAAATGAAAAAACAAGGCGCCCGGGGACCCAATCCAGCACACTCTGCTTCTAAGGGCATCCATGTGTCCAGCTGTGTCCACTGGTCCACATTCACGTCTATATTATTCGTCCACATTCACGACTATATTATTTCAGTTTTCCCCAAAATCCTTCATCAGTATTCACATTCCAGGAAAGAGGCTTAGCCCGTGGCCTCCTTCCCTCCACAGAACGCTGCCAGGCTTGCCCAGGGACAAGAAGCTGGAGGGAACAGAACCCACCTGAGCATCCCCTGGGACCAATCACCATCTTCTTCCCTCCGCCTAAAAGCAAGAAGCACTGCCTGGTCAGAGCCCTCCTCACATCCTGCCCTCTCTGCAGCCTGGGGATAGAGAAATCTCGTTCACTTTTAAATGCCTGTTGGTTTCACTGGCCCTGGAGGGCATGGATAGATGCCCCCAAGGATGGCTGCCACCTTTTCTGTACAGACATTCACCACTCCCCCAGGTCCCCGGGGACGCCAGGCCTTCAGGGAGCTGGCATCGAGAGAAGGCATGGGACAGGCATGAACCGCTGTATCAGAGGTTCAGATACAGTTGTCAGTGTGCTGAGATCAGACCTCAGTGCGCTTCATCTGTAGAATGCATCTATCGGGATCAGACTAAATCTGGGGCAAAGCATTTGCTACTTCATCCCTGGGCAATGGTCCCGCTGGGGAGTCTCCAAAGGCACTCCTGTCCTTGACTCTGCCCGTGTGAGTCCACACTAGGGCAGCAGATACCACGCAGCATCTCAGCAAGCCCTTGGGAGCAGGCTGACACCACAGAGGTTTGCTGTTAGTGACCAGGTCAACCACGTTAACTACCCACAATTAACTGCCTATTACAGACTGAATGCTTGTGCCCCTCGCCAAGGTCATGGTAAGTCCTAATACCAATATGGTGGGATCTGGCAGCGAGGCCTTTGGGAGACAACCAGGTCATGACCGTGCAGCCCTCATGAGTGGGACCAGCACTCATATTAAAGAGGCCCCTGAAGAGCGCTCCCTGGCCCTTCCACCCTGAGGCTGCGGCAGGAAGACCGTTCCTCAGCCTGGAAGCAGTTCCTCATTAGACACTAGAAACTGCTGGCACCGTGATCTTGGACTTCCAGCCTCCTGAACTGACATTCAGGGTGTGTTGCCTAAGCCACCTGGTCTATTCTAACCGTCATAGTAACCCCAAAGAGCCGAGACACTCCCTCCCAGGCTCTCCATCGAGGCTCAAGGAGGAAGCCTGTGAGGCAGCGGAGAGGACCCGACACCCTCACCTCTCAGGGAGACCATCACAGCACCCACCTCCATGTGAGCAGCTGCCAGAGAGCCTCTCCTGACTTCCACGCCCATGTCTCCACCTGTCCTTTCAAAGCTCTTCCTGGACACGTTGCTCCAAAGTGGACATTTTCATAAAAACTGTGGGGGAAGCTAATGATGACTTGCCCCACAAGCTGCCCCCAAGAGTCCCGCCATCCACAGGCCATCCAGCTTCAGTGACCATCCAGCACATCTCCGGAAGTGCTGGGTGTCAGAATCAGTATTAGATTAAGACAATGGGACAAAGGATACGCTGAAAAAATGCTACTTCAGCAAGATCCTCGCTGGAATTGTGCTAAATAACACCATTGATCCTCAGATGATAAAAACCCGCCTGCAATGTGGAAGACCTGGGTTTAATCCCTGGGTCAGGAAGATCCCCTGGAGGAGGGCATGGCAACCCACTCTAGTATTCTTGCCTGGAGAATCCCATGAACAGAGGAGCATGACAGACTACAGTCCATGGGGTCACAAAGAGTTGGACACGACTGAGCAAGTAACACACATATGCATACACTAGGTGCAAACCATTGTGCAAAATACTAGAATGAACCCAGTTTGCACGATAAGAACACATCACAGTAGGCGCGGGGGCACAGCCCTCCCAGTTAATGTGATGAGGTCCCCCGCAGAAGGGAGGAGGGTGTCCGAGGTGTCTTTGGTCACAAGTCTCTAATCTGTCCATCCTACTCTGTCCAAGGGTCTACATTTCAAGTTGATGTTCTTTTTTTTTTTAACTTATTTATTTTAATTGGAGGCTAATTACTTTACAATATTGTAGTGGTTTTTGAAGTTGATGTTTCTTGAAAACACTGAATTTGATCATCAATGACCAAAAAATGATCAGGAGATGGGAGCTAAGAAAAATATTCTCAAGCAACAACCTGTGGCAAGCTAAACTTGGAAGAAAGTTATGAGTCACCTGGGACTCAAGCCCCCCTTCCAAGACTGTGCCACTCTGTGCTCTCAAGGGGCGGCGCCAGCAACCCCTCCGTCCCCACACCTTTCAACAGGCCGACAAAGCCAGCATGGAGGGAAGCCTCTCCGGTGATATAAGACAGCCAGCTGCCCTCAGGATACTCTCTCCTAACCTGATCTCACCAGGGGACTGGCTGGCAGTGCTGGGTGAAGATGACCTGGCCCCACCGCCTCAGGGACCCTCCAGCCCATTCTCCCCAACGGGGTGACCCTCAACTCTTGGGAAAACAAACACTTGGTATTTTTAAATAACTTGCCAACAGCCAACAAAAGCTAACTGATGGCTCAGGATGCTGCCAACTAACTCAGACACTCTACACACAGATGAATCATCCTCCAGTTACTGTCCAGATGGTGGGAAACGGGGAAAAAACCAGGGGAGGAGAACAGCCGCACTGTGAAGGTGTACAAGCCCCGCACTGTAGTAACATAAAAGAGCTCTCTCCAAAACAGCAGATTACCATGCTTTGGGGCTGGCTTAGGGGTTGGCTTCTGCCTTGTTCTCCATCACAGTACACAAATCAGGTGTTCTGGGGTATAAAGACCCATATGCGGGAAAAAAAATCTTATTTCTGGGCATTTTTTTTTTCAATGCAAGTAACATTTCATATTACAATTCATACTTGGCAACCTTCTTTATCTTCCCGTCTGTTGTGTAAGCTTTGTTAGAAAATAAAATTCAGAAGCTAGAAATTCACAATTTATACAAAGAAGCAACTGAGGAAGGGAGACGGGTTTAAGCGTCTAGTGGCCCTTCCTGTCCTGTTCACTCCTATTTCACATTTCCCAAATTCTTGGTTATAGAATTGAAATCACCAACTCATTCAAGTTTATTGGAATTTTGCTGCTGTTCAGTTGTTAAGTCGTATCCAACTCTTTGCGATCCCATGGACCGCAGCACACCGGGCTTCTCTGTCTCTCCACTATTTCCCAGAATTTGCTCAAATTCATGTCCATTGAGTCAGTGATGCTATATTGTTTTTGTTGTTCAGTCACTAAGTCATGTCCAATTTTACCAGGGAGAAATTCACTTGGTTTAATAATATTTTCTGAAAACACAAATACACTTCTAAGAGAAGCATGGTATGTTGGTGATTCACATCCTTGTATCAGTTCACTGCCATTTGGAGAAAAATAGCTGAGAACAGCTGCTAAGAGGAAATGTCTTTTCAGCAGTCAAGGCAATCTCTAGTGTGATGAGGCTCAGGGCCCATAAACACACCAAGGGCCAGAGGAGGTCTGAAAAGGTCAAATGCAACATGAGGCAGGCAAAATGCCAGACATCAGTCACCCCCAAACCAGGAACCACACCCTGTACTTCATGGTTAGCAGACCCCAGCTTCAGGCCTCACTCAGTCTCACACTGGGAATATCATAGCTCCAGAGTGCTATGAACCAAACAGACCGAACTAGGAACCGTCACCTGCAAAAATACTCCTAGTGGGAAACTGCATCCTAAAACTCCACATAACCCATCATAGAAATGTTTTTATCTATTGATATCGTCAGGGGCAGCCTACATTTAAAATGCATCCTTGAAAAAGCAAGCCAACTTAGATCAAAGGCCTTCCTCTTGGGGCTTCCCTGGTGGTTCAGTGGTTAAGAATCCTCCCCGAAATGCAGGGGACATTGGTTCAGTCCCTGGTCAGGGAACTAAGATCCCACTTACCTCAGAGCAACTAAGCCTGCACCTCACAACTAAGGAGCCTGCACGCAGCAACTAAGACCCAACGCAGTCAAAATATTTTTAAATGTATTTTTTAAAAAGGCCTTCCTCTTTACTATGCTTAAAGCAAAGACTGAACAGATAGGTGAACTACGCTAATATCACACAACCTATTTGAGCCTCCATCTCTTCTACGTCAAGTCAATGTCTGGCCTCAGAGGGCTTTCCTACATTCGGCCAGCTGTTCTGCAAAGATGTTCCCTCAGTTACACGCCAGGTCCCCAAGGCCACATCCCACTGGGAGTGAAGGGAGGTAAACCCCCTGGTGGGAGTCCCCACACAGATCCCCAAAGTCAAGGATTCCCAGCTCATTCATCCTCAGGCACACCACTCCAGTCCACCACGAGGGAGACTGATAATTAAAAGTGAATTGCAGAAAAGAAAAAAAAAACAAAAAAAAAGAAAAAAAAAAAAGAAGAAATAAAAAAAAAAATAAAAGTGAATTGCAGAATATGACTGTCATTTCCCTGAACAACGATGACAGGACTGTCACTGTAAAACAGACTTGGAGCCAGCCTGCCTGCAAAGAAGTACCCGTGTGACTGAGGCCAATTACATGACCTTCCTGGGCATAGTTTATGAGCGGGTCCCTCCAATGGGTAGGTGGGAGAACTCCATGAGTAACATGTGGAGTTTTGAGAACAATGCCCGGTACCTGTTAGCCAGCATTTAGGAGCACATACCCTCCACTTAAAGAAGGAAATTTTCTCATCTGTTATACAAGAGGGGAAAAATAGAGATCCATGTTGCTTTGAATCCATTATCCAGGATGAATCAAGTGTCGATTCTGACAGAGTGGAATATTTCTCCTTAGATTTCTCTTCCTGGGTAACACTCAGTTTAAAAACAAAACAAAACTTTGCTTTAACCATCTTTATTGTTCTCTCCAGACCCATTATGTTTCCTATGCCTCAGAGATGATTGATATATAGAAAAATGTGTTCATAGGGAATCTAAACTACTCCATCTGAGAGAGAGAGGACCTTAAGCTTACATACTCTCAAAGCTGGGGAACTCACCATTCACACAGCAGCTCTTTGCCTTGCTGGAGACTCCCCACCTCTTCCTGCTCTTACCTTTTGGGAACCTGTAATCGAATCCATACAGCTGACCCTTGATCAGCGCAGGGGGTAGAGGCACTAGCCCTCTGCACAGCCAAAAATCCACATATAATTTATAGTCCACTCTCTATATAGACATCATTGAATTCAACCGGTTATAATCATGTAGTACAGTAGTATTTACCACTGAAAAACATCCATGCATAAGTGGACCCGTGAAGTTCAAACCTGTGTTGTTCAAGCGTCAACCGCACTGCCAGAGAACCCTGATGCTTGCTGGGATGGTAATGACAACAGAACTGGATTATAGTTGGGAGGACATTAAGCCTTTAGTGTGAACCTCACAACGCCTCTGAGAAATACAGTACATGTTATTCCATCTCTGGCAAAACAAAGGGGCAGAGGAGGGCTGAGAAAGTTTAAGTGACCTGGTCCACTTTTCCCCTCAAACTGCAGAGTCAGGGCTGGAACCCAGGTCTCCTAACTCCGAGGTGGGGCTTGAGCCCATCGTTACCCACTTCCCCATTCAGAACTGTGGCATGCCCACATTACCCTCCCTGTGTGATGGATAACGTCAGTTCTCCCAGGCCTTCCTGCTCATTCTACCCAGGTAATTCATTATGAGTGGGCAGTGGTAGTTTTTCCAACATACAAACTTGTTAGTTTAATCTGGAAGCCAAAAGCATGACAGGAAAAGCCGTCACACATCACATATTCATTAGAACTTTACAAACTCTGATCTAAATCTCTAACACCTACCGTAATGACTAGCTAATAATCAGCCCCATCTCCACTCCCAGGCTAAACAATGAATATGAGATCTAGTTATTTTTTCCTAAGGACATCAGCCATTCACTTGTTATTGCCTCCTGGAAATCATACGTAATATGAAACTGAGATCACATTAGCTAAAACTTTCAGCTATATGGTGATGGAACTAGCCGTAAGAGCACATGAAGATCATTTAACACAAGCAGGCTGTTGATGACAGAGCTATTGCCCACAGAGAAGAGCAACAACTCACAATGGGGTAGGAATCTGCCTTGTCCTAAGCTAGCTTCTGAGAGGCTGTACTTTCTATTTCAGCTCTGATCACCGTAACAGTTAACACAGTTGACATGAGAAGGGGAGAAGGGAGAACATAATGACCATATCCATTCCCACCCCCCATATACTGCAATGTCTCCAGAAAGGATCAGGCTACCTTCCTAGAGCAACGTGGTCCTCCGTACTCATCAGCTGTCTTTGAGATGCTGGTTTTGAGCTGACAGCGAAGCACCTCACCTCACACTGGGGGGTGGGGAAGGAGGGTGCTGTGAATCAAGCTGCCTACCCAATGGGGCAAGGAAAGGAGCTGTGGCCACCAGCCCCGGGGAAGCTGAAGCAAACAGCCAGGCATTTCCACCAGCACGTGGGTCTCATATCAGAACTGCAAAGGAACCTCTACTGCTGCTCCCAGGACACTCCTTCCAGGTGGAAGGTCTCTTTCCAGGATCTGTTATGACTTTTCTAAGCCTACCGCATCACGTTTTACCCTCAGCAAACAGAGAGAAGGTTTTGGCCCCATGCTGATGAACAATGCAACATTAATAAAACATTCCTGGGTCCATTAATTCAAATAAATATTTAAGCACCAAGGTGGCAGGTGCCAGGACAGATGCATGGACAATTCAGATACAGTTCCCAGCCCTCAGGGGCACCAGGACAAGTGGACCAGCACCTCTCAATGTGGGGCCTTCTCTCCTCAGCGCTCTAGGATCACACGCAGTGCCTTAGTTGTGAGCATCTATTAAACCATCTGTGAGACCCACTGGTAATACAGGGATGGCAACTGAGAGACTCCTTAAAGAGATGTCAGAACAGTGGTATAAGAAGCCCAGCCCTAAATATTCCCTGGCTATCCCACGCCCAGCACAGAGCTTGACTGACACAAGTAATGGGCAGTCAGCATCAGTGTGACTGGAAAATGATGGATTACGCTTACCAGACATTCTAGGTCGGAGTATAACCCGATGACATGGGGGAGCAGAAAGATCAGCTGGAGGGGGCCGCATCATCTGGGTTCTAATCCCTGGCACAGAAGTGTGACCCTCATCAAGTCCCGACTTAACTTCTCAGTGAGGCTCACTACCTTTATTCCTGCTGACCCCTGGTACATCACCATCTCTCCTTTATTAAAAAAAAAAAACTATAATATTGCAGTTTTATTAAATATAGAGGAGTTAGAGCAGACATCTGTATCTCCAAAACACAGTTAACATTTTATAGCCTATTCCTACTCACCTTAGATTTTTTTAAAAATAAATTTAATATTACCATGGAGTGTTCCATCCCCCTGTAATTGCCTGCTCTCTAACCCCCAAAGGATAGCCAATATTGACAGTTCCCTCACATCCATGTTAGTACCCAGGAACACAAAAATATACATCCAGAAATGCACAATATTTGGGGCTGTATACTTTAGATAAATGGTAGCATATATATTGTTGTTGTTCAGTCGCTCAGACATGTCCGACTCTCTGCGACTCCATGGACTGCAGCGCGCCAGGCTTCCCTGTCCCATCACCATCTCCTGGGCCTTGAGCATATACTATATAATTTTATTTTTCCTACTCACCATTGTTATTTATCCTTTTTGATAAAAGTAGATCTGGTTCACTCATTTCAGTATTCCACTGCACGTGGAACCATTATTTATCTCCTCTCCAATTGGCAGGTCTACATAAGTGTTTGTTCACATATTAACTCATCAAGTATTACTCAGAATCTACTGGTTATGCCATATACTATGCAGGCATTGGAGACTTAGAGAGAAATGATATAATTTTCATATTCAGGGCAAAGATAGAGAGCTCCCTTGTAGAAACACCAAGGTTGGGGGAATCTTGCCGATTATGCCAGCAGTCAGTTGGATATTTATGTTTAGAGCTCAGGAAGGGAGCGAAGGCTTAAGAAATGAGCCTAGAGGTCTTATGCTTACAGGTGGAAGGTGAAGCTATGAGAGCAAATGAGTCGGCCAAGGGCGCACATGTGCCTAGTCAACCCACAGACATGCGAGATGAAAAAAGACTACTGTTTTTATGCCACTAAATATTGGGGTGGTTTGTATGCAGAAAAACAGATAACCAAACAAGAGATCACTCTACCAGTAACCCCCAAACCAGACTAACTGGGAGTGGTGGCCCTCTACAGCAGATCATACCAGAGATCCACAGTAACGGCACGGCTGGCACGTCTGTGTGCGCGACAGCTGCAAACACCGCGATAACCAGGCTGCGACATTACCCAACACCACTCAGTCCTGTGGTCGGGGACACATCCTAGCAGTTCACTTTCCCCCTACATCCCCAGAGTGTGTCCTTAAGCTACAGCTAGGTAGGGTTCTGATATCTGCCCCATCACACCCCACAGCTTCCCCGGGAAACTCCCTTGGATACAAAGCATCTTAGACACTGCATTATCAAGCGGAGTGTTAGAAGAATCATATGCTTGTCTGTGTGTGTCCACTGTCTCTACACACATCAGCAAAACCCTCCAAACAAACGTGCAAGAGTAGCAACAAACAAGCCAGGTGTTCGCTAGGTAGGGTAAGGGCTGGAGATGCCTTTTCTCGGGAGGTAAGGCCTCCTGTGTGGAAAGCACAGCTGATGCTAGGTGCAGAGAAACCACAATGGAAGGGGAGAAAAACGTCCTCAAAAACCAGCAACACAGAAAAGGCCTTATGGCAGTAGTGACATCTGAGCAAAGACGTGAAGGCCATGCAAGCTTGAACACGCAGAGGCAGGGGGTATCAGGAAGAGACCGACAGGAAGGACATGCAGCAGGCGGTGGGGGTGAGGGGGGCCTGCTGCAAGGCTGGCTGTGGATCGGGGGTACAGAGGAAGGCAGAGGAGAAAGGCTGGACCAAGGAGCACTCTGCACACCCACTGCAAGAGCTGCTGCTGCTAAGTCGCTTCAGTTGTGTCCAACTCTGTGTGACCCCACAGGTAGCCCACCAGGCTCCCCCGTCCCTGGGAGTTTCCAGGCAAGAGTCCTGGAATGGGTTGCCATTTCCTTCTCCGATTGCAACAGCAGAGGACTTCAAGCTGTAAGAAGCAATTGAAAGTTTCTGAGCCAGATAAAGGTGAGATCAGAACTGAGCCTCGGCAAACTTCACTCAGCAGATAACGTTGGGAACAGCAGCCACACACATCAGAAAAATAAGTGATGTGGAGTCCACGTATCACCACCACAGACAGACACAGCTTAAACACAGGTGGCCACACCAGTGAAAACTCGAGATGAAGTATTTTTCAAGGGACTTTAAAATCATTAAAACAAAAATTGCGTTCCCTTCTGTGGAACTCCAGTTAGCTTATTAGGAATAAAGTAAGACAATGCAATTTTTCAATCTACATTTTTACATATCTTCTTGCATAACCCTTTAGCTTACCCCCACTTCAAGGACCAACTCAAGCTTGTATTTCAGAAATTACTAAATTTCTCCAGTTGCCTGGATTATGCATTTGAGCACAAGGCATTTAAAATGCATGCATTCGTGTATGTATAATTTATATCCCCCATCTTCCAAAAATGATTTGTAGCAAAGTAATTCATTTCATACTGTCTTTTCCAGTCACTGTTTTGCATATCTATCTTATCTACATTATAAACTTCTTTTGAAGAAGGGCTGTATATTATACATTTTTGGTTCTTTCAAAATTCTCAATTCAGTAGAGGCATATGCTAGTACCTGACAGATTCTTGTTGACTGATTTCTATTGCTCCCTTTCTTGGTAGTATCATTTTGGAGAAAAATTCTGATGTCCATTATTCCCGACTAATCTTAATTATTCCTGTGCATTACATCTAGCAAAAGTAATCTTTCAGAAGACTTACCAGTTTCCTTTTTAGAGTTTATCAAAAGCTCAAGCTATAGAAACCTTCTTCAAGTGTTAGAAATACAAAATGAAAACCCAAGTTTCTCCTCTGAAGGAGCCTAACAAAGAGTGTTCATGGAAGACAGACTTCAGGTCTGCCCAAGAGAACAAAGTCATTGCTCGATGACAGAGTGATGTAGACTGAACGTTCGTGTCTCCCTTAAATTCATATGTTGAAACTTAATTCCATTGTGATGGTGTTTGAAGGTAGGGCCTCTAGGAGGTCATCAGGTAATGAGCGTGGAGCCCCATGCACAGGATTAGTGCCGTTATAAGAGGCTAAAGAGCCCAGAGTTCTCCCCTTCCACCATCAGAGGACACGTAGAAAAGATGGCCATCCATGAACCAAGAAGCATCCCTGACCAGATGCTGAGTGTGCCCCTGCCTTGATTATGGACTCACAGCCTCCACAACAAGGTGAAATGGATCTCTGTTGTTTAAAAGCCACTTAATCTATGGTGTTCTATTACAACAGCCCAAAGGGACATGGATTCCAGGAAACAACAGCTATGAGACATTAACTAAATCCCTTATTAGGTTTGTCTCCACATTGATCTAGAATTCAACAACCAACATTCATAAGGTCTACAGTCATCATTTGCAGGAAACCAGGAAATCGCCACCACCCCACCATGGGTGGGTTATTGTTCCTGCTACTGATGCTGCCCTTTCCTTTTTTTATTTGACTTTTAAGGCAATTTTCTTAAACCAAGGTTTCAAAATGTAATGTTTAAAATCAAAGCAGAGTAGCTCCCTAGCTCATAGGTACTGAAGTCTTCCTACAACTGACCTGGCGTGTGTTACAATGCAGCACAGGGGAGCTACTACCTCTTGGGTCCATTCAGGAAGAACCTCATTGCAGCACCACTTCACTTATGACATGGTCTCACATCCTTCTGGAGCATCAAGTGAGGCTTCTCTTTATTGATATTCAAACAAGCTGTGTTCTATGTTCTAAGTCTAGAACTCAGAATTCACTTTCTCCATAGAAACCATCCTAGAAGTGAGAGGTTCCCAAGACAGCTCACACAGCCTATATGCTACAAATAGAGTAAAGATGTTTTTATGAGGAAGCGCATTCAAATTACATATCAGCAGGTGTGCTTGGGTATACATGTGCCGCCAGGATAGGAATTCTTAGTAAGAACTCCACCTATGTATGTGAGCACATCACAGTCACTTGCCACTTGGACAAAGGAAATTGGACACGGTTCTATCCTATCATTTAAATGCACTGGAGGTTTACAAAGGAATTGTTAAACTGGCAGCCTATCTTACAGCAGGGCTTCCCAGGTGGCACTAGGGGTAAAGAACCTGCCTGCCAATGCAGGAGATGTAAGAGAATGAGTTCAAGCCCTGGGTCGTGAAGACTCCCTGGAGAAGAAATGGCAACCCACTCCAGTATTCTTGCCTGGAGAATCCCATGAACAGAGGAGCCTGGCCGGCTACGGTCCATAGCACTGCAGAGAGTCAGACATGACTGAAACAACTTGGCATACATGCACTGTCTCACAGCAGCTTTGATTAATCAAGTATTTAGTATATAAATGCTGTGCATTCCCCTCCTACACTCAGGCTGATAGCAACTCTGTCTCCCAAGTTCTTTAACACTTTTTCTGTAAAGTGTCCTAGGGCATTTACAAATTTTACTCATATTCAACTTATTTGCATACGCCTGGTAACTCAGTCACCACAAGTATTAGAAAGCTATCATCACCATTTAAAGATGGCACTTCCTAACAGTCAACATACCTGAATCTCATCCCTTAATCCTTACAATCATCCCACAAAGTGGGTAGACTCAGAAGGTAAGGGATATACCTAAAACAAAAGGCAAGGGGTAGCCCCAGAAAGTGTTAGCTGCTCAGTCGTGTCCAACTCTTTGTGACCCCATGAACTGTAGCCTGCCAAGCTCTTCCATCCACGGAATTTCCTAGGCAAGAATACTGGAGTGGGTTGCCATTTCCTTCTCCAGGGGATCTTCCTGACACAGGGATCGAGACTTCAACCCAAATCTGGCCACTATTCTGCCTTCTTTCCATCACTCCAGGCTGCTTCTCTCCTTGTGCAGGAGTCTCTCAGGGCACATGGGCACTTATTTGTTTATCAAATGAGCCACATGCCTTAGGGCCACCTGACGTATCACCACACCCCATTACCTACCACTCAGTACTCATCCCCCAGTCCGACTTCTGTCCAGTGCCTGCCTGTAGCTTCTGCAGATCTAAACTCCTATTTACATACAGGTTTGTACTGAAATTTTCCCAAAGCTTTTAATACTAACACACTAAGAGGAAAAGAGGGGGAAATGAGACTATACAAGTCAAGGGTTTGGCGAAGGAGATGATGATGTATTGAAGCCATCATCAAAAGTTGAGGAGAAACTGGGGACCTCGTCAGGTCAGCCCCATCAGGACCTGTCACTGGAATTGCAGCCGAACCCTCTACCAGTAGACTTGGGCTATTTTAGGCCTGTTACTTCATAAGACTCTAGCATCTGCTATGCTTCTTCAGGTTTCTAATTTCAGCTGCAAAGACAGAGTCCAGGAAATGAGGCAGACACATCCAAGGGTCTGCAGAAACAAAGAGAAGAATCCAAATGAATAACTGCCTGCCTTGAAAAGATTTCAAATAAGAGGCTCAGAAGATAGAAAGAAAAGGTTAGAAGAAAGAAATGACAAGATAAGCAGTGCCACAGCCCTAAGCTGAAATTCAGAAGAATCATGAAATCATAAAACCAAGAAACAGTGATGGGAGACGCATTAAGGGAATGACTAAGTCTTGCATTTGAAAAATGAGGAGTCTAGAAAGGTTAAGTGACAAACCCAAGGTCACACAGCTAAATGGGAAGGGAGATGAGAGTATGGAGTTCCTGCTTCTGGGCACTGTTCTAACAAACCTCAGGAAAGCAGAATGTGTGCGAAACCCACAACTTTGACTGAGTCAGTTTTTAATGAAAAAGCATCCTGTCTGCAGGATCTACAAAAGAGTTATAAAGGTGCCATGGAAACCATGAGGTTCCTGGAAGTTAGTCAAATGTTTAACTGGACCGTAACTTTCAGGTTCTCCAAAGAGGTGATATTCAATTTCTTAAAAAGCCACTGTCATGAATGAACACCTTTGACATAAGGGAGCTCAAAATGAAATTAAGAAGGGGGTTAGAAATGACACCATATTAAGTAGGAACTGAACACATCAAGTAGATACTCTAGTGTGAGTTAACTTACTGCATCACTGAATAAATGTCAAGACTGTTGGGCTCCAAAAACACTTTAAGAATTTCAAAGCCTAAATAAGCATATGATATAAAATTCAAAATCCATAAAGGAAAAAGACTGACAGATATGCCATTCTTTTTAAAGATTCTCCATAAACAAATTTAAAAACAAATGATAGTTAAGAGACATGCACAAATGTACAAAGAAAGGTTTAGTATCTTACTCTCAAAGCTCCTATAAATCAGGAACAAAATATATAAACAACCTGTCGAAAGACCAAGAGCTGATAACTAGTGAGAAGCTGCTGTGTACACAGGGAGCCCAGCCCAGGGCTCTGTGACGACCTGGAGGGGTGGGAGGCGGGTGGGGAGGCTCAAGATTATATGATTTTGACTGATTCATGCTGATGTATGGCAGAGACTGCCAAACATTGTAAAGCAATTATCCTCCAGTTAAAAAAAAAAAAAAAGTGAATCAACATATGAAAAGATGCTCATCCTTAACCATGATTTAAGAAACGGCCTTTAAACAGCAAGATACCATTTTTTTAACCTACAAGTTTTGCAAAATATTAAGACTGGTAACACTAAAAAGTAAGGAAATAGCCACACTCAACACTGTTGACAGAATAACAAAATGGGTTAAACCTGAGGGGCAACTTAACCTAGGTGGACAAGTCTGGTCAAGTCTAGGAGTCTCTCCTACAAAAGTACTCACCTGGTGATGAAGTAAATAAATAAGGATATTAACTGCAGCATGGTTTGCAGTTGTACAAATTGAGAATTGGCCTAAATTTCCATCAATCATGGTGTGGAAACATATTGCATGTTCATGTGACTAATATGTAGTAGTAGACTAACATGTTTGCTTTGGAAAGATAAGATATATTAAATGAAAACATTACAAGACACATACAGTATGATCCTTGGTTGTTTTTTTTTTTAATGGCTCTATGGCCAAGTGGTTTGTGCATGCAAAAGGTAAGTCTGAAAACCTTATAGCAAAACCTAACCGTTCATCTCCAACTGAGTGGGATTATAAGAAGGAAGGAGGAGACGAGTTAGAAAGAAACATAGTAAGATCAGGGATGATCATTATTTTCTCTATTGTTTTCTGCACCTTCCTAATTTTCCATAATACTCAAGAGTTCTTTTGCATTGAGAGAAAATTCAATGAAGATACTAAAAATTTCATAATGAAATATATAGAAAAAGGTAGTGCATTGAGAAGGGAAGGGAGAAGCCATCTAGGAGAAAATGACAGAGCTGGCCCTCAATCTATACTACTACCCCATGGGAACGTTAATCAAAAAAAAAAAAAAATCTGTAAGCAGATCATGTTTTATTTCCATCAGAGATTTAACACAGACTGAGTACTCTGATGTTCTTAGAACTCCCCACCCGCACACCTGGTACCTAACGCACAATGCCCGTGTATGACACTGACTCTATTAGGCCACCAAAAACTAAAGCCAGGACGTAATGCCGATGGACTTGCTCAGTAAAAACCTCTAAGCTTTAAACACTTTTTATACAGCCTTTCTCACAGCGAGACCGTCTGGAGTGTGCCCATTTCACCAGAGTACCCAGACCGTGTACTCATAACAAGGCTCTTATGGCTCCTACATGAACCCCCTTCATAGGCTTCATATTTTCCCATGTCCTCAGGGGTGTTCCATCTTTAGTGAGAATGGAATTACTTGGAAGTCAGAGGTGCGAGTCAGCCCCAAATTTAGGAAACAAGGTGGGTCAGTATCACCCACCTCCCAATCCTAGTTACTTCTGGCGCCAGGCTGTACTACTGGTCAGCAAGTTCAGAATGTTGGAAAATGCTTTTTTCTCCCTCATCTTCCAGTCTCTAAGACGACGAAGTAATTTACTGCCCAAACTGGAACACTTCTAAGAGTGAGAGGAAGCCCCTGTAATAGTAGGTTGATGCATATGAAATGACCACATGTGATCATTTTTGACCAACAGAAAGGCAGTTTCACATGATTCACCTGTGCCAGGCCAATAGGTATAAACCAGCCATCTCTGGCGCAAAGACATGTGGTCAGCCAGCACCTAAGCCACCACCAGACCCTTTCCCATCTGCCTCCTTCACCACCTCTCCCCTTCCCCCATCTGAATCATTTTGGTCCAGGCATCCTTTGCCTTTAAACTCAGACTGGCAAGTGCTACGGCCTCCTTGCTTTCAATCTCTCTGCTCTCCAACCCAGCCTCAATAGCTAGGAGATTCCCCCTACCTGAAACCCAGGTCAGCCTTTCACTCCTTGTTCAAGAAGGATCAGTAGTTCCCAGAGCCTCTTGCAGATTGTTATTCAAGGCCCTTGGTGCTCTCTGACCACTATTTCCACTCTCTCCTTTGGTCTGATCTTTACGAGCTACCCACTAACTTGGTATCAGTTGGTCCACTCTATGTAAGTGCAAATCCTTCGCCACCAACCTCATTCACACTGAACATTCTTAAAAATTGAATTCCCTGCACCCTTGCTTTGCATTCCTGCTTCCTGTCCTGTTCCTGTCTCCTCTCCTTAATCTCTAACTTTGCACTTGCCCAGGGGCCCAACATTGGATTCTATGATGGCTTCTCAGCTTGGCTACCGTATACCCCCATCTCTGACCAATGTCTGCTCTCAGCTCCTCTAGGAGACCCCGCTAAGCCAGCCCAGACCCTGCAGCCTCAGCGGGCACCCTCCCACGGGGCTGGTGGGATGGGGTAACTGTCACTGCACATGCAGTCAGCCAGTCCAATGGAATTACCCAATTCCCTGAGAAAGCCCTGGATTTTCAAAATAACCAAACATGATTCCCTCTTCCTGGAATGCTCCACCCTCCCCTATCTTATCCTCCTATAATCCTCCCCATCCTTCATGACTTCAGCCTTTTCTGACTTTCCTCCCACATCCATTCCCACAGATGAACCTCTCCAAATCCATCTCACCTCCGTCATCACATACCAGTGCAACCTGGCTTGTCCCAGGGTTGCTTACGCTTACATCAACCAGACAGGAGGTGCCATAAAAGCAGTCTTAACCACTGTTTTGATTCCCAGACATACTCCACTACCTGGCTCACTGAAAGTGCTCAATGAAGACTTATTTAGTTGTACTGACAAAATGCATTTGGTCCCTGTGTAAATTATACGATGGCTTGAACACAACTAGAAGTTTCAAAACTTCTTGGGCTATAGCAGTGTGGTTAGGATGCTGCTGCTGCTGCTAAGTCACTTCAATCGTGTTAGGATAGTCCTTGCCAATGAAGCTTATAACAGGTAAACATGTAAATTCTCATATTTTTGTTCAGACTCATTCATCACTTTATAGCAGCAGAATATAGGGCTTATTTTCCAGGCAATAAGCATGATGGATTTGTAGACGTAACAGGCAAAACGTTTTAGGTCCCATGTTAAGGCATTGTCAAAGGACACAAACCAATGATTGGGGAAGGAAAATAACCTCCAATACAAGTCCCAAGCCTAGCAAAGTCTAGAGGGAAGCCACTGGCAGCTCATGAGGCAGCTGCAGGTGCCAAAGGACCCACTGACCACAAAGAAACCAGGGCAGGAGATCACAGACCCCACTGCAACCGGGATTCAAGTGAAACGGAGATAGAGCAGCGAAAGAAACATGAAACTGAAGCCAACACAACCTGGGATTTGAGAAGGAAAAGTCAGCAGCCGGGAAACTGATACTCAACCCTAAACAAAGAGGAAACTACACAGTTTTTGCCAAAGAGGCTAGAGGTGTGAGCCGGGAAAGGACAAGACTGACTAGCCCCACTGAAGTCCAGGCAGGAGACCACCTGTCAAGATCAGAGTAAATGATTCCCTGCGAAATCAGTCAATGATTCCTCTACAATGTAATTTGCTTGCAATTAACATTCCGCATCAAGCATGACAGCTTGTGGGTTTATTTATGGGTATGTGCATGCATGCTCAGTTGCTAAGTCGAATCCAACTCTTTGCGACCCTATGGACTGTAGCCCACCAGGCTTCACTGTCCACGGGATCTCCCAGGTAAGAATACTGGAATAGGCAGCCATTCCCTTCTCCAGCGGCTCTTCCTGACCCAGGGACCAAACTCACGTCTCCTGCACTGGCAGGTCAATTCTTTACCACTAAGCCACCAGGGAAGCCCACTTAGGGGTATACTTTAATAGTTCATATTCAGAGTTGTGGAGACACTGCATTGCTTAAAATCAGCTGCTTCTCTCATAGGTATATTGTTCAGATTGCTTAAGGGCCAAGGTGTTAACTGGTAAATGTTGCTTTGGAGCTACAGGTTCCAAACCTAGTTGCCAAGTTCTCTGGATTCTAATTAAAGTGTAACATTCACATTGTATGTCCCAAAGAGCCCCATCAAAATCAACACTAAAATTTCTACCAAGTAGCAAGCTAGTTGGTAATATAAAGAAAACATGGATGAAGCAGAAAAAAATCTCTCTCACTTCAAGCAACTTGTAAACTACAACTCAGGCTTGAAAAACAGTTAAGCCTTCGACTGTATGGGCACAGACCGGAAGTGCAGTAGTGTGGGGGCTGGATTAACTGGGAAAGGCTGCCGGAGATGGTTGGATTTAAACAGAAGGAAAAGGCCAAACGCTTGGAAACAGGGGTAAACTAGTGAAGACAGCGGTAATGTGAGGGCGATGATGCCGTCAGCTCTCCCGGGTGATCAGCACAGCGACTCTCAGCCACTTCCTCCTGCGGCACAGGGGACTCAGGGGCCAAGAGAGTCACCTGAGGACTGGCCCAGGGAAGACCTTCAGCAGAGGGGAGCAGGTCAGACCACAGAACCTGATCCGCGCAGACTCTATAGCGCAAGAAGAAAATCCCCAGGAGGCCAAGGCCACCTGCCCCCGAGGTACCTCCCCAGCTCCAACCGAGTGTCAGTATCATACACCTTCATCCGCCCTGAATAAACGTGCAGAACAGGTAGCAGTGACCTCTAGATGGACAATCCAAGCACAACTCTAAGAGCAGAGTGACCCTTGGTGACTGCTATTAGGCTTGAAACACAATGTCCCCATTCTGTTTCCATTTAAACCATCTTCTCTGGCCATGGGCACAATACGTATTACAGCATGTCTCAATCTCTGTCCCTCAGTGAAGTTTGAAGTTGTGCATTTCCAACTTCAGACATTCTCTATGTCCTTATCTTTTATACCTAATGCTTAGAATAAAACCAACTGAAATATGGGCAGAAAAACAAAAAAAAATCTACCTGAAATATAAAATGCATGTCAGGCTATAGTGGGAACTGGATTTATACAGGTAAGAATGGGCAGATGAGGGAGGCTTCTCAGAACTGGAGGCTGTTAGAGGCTCCAGAACAGATCAGTGACATGTGAGAACCATGCTTCGGGACTGGTTGTCCAGCAAGAGTGATACACAGTAGAGGCCAAGAGAGACGCAGAGAACAGAAGTATGACCAGATGCCTGTGTTTCCTTCTACTTCCAAAGGCTGCCTTAGATAGAGACTCACCAGCCTTGTTTCTTTGGTGAGTAAAATGCAGGTGACTCTGGGATTCTCACCTCCAAGAGTTCATCCCCAAACACAATGCCCTAGGCGAGAAGGTCTCTATCACAGGTGGTCCTGACCCCCAGGAGACATTTGGTGAAGTCTACAGACATTTGGGCCTGAGCTTTGAGCTGCTATGTGCATTCACAGAATGGTTAGCTGAGGAACACGAGACATCTTACAATTAATTTTTCCCAGCAAACCCAACTGGCTTCACTGATGCTAACAGGCATCCAACATTGGACACATTAACGTTATCCTCTACCAAAGGGCTACCTGCATACTGACAAGTATTCAACAGGGTCCCATTGCCTGCCATGAGCTCCTTGGGCTGGCTGAAGACACTGGACACAGACTCATGGTTCTGTAGTCCACACACAGACCCTCAGTGTCCATAACCCAGTGAGTGGTCATCTCCCAAACTCAGAGCCAAGATGCATGGCCCAGATGTTTCAGCAAAGCCCTGCCTGGGAACCGAAGGAAGAACTAAAAGTACATGCAGGTGTGGTCCACTGACAGCAAGGGAGGAGCAGGTTTTCTCTTGTACATTAGGCACATCTGTTTGGATATTCACTAGAGTAAATTCTTACATGACTAATTCATAGTTTCACTCTGTCATAGTTAAAGCAAAGTGTTTTATGCGACATCTGCTTCTGCTAAATCAGGATCTGGTTTTCTTCTGAGCTGTCGCAATGAAGAGAGAGATGCATGATGCTGGTTCTGCTGCTTAAGTGAGGGCTTGAGAGAATGCCTGTTCACACGTGGGAATCCCAACTTCACCGAGCATCTCTGAAGCCTCGTTTACTGTCTTGCAACACCAGGCCCACTGCCAAGAAAACTTCAGCTCCTGTGCATAGGTGTGGTGGTGTGGTTTAGTCGCTAAGTTGTGTCCGACTTCGCGCGACCCCAAGGACTGCAACCTGCCAGGCTCCTCTGTCCATGGGATTCTCTGGGCAAGAATACTGGAGTGGGTTGCCATTTCCTTCTCCAGGGGATCTTCCCGACCCAGGGATCGAACCTGGGTCTCCTGCGTTGCAGGCAGATTCTTTACCAACTGAGCTATAGGAAAAGGCATGCAAGGTATGAAAGGTGCCTACCGCCCTCCACCTGCTTCCTTACTTTTCCCCCAAAGCCCAGTAACACCAATCGGCTAGACCCAGGATACTGACGGCTACTAGGCCATGGTCACTGTCATCCAAAGGTCACACACAGTGCTTCTCCCTTCTCTTCACCTTCTCTCCTCCAGGTTCAGGGATCAGCAAACTGAACCAGAGGTAAAGGCTCCCCAGTGTCAGACTCTCTTTGTTTGCTCCCTCCTGTCTTTGCTTTGCAGGGGACACAAGTAGAGTATGTAAAACCCCTAGAAAATGATGTGGCTCAGGGTGAGCTGAGGCCATTTCCACTACTCAAAACTGCAATGCTCCAACCCAGAACTCTGCTTTGGAAGGCACTGGGCTTGGGGCCAATCAACATCTAGTGGAAAGTTGATCAATATTTGGCAATTGTTCCTTAAACAGGTTCCAGGGAAGAATATGGGTACTTACTGAGACAGTAGTCAGGCATCCTTGAGTCCCTGACCATATCATGTCTGTAGCATGTAATCTTTACCTTAGGTCCTAAGGCAATCTTGATTGACACATGCTACGGCTTAAAAAAACTTTGAAACAAAGAAAAGGAAAAAAGACTCTCTCCTAGTTTTAACCTGGAAAAAGGAAGAGAGAATGTTCAAAGAGAATTCACAGAAGGAATGCAGCCCAGAAGGAGAAAAGCCAGGTAACACAGCACACCCGTGGTCCAGTGTCACAGAGACTCATTGAGATGTAGAGATGGCCACATGCTAGGAATACTAAGAGGGAGAGTCTGCAATTAGTAAGAGACCTTGATACAGGGCAAAGGCTACTATAACTCATTCTGGCCTGGCTCAGAAGAAAAAATTAGAACTTACCTGTTCCAAGTTTGGTCCACACAAGAGGAGCAGCATCAGGAACACCTGGGAGCTTGTTCAAAGTGTAGAATCTCCAACTCAGACCCAATGAATGAGAATCTCTATTTTAAAATATCCCCAAGTGTTTTGCATGCACACTCTAGCTTGAGCTTTTCCCCAAATCACCAAGGTAAAAGAACCGCATGACCCCACGTCAGCCCATGATTCTCCAAAGGCCTCTCTTTCCTCTCCCCCTTTTCTGCTTCAGCCCATGAGAGACTTTTCTGCCCTTTCCAGGGAGTAAGGGAGAGGCAGTCTTTTGTCTTTCTTCAGCCCAAATGCATTCCTCTCTCTTGAAGAAGAGTAGCTACTCCCAAGGCCTGGATGTTATCAGCAGGTGGAGTTATTACGCTCTTGAAACAGACTCTGCCCTCTTGCCCTTCTCTCCTGCCCCACCCCTCCTTGTTTCACCTGTGCTTAAGACTGCAGGTTCACCTTGGGCATTCAGCAAGCATCCTTTGGTTAGCAGACCAGGTGAGCTGCTTTGTGGGCTCAGCTACCTTGACATTTTGGCAACATTGTGACCTTAACAATTTACCAACAGCACTGAATTTGAGAGTAACAGAGTGCTGCCTTGCCATTCCTGAAGCCACCACCTTGGTCCCCGTCTCTAACAAGTTTTTTGTGTGGATAATGTCTCAACCCGAACCATGGAGGCTGAAGAGATGCAGGCACTGGAGCCGAACCCTCCCTGGAAGTGTCAGCATTTCACAATCTCACTTCTGCTCTAAATTTTCACCTCTCAGTCCTTTTGGTTTCTCTTTATAACAACTCTAGTCAAACTCCTAACAGCTCTTTCTAACATTATAACCAGATGGCTCTTTGAAATCTGGTGGGTCCTCACTAATAATCTGCTACCAAGAGCATTGAGTCCCAAGTGGGTAGAACAACCAGGAAACATCATTCCAGAACATGGTTTAGATGTTACATAGTAAGAATCTCCTCCTTAGTAAAAAGTACCAGTTTTTTAAAAAATTTTTTTACTTAGTTTAGGTCAGTACCATGAAAGATTATAATTAAATTATTCATCTTTGTGATGGTTCTCATCTTTCTTTGGGATGAAAAATAATGCTCAAATAAGGTGGGCCTCAGGATAAGAAATATTCTTGTGTTTCCATCAACACGGAACTAGTTCCTCACTAATAATATCATTAATAATCACAAATCACAGACCTTGCTCTCTTAACTTTCAGGCAAATCAATATATATTTTTCACAGCCCTTCTCAAAGTTAAAAAATGATAATCCACATTCTTTGACACTGTACTTATTTCCAGAACACTATAGTTTAGGCCTCTTCACCTGGCCTCACTTGCCTATACTCCAATGGAAACCAGGTTATAACCAGAAAAAATGTTACACCTGAACAGAGCCTGAAGGTGACTCTCCGTACTCCTCAGAGGACCACACTCAGGCAAACAGGAGCCGAGAACAGAGGCAGACAGTAGCGACCACCACGCTCTAGCGAGGAGGGCAATAGAGTTTCTCACCACATCAGGCTTTTATGTTGGAGTCACAAGCACAAGCATGTCCAAGAGGCCACATGGCCCACGATCTATGAAATCTACTGGACACTCTACACAGTAGTGGCATGCTCTTGGGAGAACAGGACGACGGGAAGCAGGCAGCAGAAAACAGAAGATGAAGGTATCAGACCTTCCAGGACAGAGAAGCTCTGGAAAGAGAAGAGGGCAGAGGGCACCTCAGATGACATGCAGCTTTTGAATCTACACCTAATGCGGAGATGGAGCTATTTGAAGACACGGACGAGAGGAGGTGAATATCAAGCCAGTGTGGTGACAGGCTGCCCTGTCATCAGCATGCCAGGCCTCTGCACGGCCCTGGGGGTCAACTCGTTTATCCAGAGAGTGAACAGAGAGACGTGGGCTCCAAAAGTCGCATCTACCCGCACTAATCTTCTAACTGGAAGCCGATGGACAAGGGCCCTGCCAGAAAGCATGGTAAACACTGGCAGTCACAGAACCCACAGCAGCAGCACCTGTGGGTGGGCTGGGGCTCGGCTGGAATGGAGTGTTCTGAGGATCACCGGGACTCACACCTCAGGAGGACTCGAGTAGAGAGGGTAGTAAGAAGTAAACACTTGGCTTCTGCAGTTTAGGAGAACTGTTTCCCTGCAGACTGGGGTACCAAAAAGTTAAGAATTCAGACCAGGATGAGGCTGGATGGTGAAACAAGACAGAGGCCAGTCACTAGCCCTTGAGCAGAAACAAGAGGTACATTGCATGGTATGTTTAGTCACTAAGCTCTTTCTGACTCTCTGCGACCCCATGAACTGCAAGGCTCCTCCGTCCATGGGATTCTCCAGGCAAGAACACTGGAGTGGGTAGCCATTCCCTTCTTTAGGCAATCATCTCGACCCAGGGATAGAACCAGGGTCTCCTGCATTGCAGGCAGAGTTTATTTTTTAAACCACTAAGCCACCAGGGAACACTGCAAGGTTAAGAAGCAACAAAACAGCTGCTGGTCCCCGGGGCTGAAAAGTTGGGTGGGCAGCCAAGATGGGTGGTGGAATTTGTTGGGATTTGGAGGGACTCTCAGCTGTGAAGACTGGAAGGATGCTGGAGCCAGGGTGCCCATACAAACTGGAGTCTTAAACCACTACCTTCCATCACTCACAGAGGGTGGCTGTAGAGCAAGGTCTCCTTGCACTGTGAGCTCGGGACCGACCACACAGAATCCAAGAAACATGAGAAAACACATCCGTTGCAGACAAAGCCATGGAAACTTCCTCACGTGGCACCCAGCCCTCCCAGACCAGCACCTCCTGGTGACTCGGGCATGACTACAGAGTTCTCGTGAGGACCCTCGTGATTCTCCAAGTTCACACCCTACTCTCTCAACTCAGCCCCAGACACAGGCTTCCCTGATGTCCCTCAAAACCCCCAGGCCCACTGCGCCTCGGGCCCAGGCTCGTGCTGGGCTCTGTCTGGAGTGTTCTTCCCCCAGATATCCAGGCTGTCTGCTCCCTCACCTGCTTCAAGCCTTTGCCCAAATGGGGACTTCTCAGCACAGCCTCAAATCTCACCAGGACTCCTCCCTCCCCATTTCATATTTCTCTTCTCTGTTTCATTCTCTACCCCCACCCCCTGCACTCAACAGTGTCTATGAACTAAATATTTTATCTTGCTCGTCTCGCTCACTCTGATATAAGTTCCATAGAGGCTGGAGCCATGGTCCACCACCAGCTCTAGGTATTCCTGGCAGTTGGTTGGTGCTCAATATTTAAATGAGTAAAATAGTATATACTCTTATTTATATAAGAAAGTAAAGCATGGGACTTCCCTGGCTGCCCAGTGATTAAGACTCCATGCTTCCAATGCAGGGGGCATGGGTTTGATCCCTGGTCGGGGAAGATTTCACACCCCACATGGCACAGGCAAAAAGAAAGTAAGGTAATTATTTAGCAAGATTAAGCACCTTTCCAAGCATACATTACTAAGAGTTTCCAGAGCCAGGATCGGACCCCAGATCTGTGGGACTCCAAACCTGAATCCTGAATCCACCAACACAACGCAACACCCTGAATCCACACTTGCCTCTCCTCTTGAGTCAGTCAAATGTGCTTTAAAAAAATAAAAAAAACCTTAAATATGTGTCACTCAGACCAGCCAGTCATACTCCATAAAGTCAAATCCCCAACACAGAGGACCCAATGAAACTGGAAGTTAAGGAACCAAACTTTTACTCCATTATTAAAATCTGCCAAAGATGTTTATAGCATGGATTGGTGAGCATAAGTTTATTAGGGCTATTAACCACCTGGGAGAGCTTGACAATGTAGAATATGGGTCTGTCCAAAAAAAAAAAATACATATACAGTACACATACACACATAATGTATATTTAAAAGTACAGTTAAAAATAGGATAAAGGGAGAAAACACAGAGCCAGACACCTATGGATTCAGATTAGAGAATGCCTCACTAAACACACACACGTCAGAAGATCCTGCAATCACAGTGCACTATGAGCAGAAGAGCAGAGGACATGAGAGCTACTTTTAAATGCTCGAAGTAATGAGGGCTCTACAGTATTGAGATTTCTTTTCAGGATTAGGTCACGTATTCCCTCTGGACTGACCAGTCCTGTTAAGATTTTCATCCTTTGGTGGATATCCTACTAAGTAAGGAAACGGCAAGAAGAAAGAAAGAAAGAAAACTCAGATTAGATCAGCTCCAAGATTACTCATGTGGGAACCGAGGCCATACCTTCTATTATCAATATAGTTGGTGCCTCAGTTTAACTACAACCAACTCAAAGGGACACAATCAGGCCAGCGCTAGAGGCATCACTACCACTGTTTATAATCAGCAGCATTTCTTGCTCAAGTCATCAAAAAAAAAAAAAAAGAATTTAAATTGGTTACCTAATAGAAGGAAATTCTATTCATAAAACCACCAAGTCCCTCCCCTGTAAAGGGCACTGATTAGTCACAGATTGAAAGGGAGATGTACCCAACTTCAAGACTGTAATTTAAATTAGTAGACAGGAGAACAGTCCCTTCTGGGTCATGTCCTTTCTGCAAGCTCTGGTGTGGATTCTCCAGACAGACTGCATCTTTCACTCAAATTCATGTTCTCTGGGTTAAGTCAATTGCAACAGAAACTCAAAAGAACCAGCAATCTGCTAAAAACCCTATCTGCCTTAAGGGGTCAGTCATAACTAAGATCTAGAATGTGGTTATTGTTACTTCTATTGCCATATGTTTGCAGAATGTTTTGCAATCACCACCAGTAGTTATTAAAGTCCTTAAATTCACTGTGGTTTATGCTGGCCAAGTTAGCTCATAAAGGTAAAACTGCAGGCTTACTAACATTAGGACTGGAGTTTCTAAGTCTTAGCCTTTTCCATCATTTCTTTATCCTACCGAGGGACTGCCTCCTACCGGCTCATCCACCTGTCCCCATGAGGCACCTTCAGCAAACGTAAGACTCACCTGGAGACCTTCATGCGACACATTCATGGAGCACCTACTATCTGCCAGGCAGGCTCTAGGCAACGGGGTACAAGAGGAGGAAGAGACAGGGTCCGTGCACTCTGGGAACTCATGTTGCAGCAGAGGAGACAGACGAAACCAGATACGGAGACAGCTGCTCCAGAGAGAAAAAAGCGTGGAGAGGGGCTTGGAAACAACCTGAATGGGGAACAAGACTGCTGTTCTAGACAGTGTGGTCAGAGATGGACTCTCCAAGGAAACATCAGAGGAGAGACAAGACGGAAATAAAGCAAGACCCAAAAGCCCAGCAAGACTTCTCCATGGGAGGAAAGCAAAATAAAGAGAATCGAAGCCCTTCTCCAGAGAGTCTGGGATGGATCTAGAAATCCACATTACACACAACCTAAGTGACTCTATCACAGGTGCTCCAAGAGCCTCGCTGAGAAACACCGCTATGGGGTAAACACGGAGTCCTTCATACTGACCCACCACAGTAAGGATGGCGTCAGCACTGAGGTGTCCCACCAAGAGGTGAAGACAGGACCCCTACTTAGCCACTCGTCCACCTATATCCACAAAACGGGACTCCATAGGCCGACATGCAGGAGGGGACACCCACGCCTCCAGGATCAGAGAACCATGGCATCTAAACCAGTTTAGCATTGCCAGCAGTGTCTTCCTCTGACCACCCACTCTGTGTGATGCCTGACATAGCATAGCAGTCCCTGTGAAAACCCTTTTCTCTCTGCCCTGTAGACATCTGGCCCTTCCAGTCCCATCTACCCCATGCATTGATACATACTTCCAACAGAGCGATAAACTCCCGCAATGAACTGGAAGTTTCTAAATAGGCACACAGTATAATCTCAACTGCGTGATCCAAGACGATAAATAACAATGTCTAATGACAGTACCTGAATTCCCACTGTCAGGACACTTAGGAAAACGAACCAATTTGCAACAGTGTTAAAACCCAATGCAGTGGCTTTCTACTTTCACTATAAGGAGGCTGTATTAAAAGAAACTGGGTCATTTATTTCAATAAGACATTTATAAATGCAACACCATCACCAAACCTCAAACACCCAAGTGTATCGCCAACATTACACTTTCAAATCATTTCATTTAATTAAGGTTACATGGAAGCTGAGTGGCTGCTTCTGAATAATGTACACCGGAGCCCTTTCCCATCACCAGGATTTTATAGTTGTTTCCTGAAGAGCTTGTTCGCACTGTGCCTGCAGCCCCCTGCGCCCTGCACCAACACTGCTGAATGAAGCAGAAAGTTTCCACAGCTCCTGTCTACTCTTTCCAAGACATAATCTGCTCAGCACCTCTGTGGTCAGCACTGTCCTAGGCACAGAATGGTGAATGAAATGGACCAAAGTCCCCGCCCTTGGGAAGCTTACCATCCTAAAGTCACGTCAAGAAGTGCTCTGACAAAAACCAGAAGACTGACTTGCTCTCCCAAGAGTCACTAATGCCTTCCTACTGCTGTGACAAATTTCTACCAACTTTACTGCAAGGCTTACCAAGATTTGGAGGCAGATAATGACATTTTTACATTTGTGCTAAAGATTAGGGACAAATGAACATCAGAGAAAAAAAGCACATCACTGGGCCACAGAAGGCTCACTGCTCTGATATGGCTTAATTATTCAACTCAGAGAGCTGCTATTTCCTTTTCTTTATGTCTGGATATCAACTGTGGCCTCATAATTATCAGGTTCAGATGGGAAACTGCAATTTGTTTCTGTACATTATAAAGAATGTCCAGAAATGTATTGACCACCCAGAGATAGGTAGGGGCCCCCGAGATGGAAGTCAGTGCAGGGGGTTACCATGCAGATGCCACGCTTGGGGAGCACCTTCTGAAACTCCCTCCTCCCCATCTTCTTCCTGGATTTCATTATCATCCTCGCTGAGAGCAACTCAAGTAGGTTCCTATCTCCCAGGCATCACAAATGCCATTTCAGCTTTAAGTACATGGGAGTTTAGCTTTTGTCCAAAGCCTAAAGAGCTGCTATACAAACGAAAAAAAGGGAACATACAATTAACTCATTTTATTGATTTCTCAAGATAAGTCCTGAGACTGAACAAATGAGATCAGATTGCAAAAGATTAAACTTCCATCTCACAGCCCCATTTACAGCATTTAGATTTGCCACCTGAGCTTGATTTTGTGGTCTTTGCCTCCTCTCTTTAAAGCACCCAGCATGCCAGGTTCTACCTTCATTTGGCTTGAGGTCAGCCCTGTGAAGCAAGCGGGGGCACTTATCACCATTTTACAGATGAGTAAACTGAGGCACAGGTACAAGGCTAAGGTGGTAGAATTTGTGTTTTTTAAAACATGTTATTCTAATACTGAACGTATCCTACATAAAATTTGGAGAAAGCACAGAAGTCAAGTCACAGCTGGCCAAAGGAAGAAAGAGAAAGGAAGCCCATGTCTCACAGAGGGCCAGGCCCTCAGCCACCGGACTCCCAGGAGGCCCTGGCCACTCTCCGATCACTCTCTCTGGGCAAGCCTGCCGACCCCCACACTAACGGAGGGGAGGGGGCAGTCGGCATCAGAGGAAGGCAAAGGTGTCCACCGCCAGCTCGCACAGATGGACACCTGCACCCGCAGGATCCATGTCGTGAATTTCAGTCACGCGGTCTGCCTTCCCCAAAAACTCAGTGCTGGGCAGAAGGCTGAGACCAGCAACCAGCAGGAAAAGAATGAGCGGCAACCGTTGTCATTTAGTCCAAGCAACAGTCCTCTCACCGCAACACAAGTCCCAGGAGCACAAACCAGGCAGGCTGGAGGAAGGTGGAAGAAGACTGAGGGAGGCAGATGCTCCTCCACGGTGAGGTCCAGGGCAGCGCGGGCCCAGCTCAGCCCTGGGAACAAACCTGCTGGCCAGCACACGGGCCCCCTAGACCCAGGCTGGCTCAGGGCTCAGTGCAGGCTCTGAAGGCAGCGGACCTGATGCCAAGCCCCCACCCTGCCCCTTCCCGTCCACTTGACTCTGGGTGGGATACAGGCCCCCCAAGGCCCAGATTCTGCATTTGTGAGCCAGGGATACTGGTCCCCTGGGGTACCGCCCTCACACGGTGACCACGAAGATTAGATAACATGTTCAAGGCAGTTGGTGCAAAGCCAGACTGAGCATGTGCTTCATGTGTGCAAACTTATTATTACTAAACTATTACTATTATTATTACTAAATCCAGGGTGAGGCTTTAGATGGCTCCTCAGACTATCCCAAGTACTAAATTTCCAAACTATCAGACTGATGCTTCTGGAAAATAATGATGACAATGAACCACTAGAAAAATCACACACTGGAAAAATCACACATTGGGTCACATCCCCAGTGTCCTGCCTAACACTTGCCAGGGACCTTCCAAAGCTGCGCTGACTCGTCCAGGTCACCAAGACATCACTTGGGAAGGCTCATCACGTGACAGGTTCCGAGACAATCCTCAGAGAGCCCCGGGGGGCATAGCCAGGCTTCTGAGGGCAGCTGGCTTCTAATTAAGGGGTAACTGAGGCCTGGGGCAGAACCAGGTTTACGTAATAAAGTTACGTAACCTGCTCCCAATTCAGACGTTTGTCTGAGCGGGGCGGGCATGTTCAGGTTTCAGCTGACTCCCTCATGAGCCTCCCCTCACATTGCCTAGAGGGAACTTGGCGAAGAGTTGAAGGACCAGAGCAGAAGCCAGAGCTCATCCTTCTTGAGGGATCGGTGTTGAAGCTTCTAGGAGCAAAAAATGTGGGTGATAATGAAGGCCGGGAGGTGCCGGGGTGACCAGGTGCAGGCGCTGCTTCATCAGCTGCAGCACGCGGTTGGGTAGCCTCAGCGAAGCCCATGCAGTGCGTTCTGACGTCTGCAGATAAATATCCATAGAACTTCCTTCAGAGAAGATCCACACAGCTACCTGGGCGCCCCCTTTCCTCAGCCAGGAGGCCCTTTATTGCTCCATTTTGTTCCATAGGGCATTTGAAAATCAGAGGTATGGGACTGGTGGGGTACTGGGACTAAAACCCAGAAAACCTGGGATCCACCCTAGACTCTAGCATGAACAAGCTGTTTGATCTTGTACTAGTCACCTCCCCGCTCTGAGCCTCAGTTTCCTCACCAGTGAGGTCAGGGAACAGCACTGACGTCACCGCCAGGACCCCTTCAGGCTCTGTGACTTTCGGGCCCACTGCAGCCGCACCTCGGTGTATATTTATGTCTGACTCCACACCTGGCCTCTGCCCACCACACCTGTCCTGCGAGTGCCAACCGCTCTCCTCTGACCCTGAGGGGGTGACAGTCCAGACTGCTCACTGCAGTCTGCTCTCCTCCCCCGAGGCCTGTCCCCTTCCCTTCTCACGACACTCAGACAGGAGCAGGCCCTTGGCTAGACTTCAAAAGACGTCTGTGTAACTGAGTCTTAAAGTGAGACTCCATCAGCCTTACGCACGGGAGCCTGACAGTCATGGAACCTCCTCCTTTCAAAAGAGAACTTCCTTGTCCCGTTTATCAAAAGGTATTGAGCACCTACCATGGCCATACCCCGTGCCAGACTCCAGAAAGACAGTGGCGAAAAGACATTGTCCCCATCCTCACACACCTGACTGTCTACTGCTAAAGCCTAATCATCAGTATGGCTTCAAAGTCTTACAGAACACTTACAGAACATTCTAACACTACTAAATAATCTACTCCAATGTTTTGATCCCTGTTATCGCTATCTGTTCTTGTAACACGTTGGGGGATTTTTAGTAGCAATGAACAGACTTTCTAGTGAGGATTCTGCATGTGTATACGAAGGTGAGTTACCATGTAATGTTTTCGGTAGGGTTGTTTCCTTTTTAAAAATAGCACTTAGCTGACCCCCTTCTACTTGGGGGTAAAAAAAAAGGGTTGGAATGTTTCCAGCTACAACTCATCACCAATGACAAAAGGAAGAAATAATCCAACATCATTATCCCTCCCATGTTCCACCCAGAACCTGCACAACTTCCCTGTCTCTCCAAGACTTAGACATTGAATTAAAATATAGGGACTTTCTGGGCGTTCCCTGGTGGTCCAGTGGTCAAGCATCTGCCTTCCAACGCAAGGGATGTGAGTTCACTCCCTGGTCAGGGAACTAAGATCCCACAGGCCTGCCACAACTAAAGGGCCCATGTGCCACAGCTGGGGAAGCCACGTGCTCTAGAACCTGTGCCCCACAACTAAGACCCGATGTGGCCAAAAATGAATGTTCGATCCATAAATGTGTTCAAACCCTGGGTCGGGAAGATCCCCTGGAGTAGGAAATGGCAACCCACTCCAGTACTCTCGCCTGGAAAACTCCATGGACAGAGGAGCCTGGTGGGCTACAGCTCATGGAGTCGCAAAGAATCAAACACAACTCAGCACACACCCACAACAACAATACACATAAATGGATTTTTGTAATAAGTAAGCTAATGTTTTCCTAGATAATGCAGATGGGTCAAATTTAATTAAAAAAAAAAAAAAAAAAAAAACAGTCTAGGCCAGAATCCTAAGAATAACCATAGCACATATTCCTGTGGTCCTTAGAGACCAAAGTTCTCGGCTACAGGACACACAGCAATCAGTATCATTCCACACAAGACGGAGCTGCTTCTCCCTCACCCTCGATCTCCCGATGACACGGAGAAAGACCTGTCCCCATAAGAGCCTTCTCCCTGCTCTAGGGACGGCGCACTTGAGGTGCAGAGTGGCCTTTCTCATTTATTTCCTGGTTAACAGCCATCATCGAGGTGCTCAACAATCAGTCTTTAGAAGAAGTTCACTGTTATCAAATGAGTAAGTGGGGACAGGAAGCTTGTTTCCCAAATTCACAAGAGGAAAGCTCAGACGTGGGCTAAGAAACAGCTGTGTCATTGAAGCACACAGCAGTGATTTCACCAACCCAAACTGCAAACTGTCCCTTCTATAGGAGAAGACGGTATCAGCTCTAACCCTTAACAAGACAAGCAGGAGTTAGTGAGTTTGCTAATATGTAAAGAGCTCAGTTAACAATAAGGTGAACAAGATAAGCCCTGACCTCAAGGCACTTAACACATGTTCAAACTCCCATAAGAAATGGCCTGCCCATGAAGCAGAAGCTCTCATATCATTCCTCAAGGCCCTTCTAGGAAGTCCAACCTCCCCCACCTGTGCATAAAGCCCATCTCCGGAGGGCTGGGAAGGGACTTCTAGCCCCACTCAGGGACCAGGAGCAGGCCTCCACGAACCCTGAGTCCATGCAAGAGACAGCGCCAGGGTATCAGTTATGAAATCTGAAAAGTAACTTTAGACTATGTAATTCTATATGCTATACCATCACCCCCATTCTGCCTGGGAGTCTAGCTTTCTTCCTCTCTAGAATCAAAACCTTATAATCTATAAAATGGGAGAATCAGAATACCTACTTGCTTCTTAAATACCCTGAAAAACCCAGAAAAAGAATATAAGTGCATGAAGAAAATGGGGCTATTTTGCTGTGTCTCTAGGCCCCGCACCACCCAGCAGAGCAGGAGACAAAACCTATGCTTCGGCAAACGTCCAAGAGCTTCCCAGCTTCAGCTTATGAATGAAATGATTCTGTAACTAAAACCATCCTTTCTTCCTTCTGACCCTTCTCTGCCTTGAATCTGGACTCACAGAACAATCTCTCCCTGGATTATATAATAACACCCCTAGCACGTGGCACGCCATGTGGTAACCACTTACGGTACAAAAGGAGCAAAAATGAGCGCCGGGCCGTCCCATCTCCTCCCCACAACTGTGCTCCTGTACTGCCAGGTTCCACGTGGAGACGAAAGAAAGAAAAGGATAATGGATTTCAGCGATGACAGCCATACATTAAAACAGGCTTAATGAAAATGGCCTTTTTATTACTGCCTGAGCCTCCCACACTCAGGGCAATCCAGAAAATGTTTGTCAAATGAATCCAACTCCACAGGACACGGCCAACGTTTCCCCCTCCAAACCCTGAGACCAGTTGGGATGCCCAGGCGTTCCAGTCTGCCTGGGACTCTCCCAGTTCAGTATGTCTGGCGAAATCTCCCTCAGTCCCAGGCAAACCAGGACAGGTGGTCACCCTGAGACCAGCACATCCCAGGCTGCACTACAGAAAAACAAATCCAGAGGCAGGACCACATGTTTCCATGTGAACCCCAAGAACACAGTCTCAAGATAGGGCCATCACAGCCTTTCATAACTTAGAGTAAGTGTCTCTCCGGTGAGCAAGGGAACTAAGAGCTCTGAGCCTCGGCGAGTGCGAGGGTTTCAGAGTCTCCTGGAGGGTTTGATAAAATGGACTGACTCCCAGAGATTCTGGTCCACAGGCCTGGCCAAGGATCCATGCATCTGCTTCTCTAACAAGCTCTAAGGTGCCACTGAGGTTGCTGGTCACAGACTACACTAGGAATAGGAACGGCCTGGGCTATTAACTCCCTGATAAAGCTTGAGTGAACTACGGACCTTCCTGGGAAACCACCAACCTTCCTGGGCTTGTTTCTTCACCCCAAAGTGTGCATGACCCGTATGAGTATTGTTGTTCAGTTGCTAAGGCATGTCTGACTCTTTGCCAGCCCACGGACTGTGGCACACCAGGCTCCTCTGTCCTCCACTGCCTCCTGGAGTTTGCTCACATCTGTGTCCATCGAGTCAGTGATGCTATCTAACCATCTCATCTGCTGCTGCCCTCGATCTTTCCCAGCATCAGGGTCTTTTCCAATGAGTTGGCTCTTCACATCAGGTGGTCAAAGTATTGCAGCTTCATGATCCTGGTAAAAGTGAAAGTGTTAGTCACTCAGTCATGTCTGACTCTTTGCAACCCCATGGACTATAGCCTGTCAGGCCCCTTCGTCCATGAAATTCTCCAGGCAAGAATACTGGAGTGGGTAGCCATTCCCTTCCCCAGGGGATCTTCCTGACCCAGGTATGGAAACTGGGTCTCCTGCATTGCAGAAAGATTCTTTACCATCTGAGCCATCAGTGAAGCCCCAAGTGCTCCTCAAATGCTGGGTTTACAGAACAGTGTTTCTCTCATTTCAGCCCAAAGACTCATCTGGTAGGCGTGTTGAAAGAGATCCCAGGATCCCTTCTACTTACTGGTTCAACAGGTCGTAGGAGGACCCAGCCAGGATGCTGCAGTCCACCATGCACACAGGAGATGGTGCTTCTGCTGAGGGGACCACTTGGAAGAGCGCTGTGTTCCAACACACAAGAGGCCCTTGGATGTACTTATGCCAATTGTGAAGATACAGCCAAGTAGCAATTACCCTACAGGCTTTCACATCTCTCAGCTTAATATTTTTTTAATCCTCAACAAATTCTATTTTCTCTCCTCACTCATTACACCAACAGCTGCATTCCATCTCCCTAAACGTTTTGTCTGTGGATTCACAGATTGCTGTCGCTGCAGATAGAATAATCTCACAGGCTGCAGAAGTTTTCTGCTCAGTGGTCTGCCCAGTTCACATAATAGGGTCACGGAGAAACTCAGGCGGAAAGGACAATCTCTCCACTCGAAAGATGAGAAGGATTCAGAGATGCAGTGAGGCTTGCACCAAGGCCCAGAGTCAGTGAGTAGCAAGAATCAGTCTTCCTGATCATCAGTTAAAGTATTTATACACATCTTCCTTTCCCCTCTAAAGGAGGGGGTATTAAATGGGGGGAAAAAACCACCAATGTCCATCAACCCAGGTCCATCAAGTCAGCTCCATCCCGAGCTCCATTTCTGATATTTTTCAATTATTTCTCCCAGAGCTTCTTTGAAAATTCTAAAAGACGGGATTAGCTAGAGAGGATCCTGCCAATGAAGGCAAAAATCTTTCATCTGCTTTGGATGCCTTCTAAGAGGCAGAAATTTTTTTTTTTTTTCCTAAGAGGCAGAAATATTTTTAATGAGCTAGTTGACCAGGCCTTTTTCATAGCTCTGAAGCTGAAATGTAGAGTTCGACAAAAGTGTAATCCTTAAAATATCTAACTTCTAGCACAAAGGACTTTCAAAAAGGTATTAAATGAGAAACAGCACTGTGTACAAACAATATTGTGCATGTGTATGCATGAGTGAGTGCTAAGTCGCTTCAGTCATGTCCGCATCTTTGCAACCCTATGGACACTAACCCATCAGGCTCTTCTCTCCAGGGGATTCTCCAGGCAAGAACACTGGAGTGGGTTGCCATGCCCTTCTGCAAGAGATCTTCCTGACCAGGGATCAAACCCGTATCTCATGTCTCCTGCATTGGCAGGTGGGTTCTTTACCACTAGGACCACCTGGGAAGACCATGCATGTATATATATTTGCTAATTTCTGAAATATTTAAGCAATTTACTTCAACTTTGATGATGGAGGGAAGGAACACAGGCTCACTGAGCACTGCTTCCCAGTTTACTTTCCTCCCAGGGACACAGCAGGACGTCGGAAACCGGTCAGCTTCCCCACCTGCACAGTGTTCTTCTGGAGGCTTGAAGACTGGGTCTGCCTGAGACAGGCCTCACATAGAGCCCAAGCCCCACAGGTCACAGAGCCTCCTGTCCTCCACCAGAAAGCAAGAGCTTGTCAAGGTTTCTGGAGTCCGTTTCCTGAAACCTTTCCCTGACTCACTAAAGCAGGGGTCCCCAACCTCCAGGCCCCGGAGCGGTACTTTCTGTCAGGTCAGCGGCGGCAGCAGGTTAGAAATAAAGTGCACAGTAAGTGAAATGAGCTTGAATCGTCCTGAAACCACCCCTCCACCCCGCGGTCCATGGAAAAATTGTCTTCCACAAAACCAGTCTCTGGTGCCAAAAAGGTTGGGGACCGCTGCAAAGGACGAAATGGAAGAAGATGGGGGTGCGGGCGAGAGACCAACTGGTCTGTTGCTGGGACCCAGAGAACCCTGGAAAGGTTCCAACAGCTCACGTCCTAAGGAAAGACTCCTGGAGAGTGAAGCCTCGGTCCACCTGGCGTCAGCCTCTCACCTGGCACGATCTGCTCCCGGGTCCTGCCCTGGCCCTGCTCTCGGCAGGCTGCCTGGCCCTGAGCAGGTTGCTCCACATCTGAGCCTTCATTTCCTCTCATGTGAAACAGAGACCATCCCTGCTCGGTCGGGGGTTGGAGGAGGCGCCAGGGTCAGGGGCTGCCTCTGCTTTCGGGGGAGCCCACCTGCCAGTTCACAGCCCGAGGTTGGTCCACCTTCGGAAGAGTAGTTGATGAGCACTGCTACCTCCTGGGTAGCGAGCAGCCAGTGACACCCACCCATGCTCTGCTTCACACGTTCCAGGAGCTTCTAGGCCAGACATAGCAGCTGAAGCTCTCTTACCCACCACCTCTGACCTGCCCTCCAGCCCCAGAGCCAGCCAGGCCAGCAAGGGGCTGGCCATGTATGTGGATGTTCTCTTCTCTGGGCCCCTGCCCACACCGCTCCCCAGGCCTCAAATGCCTTCCCTTCCCCCGCCACCCAGGCCTTTCAGATTCCTCAAGGCCCCATTTGGGTCCCCACTCTGCCAAGCCTTTCTGTGCTAAGAGTTCTTTCCCCCTCCTTCCCTCCAGGTGCCTTCATGAAGCCCTCTCTGAACACCCCCCCCCCTCAGAGGCACCATCAGCCCCCACTGTGAGCCCCCAGGGTGCACCCCCCATGCACCTGCATGGTCTGTAGTTTACGGTTTGTATCTCTGTCCTCCCTTCCAGATTTATAAGCATCCTGTGAAGTGAAAGTGGAAGTCACTCAGTCGTGTCCGACTCTTTGCAACCCCATAGACTATACAGTCCATGGAATTCTCCAGGCCAGAATACTGGAGTGGGCAGCCTTTTCCTTCTCCAGGGGATCTTCCCAACCCAGGGATTGAACCCAGGTTTCCCACGTTGCTGGAAGATTCTTTATCAGCTGAGTCACAAGGGAAGCCCACGAATACTGAAGTGGGTAGCCTATCCCTTCTTCTGGGGATCGTCCCAACCCAGGAATCGAACCAGGGTCTCCTGCATTGCAGGTAGATTACCAACTGAGCTAGGAGGGAAGCCCCATAAGAATCCTGAGGCCTCACTTATTTCTTCCATCCCCAGTGTCAGTCACCAAAGTGGTTTAATAAACACTGTAAGGACACACGAACCATCTGTATATAGTGAGATCATTCAGTTACAGTATCAATGACCTTATAAGTAAATCCCCAATGCCTGTATCTCACACTACACAAACCACATGTGAAAATCAGATTTACCTAAAAGATACATCCAAAGAGTTACCTACAATAGGATTCACCGGAGGACTTTAAAAGAAAAATTATATATATATATATATCTCAGGTTCCTATGATTTTCTAATAGGATTCAGTCTGATATTTATTTTTTCAGGAACCTGCACTCAATTTAGCTCAGCCAACATTTACTGAGAACCAGCTATCACCTGATGGAAGGTAGTCCCCAGAACTGAGTGTAGTTGGGGCTTGCCCTGCATGCGTCCTCGACCTCATCGGTCCACGTAATTACAAAGTCTGCACAGAGTCCCCGAGACGTGGGGCTGTTCTGCAGCCCCATGAACACAAGCAGGCACTCCCTTCCGGAGCCTCCAGCCAGGGACACACCAGCACCTAAGGTCCCGACTCACGAAAGGATCGGACACGGCAGACCGCCAGGACCCTAAACAAGCACCAGCATCAGTCCTCTTGAGTCATCAACTGTAAAGGCTTTGCTTTTCACTAAAACATTAGAAACGGACACCATCTTAGTTTCTTTTCCCTGCGTCCATGATTCAGACTCCCCATGGAAAGGGCAGGAGCCTTTGGAGTCAGACGGGCAGCCCTGAATTGAACCCCAAAGCTACTACTGAGCAGCTATGCAACTTAAGACACAAAAGTTAGCCTCTAGGCCTCTGCTTCCTCACATGAAAAACAGGGTGACTTGAGAATTAAACCCTGTACAGAAAGCAGCAGAATACTGCCGCAGAGAAGGCATTCACTCAATGACCATTTTCATCACCAAATCATGTCTCCTGATCACATCTGCTCCGTGTAGGAAGTCCGTCCTAAAAGAAGTAATAAAATATGGTTCTGCCTCAGTGGTGCTTATTTTTAAAACAGAGCCCCAAATGCAAGTCAATCCCACAATAAAATACCATTATGCCTCCACTACGATGACTAGAATTTTTTTAAAAACGGAAAATACCAAGTGTTGGCAAGGATGTGGAGAAATTAGACTCCTCACATTGCTGATTCAACTGGAAAATGGTGCACCTCCTGTGGAAAATGGCTTGGTGTTGGCTGAAGAAGATGAACACAGGAATACCACATGATCCAGCAATTTCATTCCTAGGCAGGTACCCAAGATAACTGAACACAGGTACTCAAATTCTCTTCCACAGGTGTTCATGGTAGCACCATTCACAACAGCCAAAAAGGCAGAAACAACCCAAATGTTATCAGCTGAGGGACAGATAAACAAAATGTGGAAGGAGCCATACAGTGGACTATTATTACTCAACCATAAAAAGAAATGAAGTTCTGACATCTGCTACAATGCGAGGGACCTGAAAATACTATGCTTTGGAAAGAGACTAGACATGAAAGGTCATGTATTATATGAAATATCCAGGACAGGCAAATCTATACGAACAGAAAGCAGATTCGTGGTTGGCAGGGCTAGTGGGAGGGAGAAATGGGTCCGTGGTGCCTTTCCTACATGAAAGGAACATTCTGGAACCAGACAATGGTGGTAGTTGCCCAACATCATGAATGTACGGAACATCACTGAACTGGACACTTTAAAATGGTCACCTGTATATGGTGTAAATTTCACCTCAATAAAAAATTTTAAAGGCTCTTTAAGAAGATTTTAAAAATTCTCCATATTCAAATAGTTGGATGTAAGTGTATCCCTGCTTGTTCAGGCATTTCACGAATACCTGCTGGCAGCCCTGCTGTGTGCCAGACACTGACCCCTGCCCTCAGGTGTCTCATCACCTCATGGTCCATCTGTGCCATTAAAAAGGGTTTGGGCACACATATATCACATAGACAAAAGTCATGCACAAAATATAATGCGGTTTTCTCCCATTCTAGCTCAGTCATGTAAGTAAACACTAATGGGCCCATGAACTGTGTATATGTAAATAATACCACTTCCACCATAGCATGTTACATGTGCTTTTCGCTCTACTTAGTAAATTTAATTGAATTACCATCTAAAACTTCAGCAAAACCACATTATGACCTATGATTAGCGTGAAATTTCCTTGTATTCTGTGACACCAGATATCCCCTCTGCCTACTTAAATTGGTTTTTTATAATAGACAGAAGCTCTAGCAACCACAATTTTATTCTCAAAGCTTTACAGACTTCACAGTAAAACCGTGAGATTCTTTAGGAGTTTTCTGACACATGGTGCTAAAACATATTTTCATCAAAATGTGGCTTCTGTAGTTGAATAACAGTCACACCCATAGAGGAGACTGGATACTTTGTCCCAAGCACGTGGCCCCATCCAGTGCCCTCGAGACACAGTAGCATTTCCATTAGGAAAGCCATCACCATGTTCTTGGTTTTATTTAAAGGCTTAGGGAAAAGTGTGAATGTTTTTCTCAACTCTGTTTTCAAGTGAACATTAAAGATAAAAAAAAATTTTTTTTTTTGCTTGAAAAACCAGAATACCATGAACCAGAAAATGCTTTGGAACCAGAAGGAAAGATACATGTAAGAACTACAAGGAATAGCTGTGCCATCCAGAAGATGCATATACCTATAAGCAGAGTACCAACCCTTTACCGTGGCATCCTTGCCATCATTAATTCCATATCACTGTTTGCTTCTGACATAACCCACCTGCTGCTTGACCATTTTGAATGGTATGTGTTTTGTTTTTTAAGATAAACTTCAAGTGAAACTATTTTAAGAATGTTATACTACCCTCGATAAACTACGGACATCCAAAGGAGAATGGAGAAGCCCTAGTTTAATTTCTTCAGACTGAAAGAGGCTTAACTACCAAGATTAGCAAAGAGACTATGGCGCTGGAAATCAGACTCAAAGGACCTGATGAGGAGCCACAACAGGGGGCCTTCAGAAACCAAGTCCCCACCCCAGCCCCACTGCTCTGGGGTTACAGGGACCTGACGGAGGCGTGTCCCTTCTGAGCTCCCTCCTGCAGGAATAGGTACCAGGGATGCCCGGTCAACTGGGTGGGGCTGGAGGGGGTCACAAAACCACCTCTACCCCTTTCTCAAAAGGTACGATGCTGTACACCTTCCTAATATTAAACTGAAAAGAAACTGAATTAAGGGATTCATCAAGATAAATGAGGACACCTAGAGTTTGATTTTTATTTAGCAAATATTTATATTTAGTGCCTGTTACATTCCAGGAACTGTTCTAAGAGCTTTACAAGTATGAGGTGATTTAATCTTCCACACATATTTAGTCCCTATGATTACTCAGCACCTAGGTGTACACCAGAACAATGGAAAGTAAGATTTCAAACAGATACTGGCACACCAAAATTTATAGCCTCATGAGTCACAACAGCCAAAAGGTGGAAACAAACCAAATGTCCACTGACAGGTGAATGAATAAACAGCACGTGATCAAACACCTACAATGGCAAATTCTCCAAACAGGAAGGAAATTATGACACCTGCTACCACCTGGATGAACCTTGACGACGCTATGCTTCGTAAAATAAGCGAGAAACGAAAGGACAAATATTGTATACCCCCACTCACATGAGGGACCTAGAATGGGCAAATTCCTAGAGAGAAAAAGCAGAATGATAGCTTCCAGGGATGAGGGGGGATGGGAAAGGAGAGTCAGTGTTTAAGGGGTGCAGAGTTCCATTCTGGAAAGATGAGCAGGTTCTGGAGACGGATGACGGGGATGGTTACATACGATGTGAATGTATTTCGTGCCTCTGAACTGTACCATGAAAAATTAAGATACAGTTAAGATGGTAAATTTTGTCATGCATATTTTACCACAATTTAAAAAAACAAACAAACAAAATCTATTAGGTAGCTCCATCAAGTGTAGTGTTGGTTTTCCAGATGTTGGTCCCCTGTCCAGGTTCCACATCGGACACTACGGTCTCAGCAGTAAATACCACAGCCTCGCCCCTCCTGCCCGATGGAGCCTGCGCTCCACTGAGGAGACACACCAACGGCTGTCTAATTACAAGTGAGGCACGGGCCACAAAGGTGAAGCCAGGGCTCAGAGAGCAAATCACGGGAGCTGCAGGGGAGACTGTCCAGGGAGCAGCTAAGTTGTCTGAAACGTCTGCAGCAAAGCCAAGATGTCACTCCGGTGACCAACGGCCTTGACAAGACCTGCTGTACGCATTGCTGCTATCAACTCACACGTGGTCCTGGCCTGGTAGACTCCCCGGCAGACAGCAGTCACACATGCATCATCGCCAGGACCTGTGCAAATGGGTCTCAGCACAGCCTCCGGCTCTCCAGGCTTCCTTCCAGTGTCCACACACACACACTCTCTCTCACTCTCCCCCCGCCGCTGTGGCCTGCCATGGTGATCAAGAGAGTACACTGTGGAACCAGACTTCCTGATTAGAATCCCCGCCCTGCCTCTCTCTGCCTTGGTAAACTTCAACAAGTTATTAAATCTCTCTGGACCTTGGTTGCAAAAGCAGGAACATATATGCTTCATAAGACTCTGAAATCAACTGAGTCTCCATGTGAAAAGTGTCTTAAGAACAGTGCTTATCATATATAAAAATTAAGTTAACCACCATCATTATTACCTTATTTCATACTCAGAAGACCCAAGAGGCAGGTGAGGCAAGACCAACCTAACTCCATCTAACAGACGGAAAATTGGGCAAAGAAAGAGCAAGTAGCTTGAGACCATGTACCTGGTTGGTATCTACTGCTCCCCCCACCATGCCATGGAACCTACAACAATCCAAAAGCATATGATGAAAATGTCAAGCATCTCAACAATATTTGTGTGTTCATCACTTCAGTCGCATCTGACGCTTTGTGACCCCAGGGACCATAGCCCTCCAGGCTCCTCTGTCCATGGGGATTTCCCAGGCAAGAATACTGGAATGGGTTGCCATTTCCTTCTCCAGGAGATCTTCCCAACCCAGGAATTGAACCCAGGTCTCCTGCATTGTAGGTGAATTCTTTACCATCGTCTGAGCTACCAGGGAAGCCTCTACAACTACTATACACCAAATATCCCTTCTCTGGTTGCCCCTAGGAAACAAGATTCCAAGTTCTCCAAACCCATCATGTCGATCCTGTAATCCCAGGAGGCAAATGCGGTATCCTTCATTTCCTCCACTGGGAAACAGGGCTAAGATAACAAGCATTTGACTGATCATCTACCATAGATCCCCTCCACAGGGGAGACAAGAGTGGGAGAACTTAGGTATCTGTCCTCCAAACATGGAGGAGAAGGCCAGAGGTACTTAGAAAAAAATCATTAAAGAACAATGGAGGTGTATACACATCAATGCTACCCTCTCGATTGGTCCCACCCTCCCCTTCTCCCGCTGTGTCCACAAGCCCATTCTCAACATACACATCTCTGTTCCTGCCCTGCAAATAGGTTCATCAGTACCATTTTTCTAGATTCCATATATATATACATTAACTGACATATAAACACTACCTATGTGTAAAATAGGTAACTGTTGGGAAGCTGCCACGTAGCACAAGGAGCCCAGCCCAGCACGCTGTGATGACCTAGAAAGGTGGGATCAGGGAAGAGTGTGGGAGGGAGGCTCAAGGGAGAGGGGACGGATGTACACACAAGGCTGACTCATGTTGTTGCAGGCAGAAACCAACACAACACTGCAAAGCAATCATCCTCCAATTAGAAAAACAGAAGAACAATGGAGGGGTGGGTGCAGTCAATGCTGAGCTCTGGTGGAGCCAACAAGAGCAAGAGGAATCCAGCTAGGCTGAGTCGAGTGTCAGCTAATAAAGCTGGGAAAATGTTGTGGAGCAGGTAGGATTCAAATGAGGCTTTCTGGAAACAAATCTTGTTTCCATGACAGTTCACTTTATGTGTCAACTTGACTAGGCCATGCAGGGCTGAGGTAAGAGGTCAGACCTTATTCTGGTGGTCTGGGAGGGTGTTTCTGGATGAGGTCATCATCTGAATTGATGGACCGAGCCGACTGACCTCCCTAACGTAGGTGGGCCCAAGCAGCTGAAGGCCTGAATAGAACAAACGGGCCACGTAAGAGAACGTCTTCTGCCTTCCTGCGCTCTGCGACACGTGTTCTTCCTTGCCTTCAGACTCAGACTGAAGCAGCAGCTCTTACCAGGTCCAGAGTCTGCTGGCTTTTGGACTAGAACTTCACACCAGCAGCTCTCCTGGTTGTCAGGCCTTTGTATTGAGACTGGAACTACCCCCTCAGCTTTCCTGGGTCTCCAGGATCCAGCAGATCGTGGGACAACTCAGCCTCCCTCATCCATGAGCCTGTTCCACACACATCTCCTCCTCCCCACACACACACACCCTCTCTACTGATTCTGTTTCTCTGGAAAACCCAGACTAATACCCTACCATTGACCTGGCAGAGAAGAAGGGGGAAGAAAGCTTCCAGAAGCCTAAGAAACAGAATGAAAAAGAAGGCAAGAAGGTGGGAGCAAATAAATGGGGACATGAGAGAGTGGCTCTGAAGGGGAAAAGGGGACAAACAGGAATGAGGACTGTGAGGTAGACCAGATGGCCTGAGAACAGGGGTGCCTTCTGTATGTGACCCTAATGCAGGCAGACAGGCAGGATGTTACGATCTTGGGATTCACACAAAAAGCTGAATTTTAGGGAAAGGACTCATACACAGATAAGAGCAGCAAAGACTGGAGCAAGATGGCCATTATATTTGATCAGGTAGGAGGAGGGATATGTGTGCGTTTGTGTGCATATGTGTGTATGGCAGTGTGTAGGGGCAGACTGACAGGAAATCTCTTCCTCCTTTCAAAGCACTAGACTCTCACACTCCCTGTGACTTAATCAACATTTTGGGAGCAGTTCAACTCCCTGCCCATGTGCAAAGGCCAAACAGCCCAGGGACAAGGCCACCTGCCAGCCCCTAATTATCTGAGGTAACAATTCCCAAGTCCCTCCTCACTTGACCCCTCTGGACCTCAATTTCCGTATCTATGAAATGGAGAGCAAGCTGTTTTCCTCAGAGGAGGACTGGGAAGATAAAGTGTGCGAGGTGAAAGAACATCACAGCAGGAAGTGACCCCGTGAGAAGGCGGGCACCCGTGGAAATTGCTCTGGTGTAAAGTCTGATGAAAGCACCGAATCTGCCCAGAGTCCACTGGAAAAGCAGGCTTTTCCGGAGGACTGCAGAGGATCGCCTCCATAAAACACACCCGGGGTCTATTCAAAGTTGTAGAAAAACAACTTGCTAAACCTCAGTAATGACTCACGAGCACACACCCTTAGCATCCCCACTACCGCCAGGATGTCACAGCAGGCTCAGGTGAGATCAGGAGCCATGTTTAAGGAAACACTCAGGTCTTGCTCTGTGGTGGCGGGGGTGAAGTCTGCTGACTGGGGACCGGGTGGTGGGAGGCTTAGTTAAAGTCAGACAAGCTGGAGAAGACATGGATGGACTCAAACAGTTCCTGCAACCAATGCTTGAAACCCCATGGTCACAAACCCATAATGGCACTCACCCCAGAATCTCAGGGCATCCCCTTTCCTCCAGGGAACTCCATCAAGGGCAAGATTCTGCCTGTGGTAAGTCTCTGTCAAGCACAACCACTACAGAAAAGCACTGTAATTTCTCCAGGCCTGAACATGAACAGAAACCGGAAATATCAAACTCCGATAAAGCAGAAAGCTCAAATCACTAGCGCTGTAAGCGAACAAATGATCCAAGAGCAAGTTAAGGCTGGCGATGTAACAATAACAGCTTCACTCGGAGCGCTGACCATGGGCCTGGTTCTGTTTCCCAGTGCCTTCCACATTTTATCCTTTCACTCTCACAGCCCTGGAAGGTATCATCTCCATCTCCCAGGTGAGGAAACTGAAGCATGAAGAGGTGAAGAAAACTGCAGAGGCTCACTAGCAAGAAATGGAGCTGGGATTCAAACCCATGCAAGAGTCTGTCTCCCAAATCTGTGCTCTCTGGAAAGTGCTGAAGTCCAACCTAGTGCTCTCCACCTTCCATCTCTAAAGGGCAAAAACTGGGACTGATACTACAGAAACCTCTGCCCAGCGAGAAAGTCAGAGAGAGAATTTGTCTTGTCACTTGGCTTTTCTGATTTCTCTAAAATGAATATGATGTGTTTCCGCAGAAAAAAAGAAACCAAACCTAACCGATTTTTTTTTCAGTGACCGACCACAACCCCGCAACCCTCCTGCAAATCCCTCCCACATCCCAGGAGATGAACAGCACAGAGCTCGCCAGCCCACCTGAACACTCAGCCTGTCCAGAGCAGCCCCTCAAAAAAAGAAATGCAAATGCCATCTCCCCCCCACACATCCCCTCCCCCAGCAAGGCTGCACGCAGGCAGGCTGCCAGGAGGCTGGGCTGGAATCTGCTGTTGGCTACCCATTGATCCGATTAAGAATTGTTGGTTAATGGGGGGAGTACAATTAAAAATACAACAGCCCCATCTTAAAAAAACTCACCTGTCTTTTTCGAGAACTTACTCAACAAAGCAAAGAGCTCTGCTGGTTAACGACTAGCCAGCAGAAGGCCCCTGGACTTGTCATTTAGACTTCCTGGATGAGAGAAAAATTCCCCAGTTTCCCCAGAGAATTTGATGGACACGTATCAAGAGAGATGGCTCATGGCCGAGAACACCCTTAGGCTTCCAGACGAGAGTCTGAACCACCTCCGCAGCTTCTGGAAGTTACCCTGGTAAGTGGACATACACAGTTCATGCTCGTGGCTGCTACAGAAGGTCTTCCTGGGCACTGAGGCTCCTGCAGGAGACAGGAGGTGGGAACCACAGGTGTCCACCTCACCCGCACTGGTGGCCACTGACACAAGTCAGAAAATAGAACCCTCAACGAATTTTTTTTTTTCATCATGAACAACTTACAGGGCTTATCTGTTCTAGGGACATACATAGAGTGTGTCATGCCACCCCCCAAGCCAGGAAAACTCTAAGCCAACCTGAAAAGTGGTACAGATGAACCAACAAAACCCTCTATACGGGATGCCACCTACCCTTCCCTGGACATTTCTCATCTGCTCAAGTTTGCAAAAGACTAGTATACAACGTTTCAGGAATCCTGAAAGAATTCATTGCTATGAGACTGCAGCTGCCCAGAGGCCCTAGCACCTTATCGGGGCTCCTCTGCACACGCCCCTCTGCCCCGTCCATGGGCGGCTGGGGGGCTCCGCAGCACTCCCTCCCTGCGGTCTGCAACGCCAGGCATCACCTGTCCCAAGCTGAGCGGGTACGAGGCAGGAGGAACTCTGCCTGGCAATCACGAGCCCTTCCAGCGGTGGAGGGAGGGGCAAACCTCTTCCTTCAGTTCTTACACCTGCTGGACGAGAGGCATGTTCTGCTCAGGTCATAGGGCTTTCTATGAGAATCAAATGAGATGACGTAGGTCACAGCGCTTTAAACACATCAAAAGCCCCATGCTAGGCAACATTAGCCATTCATTGCACCAAATCATAGAATGGAAGGCATCAAAACTGAGACCTGAAAGGGAGCCCTAATGCTAAAGTACAAGTCAGGATGCAGGAGGCGAGACCATGGTCACACAGAACGGAATTCACTTCTCATCTTCACAGCAGAGGAAGAAGTCGGGTGAACCTGTTCAGGGCCAACCTTTGTGGGGGCTTAGAAGAAGCTTGCACCAATCCTCTAAATATGTCCCCCATCCAGATGCTAGGTGATGCCCTAAATGCTACTGCCAACACTTTTCTCTGGGCAAAGAACTGGCCTGTGCCCCCTGGGTAACAGATGCCAGGAGTGTGTCATCCCCAATGCCAAGGATCAGAAGCAAAATTCAGCCCCTTGCTCTTGCCTGTGACATACAAACTAAGTAGACAGAAAAAAAAAAAAAACCACCATGTTATATTTATACAAGAAAGTTTACTTAACATTATAAGAAAGCAAAAATTGCTTTTTAATGACCCCTAAAAAGATACACAGCATCCTTACCTTATTGTTAATGGAAGTATGGCCAACCAATGCATGCACTGATATGAACTGACCCATTAGGTCCTACTCTGAAAGACATCCAGCAACTCCGCCTAGGGAATGTGTCCTGCCTACCACCCTGTCCCATGGGAGACCACCAGACCACAATTAAAAATCAGTTGAAATGCAGAAAACTGTTCCCAGGTTCATCCTCTCCCAGCTTCCCACTGGCTCCAGCCCGCCAGCCACGCTGACTCAGTTAACCTGCTCCTCTGGCCTGTGATGGGGTGACAGCCTCCCCCTTTCCAGTGTCCCCAGAGGAGCCTGAGCATTTTCTCATTGCTCTCTGACTCCAAGTGACAGAAGCAGAAACAAGAACTCAGGACAAGAATGCAGGAATGCAATAAAGATGGAAGACGACAGAACCCACCCAGGAGTGAACCTTCATTGTAGTCTCAGCTCTGCCACTGAACTCTGCAACCTTGGGCAACTCATCTGACCTCTTCCAGCTCTAGTGCTGTCATTTGTAAGAGGAGGACATTGGGTGAGATCAACTTAAGGTTCTTTCCAGCTCTAATATTACAGATTCCAAACTGCGATGTGGAATTTTCACTTTCATCTTTTAAGTTTCTTTTGAGGTTCCTCTTAACGTGCCCAGTGATAAGTAATTTTCCAGGGTCAACAATATCTTTATTCTACATGTGGTTCTGCATAATTCCAAGAGGAACATGCTTCTAAGACTTAGTTACAGGTGAGCTTTTAGTGGGGGCTGCTGAGGGGTTACTGCCTGCTCAAGAGAGCTCAGCGAATCCCTCTGAGCCAGCATCCTCGGTGACCCTTCACCTCCCAGGGCCCGCCATGCTGTTCGCCACACGCACAGAGGCCACGGATTCACAGCACAGCGTGAGAGCCCACCCGAAACACTACTTCTGGGTCTTCCGTTTTCTATCGCCCATCCCCATTTTCACCACAAATTCCTACTTTCCTCTTGGCCAAGAAAACCTAAATTGCTAAAAGTAACTCAGTTCTGGAAATTCAAGTGGGATAACGAGTAATTCTCAGTCCCTCCACTACTGGATTTCTATGCAAATGAACTCCACATGTTTCCAAGAGGCATTTCCTCCGTGTGAATTCATAAGAGCAAGTGAAACTATTCTCATCCTCTCCACCCCACGTGATCCCAAACCTGTATGCCAGGAGCCACAGACCCAAAGCTTTTAAAGCCCCAGCTTGTTGAAGGAGCAGCAAGACTCTGACCGTGCTTTCAGGTCAAATCTGATTCACGGCGCAATAGTAACTTAGCATCAGTTTATCACTAGCTGCTTGGCACGTTCATCTGATCTGCCCATCTAAACTGTAAGCTTGGGGGCCAAGACTTTTCCCTTATAACCCGCACGCCGTACTTGGCAAGGCCTGGTGCTTCCATCCCAGGGACCTCAACCCCAGTGACTCCTCCATCCCACGCCCCCTGCCTCTCCATACCCCCCACCTTATAGCCTCAGGGGTGACCCTAGTGGGAAAAGGAAAAGATGCCTGCTGTCCTCCTCCTCCCCTCACATCCTGACTCCTCCACCATGTGGTTTAGCGTTTATGAAGATTTACAACTGATTACAAAGTTGCAGAGTGAGATAGACATGACTGAACACTACTACTTTGGAGCAGGGCTTGAACTATTCTCCTCCAGGGACACATCAATGCCAAGTGAGGCTCACAACTTGAGGAAGACTCTCCCAGGCATGTGCAGAAATAAAGCACTTCTTAGCTTCCAGTCCTAACACTGTCTCACACAGCCCTCTCGAGAACATACTAAAATACCTGAGTATACTGATAAAGGAATGATGTGCAATCAAGATACACACACGGCCAGGGGAAAAAAAAAAAAAAGTTTTGCTATATTAACTATTACCGAAAAGAAATTACCTGAGAGATTCCTCATAATTGACCACAATATATTAATGCCACAAAAGCAGTATTTTTCAAGCTCCAAGCCCCCAACTCACTGCCTATATCATTCCCAGGCTTTAGCTACAGGAGACATTTCCCTCCATTCATGAACAGCTTGCACCATGAATCTTTGAACGTGTCAGGAGGCCTGTGGAAGGCAGGCAGCCACAGTCCTGTGGGAAGTGGTCTCAAACCACATGCAAAACCACTGTCAATGGAAAAGTAAAAGGTGCTGAGCCCCCAGCCCACCTGCCACCACCTGCCTATACACACCCCCCAAATAAGCCTCCTTTCTGACCTTGGCCCCAGGCACTCAAACACTGCCATGGCACTCAGCATAGCGCTTTGCACTCCCTGGAGCTAAATCGTCATCGTAATTGTTACTGTTCTTTGATAGCAAGGTAGGCTGAGCAGTGCTTTAAAAAGCATTCACAGCTCCAAAACTATGGGGCAACAGGCAGTTTCAAAGCATTTAGCTGGATACTGAGATCAGTGCAGAAACCTATTTGTCACCATGACAGGAGGTGATAATGTGACATTTCACAAGTTTCAAAACAGCAGGGGAAAACCACCTCCCCTCTATTATTTGTAGCGATGCTGGACTTCCAAACACACTCTTGGCGTGAACTATGAATCACTCTAATTATTTAGCAGGCTGAATACCAAACCAACCAGGGTCCACAATCGGATCTGTGCCTGAACTTCTTGTAACGAGAACATTTTTAGCTTCTGTACCTGCAGGTTTCCCCACCAGTACCATTTTCCCCGACAAATAACAGTGTGCAAAATTCTTTATTGAAAGGGGCTCCTATGTCCACAGTGGGCTCTGGCAAACAACACATTTCCTGTTTTCTCCCATCCCCAAGCACACCCATACCGCCTCTCCACTTTAAGAATAAAATCAAGGATTCAGTATTATGCCACAGAAAATCAACAACGGAAAACCATCCCTGAAGCCAACATCCAATTTCTGCTTTGAAACAGTGTCCGCTGCTGTCCTTTAAGAATCCCCCAGAGGGAATTCCCTGGTGGTCCAGTGGCTAAGACTCTGTGCTCCTGATACAGGGGAGCTGGGTTCGATCCCTGGTTAGGAACTAGATCCCACGTGCCACAACTAAGACTCTATGCAGCCAAATAAATAAAAATAAATGTTAAAAAAAAAAAGAATCCCCCAGAAATTCAGGAACAGAGAACACCAGAACATATTTGGGGGAAAAGAATGTATGTAGTGGCTATGTCTCCAAGGCTCAAATTCTGCTTCTGCTATTTTCTGGGCTGTGTGACCTTATCCAAGTTACTAAACCTCTCTGGTTTCAATTCTCTCTGATATTAGAGAGAACAGAAGCGTCCCTCCTTTCACAGTTGCAAGGATTGAGTACAAGATTAATACATATGTCAGGCTCTGTGATATGATCCACATCATGATGGTTCAATGTCAATTAGTGATGCTAATAATTAACAATGCTCTCCCAAGGACTAACAAGCCTGGCTGATAGCAGTCTGCCACAGACTGGGAAAGAAAGTGAGCATTCGTGTTCGCCTCACTGTACCAGTAAGATGCTCATCACTGCCCAATGCCCCTGCCCTTCTTCACCATCTCTCTTCTGGGGACTAGGGCTGCCTGCTCAAATTTGTTCAGTAATGGATCAGGAGCGTCGTCACAGAGCAAATGGCAAGAAGAAATAAGGCATTAAGTTCCAAACCTGAAAGGCAAGTAACTTTTATAAATACCCTTTAATCCCTTAAAATCATTAACATGTTTTTTCCTTCACCTCTTTCTCTCAACACTGTGGTTATACCTACAGCAACTGCTCACCGAACACAAGTACACCCATGGCGGATTCAAGTCAATGTATGGACAACCAATACAATGTTGTAAAGTAATTAATTAATTAATTAAAAAAAAAAAAATAAAAGTCTCAACCAAAATAATTTGGGGGTGGTGTTTTATATGAATTTATAGAGAGCCACGATCATATTAATAGTTATTTTTTTAACAAGCTTGAAGAAAACTCTCCAAGACCACCCGTTGCTGCTGAGGACTGAGTTAATCCAGGATCTAACTGCTTCCTCCTTGTAGTAAAAGTAAAAATTTCAGCAAGAAGTGAGTTTCGAGTCACTCCTTATTTATGTCTCCTTAAAAGCACTTCCACCGGGATGACCACAACTCAGGTAAAAGGAAACTCATTTCACCCGAGGGAAGCCTGATCTTCCTTCTTTCCTTGCTGTTTTCTCTATTTGGGGGCTCTGTTCAATTGGAAAAACCTTAGGGGGAAAAAAAAAGCACAAACAAGACCCTACAGACCAAGATCAGAAAGGGGGTCAGGAGAACGCTCACTGCTTTACATGACACTCACATTAGAGCCTCATTTCTAGTCCAAAGTATTTATTGCAAGAACCAGTAGCTGTCCCAGTCATTACATCCAGGTATCTGCGAGGAACCAGTGACAAGATTACCTGTCAAAATGCTATACACTAACCCAGCACGAAACTGGGAAGAGAGAGCAAAGTCCTGTCCATGGTCTGAAAAACCCTTTCAGGATTCTTCAGAAATTGGAAACTGCCTGATTTTTCATAGCACAGCTATACAAGAGGAGGCCACAGAGCAGCGTCTCTCCTCTCTGTCCTTCTCAGAATCACCTGGGGAACATGGTCAACAGGAAAAGGCCAGGCCCTCCCTGACTCCAGGAGCCCAGGTTCCTGGAGTTTGTCATCGTTTGCCTCTTTAGAAATTTAAATACTCACACATCAGGTATTAGAGAGGATGCTGCTTTAGTGAAACTGAAACTTCAAAGATCAAGATGACTTCTAAGATCATGTCCAAGTCTAACACTCAACACTAACGGACTGAACAGCACCGCCTCTCTCTCACGTCCCATACCACGTCCACCCCACGCTCCAGAGGTCTCGCCGGGTCTCCACAGGGCAGGAACCCCTCAAAGATGGACCAGTCGCAAGGAAAGCAAACTGCTCTGATCGCACCCGGCTGTTAACTTGGAATAATTACTCAAAAGAATGGACAAAGTGCTCAGCTTCAGTAAATCCCCAGATACCACTACATTTAATCACATTCCCCAAGCTTCATTTACTTTTTAAATCATCATTTCTTCCTCTTTATTTCTACTTCCTTCAGCCACACAGAAGAACTGTCTGGGGGATTACAGCAATTCTTCTGAAACACTGTCCTGGGAATAAGAGTCCCAGGAGGGTTTGATGGCAGTGGGGGAAGGAGAGTGGCACTCCTTAGGCACAGCTGAGAAAGACAGAATGGGCAAAGGGCAAAGGGAAGGACAGGCGGGAAGGGACTCAAAGTTCATAAGCTGGGGACCTCAGAAATGTGACCCAGAAGGCAGGTGCAAACAACTGTAGCAACTGCCCAGGAATGACAGCCTCCAGCCAAGGGAGACTGCATAAAGGCAGAAATCACTCCAATCTCCCCACTTCTGCTCTGGAGGGTGTGTCACGGCCCAGCTTCAAACCCCTTCGGGATTTTCAAAAATTGGAAACTGTCTGATTTTTCACAGCACAGCCACACAAGAGGAGGCCACAGAGCAGTGCTTCTCCTCTCTGTCCTTCTCTGAATCGCCTGGGGAACCTGGTCAACAGGAAAGGGCCAGGCCCGCCCTGACTCCAGGAGCCCAGACCCCTGAATTTGCTCTTAGCTCTCCAGGTGAGTCTGTACACATCAGGTTGAGATCCACTGCCATGGAGCCACAGAAAAATGTTCAAACAACAAAAGCAGAAGAATCCACAAGATACATGGTGAAGGGGAAAAATGCAAGTACATTATAGTGTCTTCAGGTGCCAAGCATACGAGATGGGGAGTGAGGATAAAGGGAGAGGAGTGACATCGGCAGGATGGACAAGCGAGACATCCTCCGCTCCCATCCCACATCCCTCATCCCAACAGCACTTTGACATTCATCCACCCACAGACAAAAATGCCGTGAAGGAGATGTGGGGTCTGGTACCTTTTGCCAAGGAACCTGGGAGAGGTATCCCCCTCCCAAGTGTCAGGAAATTAGCCTACAGGCCTTGGTCTCAGCTATGGAGTCCAAAGTGGCCCATGAACCAGCTCCAGCTGCCACCTGAGAACAAGCAGAATCACATGCAGATGAAAGCCTTCAAGGAAATCCCAAAGTCCAGTGGAGAAGTTCTAGCATACCACTGAGCAAAAAAAAAAAAAAAAAAAAAAAAGTCTGCATTTGGAAGCTTTGGAGAGGTAAGAGGATGAGTGTGACTTTCCTCACATCACCTTCTCCCAAGGGAACACAGCTCAATGCCAAGAGACAGCCCCAGCCACGGTTTCTCCCTTGAGACGGGGAGTGAGAGCATGTGTGTGAGACCCAGTTTCCCTCACTGTAGACAAGAGTTTCATTTCTCTCCTACTTCATCCAGAGTACTGAGCCTCGGTGAGCAGAAAGAGGCTGGGGAGAACAGCAAATCAGACTCTCAGAAGGTGTTGAAAGGGACACAGATCCTACTAACCATGCTGCAGACTCCACTAAGAAGCTTGCCCACAAGCTGCTAGGGACACCTTGCCCACGAATCCCACTAACTGGCCCACCGACAGCCCCAACACCCCAAACTCCTCACCCACGCACACCCTCACCCCATGGCCAGCATCCTGTGAGCACTCTTGGTGGCAGTGAACATGAGTTTTAGCAGATAGCTAGTAAGCATACCCAAAGGCAGAATCTGCAGGCCAGGGACAGATCACAAACTTAAGCCCTAGCACCACTCCTGGGGAGGAGAAAGGAGGCTGTGGGCATCTGCCCTGGTACATTATAGGATAAAAGAAAGCATATAAGCTTAAGAATTCTGCCAAAGGAGGGAGCAAGAAATGTGGAGCATATGTATCCACATCTCTGAGTGTCTCAGAATCCCTAGCAGAGCTGACAGGTGTTTGTCTCCTGAAGTTAGTCAGTCAAGACTGAAGGAGGTAACTACCATCACAAATGTGAAGACAGCAATTTAAGACCTTGAGCAACATGAAAAATCAAGGAAACATGGCACCAAAGAATCACAATCTTCCTGTAATCAACCCCAAAGGCACGAATCTTCAGTTTATGCTAAAGAATTCAAAATATCTATTTCAAGGAAGCTCAATGAGCTACAAGCCAACAAAATACAAGAAAGACAATTCAATGATATCAGGAAAACAGGGTCATGAAAATGAGAAGTTTAACAAAGACTGAAATTGTAAAAAACCAAACAAATTCTGGAACTGGAGAACAGAATGAAATGAAAAATGCAATCAAGAGCATAAACAGCAGAATGGAGCAAGCAACAGAAACAATCTGCAAAGTAGAATAAAGGACCTTAGAAACTATCCTGTCAGAGGAGAGGAAATAAAAGTTCGAAAGAGTGAAGAAAGCTTATGTGAACTATAGGATGCATCAGGAGAAGCAATCTGTGAAATACTGGAGTCCCAGGAGGAAAAGACAGTGTAGGAGCAGAAAGCTAATTTGAAAGAAAAGAATGGCTGAGAATGTCCCAAATGTAGAAAGAGATTTGTCCATCCAATTTCACGAAGCTCATACATTCCCAAACAAATTCAACTTAAAAATAATTCTCCAAGACATACTGTAATAACCTGTCAAAAACTTAAGACAAAGAGAGAATCTTAAAAGTAGCCAGAGAAAAGAAGCTTATCACTTACAAGGGAATTCCAAAAAGGCTATGAGAAGATTTCTCAGCAGAAACTTTTTTTTTTTTATTTTTTATTTTTTTAATTTATTTATTTATTTTTTTCAGTGGGTTTTGTCATACATTGACATGAATCAGCAATAGATTTACACGTATTCCCCATCCCGATCCCCTCTCCCCCCTCCCTCTCCACCCGATTCCTCTGGGTCTTCCCAGTGCACCAGGTTCGAGCACTTGTCTCATGCATCCAACCTGGGCTGGTGACCTGTTTCACCATAGATAATATACATGCTGTTCTTTCGCAACATCCCACCCTCACCTTCTCCCACAGAGTTCAAAAGTCTGTTCTGTACTTCTGTGTCTCTTTTTCTGTTTTGCATATAGGGTTGTCGTTACCATCTTTCTAAATTCCATATATATGTGTTAGTATGCTGTAATGTTCTTTATCTTTCTGGCTTACTTCACTCTGTATAATGGGCTCCAGTTTCATCCATCTCATTAGAACTGGTTCAAATGAATTCTTTTTAACGGCTGAGTAATATTCCATGGTGTATATGTACCACAGCTTCTTTATCCATTCATCTGCTGATGGGCATCTAGGTTGCTTCCATGTCCTGGCTATTATAAACAGTGCTGCGATGAACATTGGGGTGCACGTGTCTCTTTCAGATCTGGTTTCCTCAGTGTGTATGCCCAGAAGTGGGATTGCTGGGTCATATGGCAGTTCTATTTCCAGTTTTTTAAGAAATCTCCACACTGTTTTCCATAGCGGCTGTACTAGTTTGCATTCCCACCAACAGTGTAAGAGGGTTCCCTTTTCTCCACACCCTCTCCAGCATTTATTGCTTGTAGACTTTTGGATAGCAGCCATCCTGACTGGCGTGTAATGGTACCTCATTGTGGTTTTGATTTGCATTTCTCTGATAATGAGTGATGTTGAGCATCTTTTCATGTGTTTGTTAGCCATCTGTATGTCTTCTTTGGAGAAATGTCTGTTTAGTTCTTTGGCCCATTTTTTGATTGGGTCATTTATTTTTCTGGAATTGAGCTGCAGGAGTTGCTTGTATATTTTTGAGATTAATCCTTTGTCTGTTTCTTCATTTGCTATTATTTTCTCCCAATCTGAGGGCTGTCTTTTCACCTTACTTATAGTTTCCTTTGTAGTGCAAAAGCTTTTAAGTTTCATTAGGTCCCATTTGTTTAGTTTTGCTTTTATTTCCAATATTCTGGGAGGTGGGTCATAGAGGATCTTGCTGTGATTTATGTCGGAGAGTGTTTTGCCTATGTTCTCCTCTAGGAGTTTTATAGTTTCTGGTCTTACATTTAGATCTTTAATCCATTTTGAGTTTATTTTTGTGTATGGTGTTAGAAAGTGTTCTAGTTTCATTCTTTTACAAGTGGTTGACCAGTTTTCCCAGCACCACTTGTTAAAGAGGTTGTCTTTTTTCCATTGTATATCCTTGCCTCCTTTGTCAAAGATAAGGTGTCCATAGGTTCGTGGATTTATCTCTGGGCTTTCTATTCTGTTCCATTGATCTATATTTCTGTCTTTGTGCCAGTACCATACTGTCTTGATGACTGTGGCTTTGTAGTAGAGTCTGAAGTCAGGCAGGTTGATTCCTCCAGTTCCATTCTTCTTTCTCAAGATTACTTTGGCTATTCGAGGTTTTTTGTATTTCCATACAAATTGTGAAATTCTTTGGTCTAGTTCTGTGAAAAATACCGTTGGTAGCTTGATAGGGATTGCATTGAATCTATAGATTGCTTTGGGTAGAATAGCCATTTTGACAATATTGATTCTTCCAATCCATGAACACGGTATGTTTCTCCATCTGTTTGTGTCCTCTTTGATTTCTTTCATCAGTGTTTTATAGTTTTCTATGTATAGGTCTTTTGTTTCTTTAGGTAGATATATTCCTAAGTATTTTATTCTTTTTGTTGCAATGGTGAATGGTATTGTTTCCTTAATTTCTCTTTCTGTTTTTTCATTGTTAGTATATAGGAATGCAAGGGATTTTTGTGTGTTAATTTTATATCCTGCAACTTTACTATATTCATTGATTAGCTCTAGTAATTTTCTGGAAGAGTCTTTAGGGTTTTCTATGTAGAGGATCATGTCGTCTGCAAACAGTGAGAGTTTCACTTCTTCTTTTCCTATGTGGATTCCTTTTACTTCTTTTTCTGCTCTGATTGCTGTGGCCAAAACTTCCAACACTATGTTGAATAGTAGTGGTGAGAGTGGGCCCCCTTGTCTTGTTCCTGATTTCAGGGGAAATGCTTTCAATTTTTCACCATTGAGGGTGATACTTGCTGTGGGTTTGTCATATATAGCTTTTATTATGTTGAGGAATGTTCCTTCTATTCCTGCTTTCTGGAGAGTTTTAATCATGAATGGGTGTTGAATTTTGTCAAAGGCTTTCTCTGCATCTATTGAGATAATCATATGGTTTTTATCTTTCAATTTGTTAATGTGGTGTATTACATTGATTGGTTTGCGGATATTAAAGAATCCTTGCATTCCTGGGATAAAGCCCACTTGGTCGTGGTGTATGATTTTCTTAATATGTTGTTGGATTCTGTTTGCTAGAATTTTGTTAAGGATTTTTGCATCTATGTTCATCAGTGATATTGGCCTGTAGTTTTCTTTTTTTGTGGCATCTTTGTCTGGCTTTGGAATTAGGGTGATGGTGGCCTCATAGAATGAGTTTGGAAGTTTACCTTCTTCTGCAATTTTCTGGAAGAGTTTGAGTAAGATAGGTGTTAGCTCTTCTCTAAATTTTTGGTAGAATTCAGCTGTGAAGCCATCTGGTCCTGGGCTTTTGTTTGCTGGAAGATTTTTGATTACAGTTTCGATTTCCTTGCTTGTGATGGGTCTGTTAAGATCTTCTATTTCTTCCTGGTTCAGTTTTGGAAGGTTATACTTTTCTAAGAATTTGTCCATTTCATCCAAGTTGTCCATTTTATTGGCATAGAGCTGCTGGTAGTAGTCTCTTATGATCCTTTGTATTTCAGTGTTGTCTGTTGTGATCTCTCCATTTTCATTTCTAATTTTGTTAATTTGGTTCTTCTCTCTTTGCTTCTTAATGAGTCTTGCTAATGGTTTGTCAATTTTGTTTATTTTTTCAAAAAACCAGCTTTTAGCTTTGTTGATTTTTGCTATGGTCTCTTTAGTTTCTTTTGCATTTATTTCTGCCCTAATTTTTTCAGCAGAAACTTTAAAGGCCAGGAAAGCACAGATGCTCCAAAGTCCTCAGATAAAAAAACACCAACCAAATAAACTTTACCTTGCAAAGTTATCCCTCAGAAATGAAGGAAAGATAAATGTTCCCAGACAAAAAGAAACAGAGTTCATCACTAGACCTGCCTTACAAGAAATGCTGAGAGGTATTCAAGCAGAAATGAAAAGACACTCATGAGTAACATGAAAACACACGAAACCATACAGCACACTGGTAAAGGTTAATACAGTCAAATTCAGAATACTTTAACACAGTTACGAGGGACTGTGTTGACCACTTAACTCTACTAAAAGAAGTGTTAAAAAATAACGATAACTGTATTTGCTAATGATGCTACAACATAAAGAGGTAAACTGTGACATTAAAAAAAAAGAATAAAAGGATAGAGTTTCTATATACAATCAAACTTAAGTTGATCACAACATAACACAGACTGTTATATCAATTAGGCCTCATGGTGATCATAAAGCAAAAACATACAGTTTTTAAAGGTAAAGAGAAGGGAATCAAAGCATACCAACTATGAAAAAGTCATCAATTCAAAACGGAAGACACCAAGAATGGAACAAAGGAACTACAAAAGAGCCCAAAAAACAGTAAGATAGCATTAGCAAGTCATTATCACTATTACTGAAAATGTTCAGTTCAGTCACTCAGTCGCGTCCAACTCTTTGCAACCCCATGAATCGCAGCACGCCAGGCCTTCCTGTCCATCACCAACTCCCAGAGTCTACCCAAACCCATGCCCATCAAGTCGGTGATGCCATCCAGCCATCTCATCCTCTGTCGTCCCCTTCTCCTCCTGCCCCCAACCACTCCCAGCATCAGGGTCTTTTCCAACGAGTCAACTCTTCTCATGAGGTGGCCAAAGCACTGGAGTTTCAGCTTCAGCATCAGTCCTTCCAATGAACACCCAGGACTGATCTCCTTTAGGATGGACTGGTTGGATCTCCTTGCAGTCCAAGGGACTCTCAAGAGTCTTCTCCAACACCATAGTTCAAAAGCATCAATTTTTCGGCGCTCAGCTTTCTTCACAGTCCAACTCTCACATCCATACATGACCACTGGAAAAACCATAGCCTTGACTAGATGGACCTTTGTTGGCAAAGTAATGTCTCTGCTTTTTAATATGCTGTCTAGGTTGGTCATAACTTTCCTTCCAAGGAGTAAGCGTCTTTTAATTTCATGGCTGCAGTCACCATCTGCAGTGATTTTGGAGCCCAAAAAAAATAAAGGCTGACACTGTTTCCACTGTCTCCCCATCTATTTCCCATGAGGTGATGGGACCAGATGCCATGATCTTAGTTTTCTGAATGTTAAGCTTTAAGCCAACTTTTTCACTCTCCTCTTTCACTTTCATCAAGAGGCTTTTTAGTTCCTCTTCACTTTCTGCCATAAGGGTGGTGTCATCTGCATATCTGAGGTTATTGATATTTCTCCTGACAATCTTGATTCCAACTTGTGCTTCATCCAGCCCAAAATCGTGATGTACTCTGCATATAAGTTAAATAAGCAGGGTGACAATATACAGCCTTGACGTACTCCTTTTTCTATTTGGAACCAGTCTGTTGTTCCATGTCCAGTTCTAACTGTTGCTTCCTGACTTGCATACAGGTTTCTCAAGAGGCAGGTCAGGTGGTCTGGTATTCCCATCTCTTTCAAAATTTCCCACAGTTTATTGTGATCCACACAGTCGAAGGCTTTGGTGTAGTCAATAAAGCAGAAATAGATGTTTTTCTGGAACTCTCTTGCTTTTTCGATGATCCAGCGGATATTGGCAAAATGTAAATGAAATGAATTATCCAATATAAAGGCATTGAGTGGGTGGATGGATTTTTTTTTTAAAGACCCAAATATATGCTACCTATAAGAGACTCACTTAGCTTTACGGATATATATGTGCTCAAAGTGATGAGATGGAAATATATATTCCTGCAAGTGGAAACCAAAAGAGCAGGGATAGCTATATTTTTATCAAATAAAAGAGACTAACTCAAAAGCTGTAACAAGAGATCAAGATGGTCACTATATAATGATAGAAGGATCAATTCATCAAAAAGATATATCATAAATATATATGCACTCAACATCAGAGCACATGTTAACAGATGTGAAGGAAGAAAAAGACTATAGCAAACTAATTTGTAGATCATTCAGACAGAAAATCAGTAAAGAAATACTGGATGTGAATTATACTGTAAACCAAATAGATCTAACAGACATCTGTAGAACATTCCATCCAACAGCAGCAGAATATGTATTCTCAACTGTACATGGCAAAGTCCACAGGGCAGATTACAGGCTAGCTCACAAAATAAGTTTTGGTAACCATTGTTGTTGTTCAGTTACTCAATCACGTCTGACTCTGCAATCCCATGGACTGTAGCATGCCAGGCTCCCCTGTCCTTCACTATCTCCTGGTGAATTTGCTCAAACTCATGTCCATTGAGTCAATGATGCCATCTAACCATCTCATCCTATCTTGCCCCCTGCTCCTCCTGCCCTCAATCTTTCCCAGCATCAGGGTCTTTTCCAATGAGTTGGCTCTTCACATTAGGTCACATCAGTCAGTTCTTAGCAAACTTAAGAAAACTGATATCATATCAAGTATATTTTCCAACGACAATGGTATAAAACTAGAAGTAACAGGATTAGGTTTAAATGGGAAAATACATATGTGTAAATTAAACAACATACTCTTAAATAACCAATGCATCAAAGAATAAATCAAAAGGGAAATCAAACAATGTCTTGAAACAAATGAAAATGAGAATATAACAAATCTAATGAGCTACAGCAAAAGCCATTCTAAGAAGGAAGTTTATAGCAATAAAAAGTTACATTAAGAAAAAAAGAAAGCTCTCAAAAGAACAACCTAACTTTATACCTCAAGGAACTAGAAAAACAACTAAGCCCAGAGTTTGCAGGAGGAAATAAAAGATGCGAGCAGAAATAAAATGAAATAGAAAATAGAAAAAAAAAATCAGTGAAACTAAGAGCAGCTTTTTCTAAAGAAGATAAACAAAATTGGCAAATCTTTAACTAGACTAAGAAAAAAGAAGACTCAAAATCAGAAATGAGAGGAGACATTACAATTGAAACCATGGAAATGCAGAAGATTCCTTTTTATTACACACAAAGAAAGTGGATAACCTAGAATAAATTCCTGGAAACATAAACTACCAAGGCTGAATCATGAAGAAAGAAGAATTGTGAACAGACCACTATCTCAGGAGATTGAAGAAGTTATCAAAAAGGAAATCCCAGGATCAGATGGCTTCACTGGTGAACTCTACCAAGCATTCAAACAAGAATTAAAGCCAATCCCTCTCAAATTCTTCCCAAAAAGAGGAGAGAATATTTCCAAACTCATTTTACAAGGTAAACATTACCCCGACACCCAAAGCCAGATAAAGACTCTAAAAGAAAACTATAGGCCAATATATCCCCATTGAATACAGATGTGCAAATTCTCAAAATAAACCAAATTTAACAGCACATTAAAAGGACTGTACCATGATCAAGTGGGATTTGTCCTGGGATGCAAGGATGGTTCAACATATGTAAATCATTCAGTGGGATACAACACATTAATAGAATGAAAGTTAAAAATTATCAGATGCAGGAAAAGCACTTGACAAAAATACAACCTTTCATGATAAAAACTCTTAGCTGACTGGGTATAAAGGGAACGCATCTCAATATAAGGGCATGAGTGTGTGCATGCTAGTCACTTCAGTTGTGTCTGACTCTATATATTGGCAAATCCATAGCTAACCTCATACTTAATGGTGAAAAGTTGAAAGCTTTTCTCTCTAAGATCAGGAGTAAGACAACTTTCACACCCCTTCCACCACTCCTACACAACATAGTTCTGGAAATCCTAGCCAGGAAAAAAAAAAAAAGGTATCCAAATTGAAAAGGAAGGAGTTAACTGTCTGAGTTTGCAAATGTCATGATTTTATACATAGAAAACCCTAAACACTCCAGAAACTACTAGAATAAACTAATCCAATAAAGCCGCAGGATACAAAATCAAGAAACAGACTCAATTATTTCTATATACTAACAACAGACTATCTGAAAGAGAAATTAACAACCCCATTTGCAATAGCATCAAAATCAATACTTAGGAATAAACTTGACCAAGAAGGTGAATGCTCTGTACACTGAACACAAAGACACTGATGAAAAAAATTTAGACAAAAAATAAATGGAAAGCTACCCTGTGTTCTTGGATCGCAAGAATATTGTTAGAAGGTTAAAATTCCTTAACTACCTAAGGCAATATACAGATTCACTGCAACCCCTACTAAAACTTACTTGAGCTCTGTCCTTTTTTTTGGGGGGGGTGGTTTGGATTTTGGGGGGACAGTGGTTTGTTTCATTTACTGAGCCACGTGGCATGTGGAATCTTAGTTCCCCAAACAGGGAACAAACTCACATCACCTGCACTGGAAGGACAGAGTCTTAATCACTGGACTGCCATGAAAGTTCCCAACCCTAAAATGTAGATGGAAGCACAAAAGATGCTGAAGAGCCAAGGCAATCTTGAAAAGGAAAAATAAAGCTAGACACATGACACACGTGGTGTCAAAGTATATTACAAAGCTACAGTAATCAAAAGTACGGCACTAGCATTAAAAACATACCCATGACAACGGAACAGAATAGAGAGACCAGAAATAAACCTTCACATATACAGCCAACTAACAATTGACAAGGGGGCCAAAAACACTCAGTGGGAAAAGGATCTCTCTCCAATAAATGATGGTAGGAAAACTGATAATGACATGAATGAAACTGGACCCCTATCATACCCAACTCAAAAACCAACTAACAATGGGTTAAAGACCTAAACAGAAAACTTGAAACCATAAAATTCCTAGAAGAAAACATGGGGGAAAAGCTTTCTGTCATTGGTCTTGGCAACATTTTCTTCTGGATATGTACTAAAAGCACAAGCAACAAAAACACAAAACAAGTGGCACCATGTCAAATTATAAAGCTTTTTACCTAACACACCTTTTAATTGCTTAAACTTTAAAGAGAATTTAGGCTGAGCAGACAAGAAATATAAGCAAAAATAAGTAAAAATAATGATTTTGGAATAAACAGAAGTAGCAGCCTTGGGGTTGGTGTTCCAGGGTTTCCATGGTTTCCTGCATGGGAGCATTCTTAGCTTTGGCCCAGAGTCCTCCTCTCGCCTGCCTGGGTTTACTGCATGGGCTGCAGAAGTCGGGGTGGAGACAACCCAGCTTCCAGCCAAGGGATTAATGTCCTCTAAGTTCCTCAAGAGGCTCCTCATTTGTTCTCTTCCTGAATTCTGTCTCCCTCATGGACTGTATACTTTTTGCAAGAAAAGGCTATTCCTCAACCACCTTAACATTTCTCTTGATGCCTAGAGTCAATCGATGCCTCCAGCAACATAAGACAGATCGTTTAGAGACAGACCCTGAGCTCTGGAATTAAGTTCCTAGAAGCCATTATAAAAGTTTGTTTTCAATTGTTCTGCCTGATGATAAAGCATATGTTCCTCTATGAAGACAACAGCCTCCCCTTTTCCTCTTTAGAGCCACACACCAACCCAGAAAACACAGGGGAGCAACAGTCCTCATGACCAAGTTTACAGCAAAAGTCTACCCTTGTGTTTGGATTTCTGCTAAACACAGAAATCCCTGAAACCATCTCCCTCTTTTCATTCCCTCTTCCCCTCAGTGAGAACAAAATCGGGCACATTCCCTTTGAATTTCACTTCTTCAAGGGAGCCTGATTAAGGTTGTTCAAGGCACATTAGTTGACAAGTGAGGCCAGAACATAATGTATAGGAGAAGCTATGAGACAGCAACTGTGTAATGATGAGAAGAGAACAGGTAATTCAACAGTACTGAGTCGATCACATCTGTCTCTGTCAGAGTCAAAAACCCACTTACACACACTTACACACACACACACACCCCTTTCTTTTGGCAGACTGGAACCCACTAGGTAAAGGGAGATGGATTCCAGGCTGCCCCAAAGCCACCTCCCTGGGCTTGACAGAGTTAAAAATTCAGTTTAGCTGAAGCATTCTCAGATAGCAGAGAGTATATGTGTTTGAACTGCTGAGTTGGATAATTTTCTGCTTATTCCTTAAATATAAGTGGGGATGTTATAAATAACTTAGTGGGGATGTTATAACAAGTTGCATAGCATCAGTCTCACTATTTTAAAAGTAGGCTCTGAAACGTCTGGATGCCGCTAGAAAATGCTATGAAGTTAGTGGATATCTTGTCCACGGACTTGGGAGGAGATACTGCACAGTGCTAGGTGCTAAAGACACTAGCAGGCCCTTGTGGGTGTTTGTAAGGGGGGGGATTAACAGTTTTATAAATTGCTAGAATTTACATTAAAGTGCTTTTCATGTCATCACTTTGCATCCGTACAAAAACTCCATCAGATAGACACGATGCTCATTACCATCCTAAGAACCTAGTCACAGAACTCGAAAGCGGACCTTCAGAGCCCACACTGAGAAGTTCTCCCACAGCTCCACGCAGCCTCTCAGCCGTGACCTTTCAAGGCCAGCTAATTTAGGGGCTTCACAGAGAAAGAAACTGATAAATTAGGTCATGCTCCCAAGGTCACACAGCATGTCCATGGAGAAGCCTTCCTGTGTTTGTGCTATTTAACTAGAGTGACCATGTCAACTGGAATACTCTATTTAGGGGCTAAGAAAGCCTTATACCTATACTACTATCCACCTGCTTTCAGACTCTGAAAGGACTACATCAACTAATTTATATTTTTTTGTTTATATCTATGCAGGTTAATAAGAAAGATTCAAACAGGGCTATGATTTTAATTTCCAGGTGAGATACAATTAAACATCAGCTGACAAATAGAAAGCCTTGTGAGCCTCTGTGACTCCCACCACTCTTGGAAGGCCTTTGCTCATTCTTCTCAATCTATTCAAATCTAAATCACAGTCCAAGGTTGAGCTCCAGAAGCCCAGAGTGTGTGCATGTGCATATCTGTGTGTGTATGTGTGTGCATGTGTGTACAATACAGTTCTGAACACACCCAGAACAGGTAGCATAGAGAATGGAAGAACACGCACCTTAGAGTCTGAGACAAATCCCAACCCTGCCACTTAATGGCTCTTTAGGAAATTAATATCATTTTGTTTCACTCCTCTCACATGCAAATAAGGAGACAACTTTGCACCTTAGAGGATTATACCAAAGATCAAAGGAGATAAAGGTTTACCCTGGTACAGGGCTGGCACACAGATGTTTAATAAATCACTATTAGCTCCATGAAACATCCCTAAACTACCCAACTCTACCATCGTCTCTCCATTGTCAATTGCCAAAACATTTAACCGTCCTGTTGCAGGCACTTGTGTGTTACAGCAATTGGTATCCACAGTTTATCTGCCCCAAAAGACAGACACTTTGGGGCGGTGGGGAGTGAGGAGCTGGGAGGAAAGCCAATTCTTACCTTTATATCCTTTACAGCCTCTTGTAAAATGGTCTTGATAATAGAGGCTCTGATATTTTGGAATGAGTTAATTCAAGAGAAAACAAGCTTCAAGCAATTAGAGCAAGAACAAGAACCGCAAAGGCAGTTTGTCTTGCAGTCAAAGTTTGGCAGATATACATCCTACTGCACTGCCCGAGCCTCTGGAGGGTCCTCAGTCTCATCCACCAAGAGTGGAAATTCTCACTCATCTACGTTTTCAATGAACGTTCCGCAGCCTACTATACCCCAGCACTGTGCAAGCCCCTCTGTGCCTGTGTGTTCAGTCGCGTCCGACTCTTCGCAGGTGACCCCATGGGCTGTAGTCCACCAGGCTCCTCTGTCCATGGGATTCTCCAGGCAAGAATACTGGAGTGGGTTGCCATTTCCTCCTCCAGGGGATTTTCCTGACCCAGGGATCCAACCCACGTCTCCTGTGTCTCCTGCACTGCAGGCAGATTCTTTACCCACTAAGCCATCAGGGAAGCCCCGTGCAAGGCCCTAGGAGACCCAAAGACGCCTAGCAAATAGAACGCACCTTCAGAGCAGTCCTGGAGTAATAGAATGGCATCTACCAAAGGTCACACAAGCAGTAAAGGAGCACAGACAAGGTCCTTTTCTTGCAAACTCCACCTGGGCCTCAGTTTTCTCAGCTGGAAATGAGGAAGCTGCATAGACGTGCACAGACTGTCTCCAAGGTCTAGTGCAGCTCTGTTGATTAGCCTGTTAATAAACTGCCACTGCCACGTGTAAAACAGACAGCTAGTGGGACCTAGGGTACAGTACGGGGAGCTCAGCTCGGTGCTCTGTGATGCCCTAGGGGGGTGGGATGGAGGTGGGTGGTGGGAGGGAGGGGATATATGAATACAGATAGCTGATTCACTTCCTCGTCCAGCAGAAACTAACAACACAGTAAAGCAACTATACCCCCCTTCCGGTTAAATAAATAAATTGCCTCTGGAGACATGTGTTAAAATATGCATGTGTATTTCTACATGTAACTTAGTCATCTTGTGAAAAGCAACGTTTTCCCTAAAGAAGCTGAATAACTGTCACTTCAATCCCCAAACGGAGATGTCAGTGTTTGGCACTCCTTCCTGCTGTCTTTCCCACCCAGGACGCACGTTGTGCATGACAAGAAGCTGTGAGAGAGAAAGTGAACGCATGAAGTAAACCCAGTCGGGGGCAGAGGACACAGCAAACTGGAGCCACGCTGCTCGGAGCAGAACCAGAGACTGCAGGAGGAGCTGGCAGTCCAGGAGAAGACTAAATTAAAGAACAGTACAGGAATAGAACACTAAATTATTCTGGTTCCATTTAGATGAAGGATAAAAGGCCCAGCCCACCTCATCAGACCCTGAAGGGATCTCATCTAAACCAGATCGAAATACTGGGTTTTTTGAATGGCTCCTGAGTCATCAAGAAAATAAAGTGAAATTAGGCTCAGCAGCCCCTATTTGATGAATCCTCCCCAAATAAAGTCTGAGAAGCACTTTGATGCCTAAGTAAACCATCAGTTGCCCATAAAATGAGGAATCTATTACCCTATTTCCTGGCGGTTCAGAGGAAAAGCTTCCCTCCCTGTATTTGGTTAAGTACCAGTGCCCAGCCATTCTCCCTCAGAGAGATGAGCAAAGACCAGGGATGTCAATTCTGAGGAGTGAGGTCCAGGGTCCCATGAGTGGGGACCCTCATACCACCAGCCCCATGACAGTGGGCAGCCTGGGGAGGACCCACAGCTCTCCCAGCCTCAACAGGTACGTCTCACTTCCATTTTCCCAGGACCCTGCCACACCGTGCTAAGTAGCTTCGGTCCTGTCCGACTCTTTGCAACCCCATGGACTATAGCCTGCCAGGCTCCTCTGTCCATGAGATTCTCCAGGCAAGAATACTGGGGTGGAGTGCCATGCCCTCCTCCAGGGGATCTCCCCGACGCGGGGATCAAACCTGCTTCTCTTACGTCTCCTGCATTGGCAGGTGGGTTCTTTACCACTAGTGCCACCTGGGAAGCCCTCGCAGGACTCTGTCCTCAACCAATAAACTAGCTAATTTAATGCATGCTAATAAATTGCTGGTTGCCTTTCCCAAATAACTTATTTATAATAATACTGTAAAAATGTTTAGCTAATTTGAGGAACTCTCAGTAGTATTTTGGGCAGCCCAGAGTACAGGAAATAGTCAGGTCCACGGGCCTTTGGAAAACCTGTCCTCAAAACCCCTCTTCCTATCCTCTGACGGCTCTCCTTACAGACAGCGCCAGCTCCAAGGGTATTCAGTTTGTAGATGGATCCACAGGGTTGTAGCCAGGACCTTCTCCCAACGTCACACAGTGCATGAAGGTGACTCAGCCATGATAGAAATGGGGCTCAGTTAGGGCCAGACAGAAAAAAAAAATCCCTTAGTTTGAGCCCTAGTAGATCAATACTCTTTCCTCAGCTTTCCCCAAAAGGACCCATGAACATCACACTATGATTTCCAGCTTTGCCTGGCATTTTTAGAACTGGCTTTCTTCATGTCATGATCTAAATGTAACCAAGTCACAGACAGGCAATGGAAAAGACACAGGTGAGTGATGGAAGTTCCTTAAGAACAGGTGTCCCAGCACTCTTGAAACCACACTGCCTGGCAAGCCACTCAATAGATACAATCAAGTAACAAGGGCCCTGGATTTAAGTGAGGATCCATGCTGATCACATCTATGCAGTGTCTGCACTCTTCCCCGAGAAGATGCAACCCAGCAGCTCCAGGGCTAAGCAGCAGGTGATTCCAGAACTAGACCTGACACTGCTCCCTCTCACATCCACTGTTCTCAGCCCACCAGCGACTTGACCTCCTCTTGTCACAGCTCCTGAAACTACATACATAAACAAGTCTATAGAAATGTTGTTGTTTCTGCCTGACTCTCTGCAACCCCATGGACTGTAGCCCCCCAGGCTTCTCTGTCCATGGGATTTCCCAGGCAAAAATACTGGAGTGGGTTGCCATTTCCTTCTCCAATAGAAATGTATTATACACATACAATAAATAAGAACCAATTTAATAAAGTAAATATATATCATAGTTGACAGGAGTCAATTCTTTTCTGATGAAAAGGGTCATTCAGAAAGTTCCAGGGTTTTCTGCAGTTAAAACCACTCTAGGTTGGGCTAAAAAAATGTATCAACTGAACTACAAAGAGAATGGCACCAACTTAGATAATTGGATGTAAAATTTTATACTCCCAATATTTGCTATGTGTGAAATTTAGGTCATTCTATAAAATTCACTATAATTGTTAAGTGACCCCAAGATTTCACATTTGGTTCTAGAGTTAAGATTTAAAGTGACTTTATGCTGCTTGCACTAGGCTATCTTTATTCATTAAAATTTGGAGGAAATGAGTGCCCAAGTAAACAATACATTTTATCTTCTTCTTAAAACTAAAAGGTACAAACTCCTCCCAAACAAAGGGCTACGTGCATGAACAGAGAAGAAGACAGAAGTGACACCTCAGTGCACGGAAACTAATTTTAACTGACACGGATTACCAGGTCATTGGGTTTGTCAGGCAACATGGAGGTAAACTGTTTCCCACATGAGGCTGTGGTCCCAACTCAGAAGGACTGGAGTAGGGATCTTCCAGGTGGTCCAGTGGTTAAGAATCTGCCTTGCAATGCAGGGAAAGTGAGTTCGATCCCAGGTCAGGAAACTAAGATCCCACATGCTGTGGAGCAACTAAGCCTGCGTGCCACTACTGTGCCCGTGCACCGCAACTAAAGATCCTGCATGACCCGACGACGCATCCACATACCTCAACAGAGCCAAGTTAGTTAGTTAATTGGAGGACAGGAATGGTAAGTGTTTTATTGTCACACCCACTACAGGATGGAAATCCTCCAAGTCCACAAGAAACTCTCAGTCCTTCCTTTCTGAGTTTTGCGATCAAAACAGCAAACAGCCTTTAAAGGAATGGAAACCAATTCTTTTCATTCAGCAGACCAATAGAAATAGGATGTTATGAACTACTGAAAAGTCATGATGCAAAGAGGATAGTGCTAAGAATTAGGGCCAACTGTCCAGCTGTCAGTGATCAATGCTAAGAAATGGAGAAAACAACAGAATGGGAAAGACGAGAGATCTCTACAAGAAAATTAGAGATACCAAGGGAACATTTCATGCAAAGATGGGCACAATAAAGGACAGAAATGGTATGAACCTAACAGAAGCAGGAGATATTAAGAAGAGGTGGCAAGAATACACAGAAGAACTATACAAAAAAGATCTTCATGATCCAAATAACCACGATGGTGTTATCACTCACCTAGAGCCAGACATCCTGGAATGTGAAGTCAAGTGGGCCTTAGGAAGCATCACTATGAACAAAGCTAGTGGAGGTGATGGAATTCCAGTGGAGATATTTCAAATCCTAAAAGATGATGCTGTGAAAGTGCTGCACTCAATATGCCAGCAAATTTGGAAAACTCAGCAGTGGCCACAGGACTGGAAAAGGTCAGTTTTCATTCCAATCCCAAAGAGAGGCAATGCCAAAAAAATGTTCAAACAACCGCACAATTGCACTCATCTCACTTGCTAGCAAAGTAATGCTCAAAATTCTCCAAGCCAGGCTTCAAAGGTATGTGAACCATGAACTTCTAGATGTTCAAGCTGGATTTAGAAAAGGCAGAGGAACCAGAGATCAAATTGCCAACATCCATTGGATCATCAAAAAAGCAAGAGAATACCACAAAAACATCTATTTCTGCTTTATTGATTATGCCAAAGCCTTTGACTGTGTAGATCACAACAAATTGTGGAAAATTCTTAAAGAAATGGGAATGCCAGATCACCTTACCTGCCTCCTGAGAAATCTGTATGCAGGTCAAGAAGCAACAGTTAGAATCAGACATGGAACAACAGACTGATTCCAAACTGGGAAAGGCGTATGTCAAGGCTGTATATTGTCACCCTGCTTATTTAACTTATATGCTGAGTACATCATGCGAAATGCCGGGCTGGAGGAAGCACAAGCTGGAATCAAGACTGCCGAGAGAAAATATCAATAACCTCAGATATGCAGATAACACCACTCTTATGGCAAAAAGCAAAGACGAACTAAAGAGCTTCTTGATGAAGGTGAAAGAAGAGAATGAAAAAGCTGGCTTAAAACTCAACATTCAAAAAACAAAGATAATGGTATCTGGTCCCATCACTTCATGGCAAATAGATGGAGAAACAGTGGAAACAGTAACAGACTTTTTTTTTTGGCTCCAAAATTACTGCAGATGGTGACTGCAGCCATAAAATTAAGATGCTTGCTCCTTGGAAGAAAAGCTATGACCAACCTAGACAGCAGAGACATTAAAAAGGAGAGACATTACTTTGTCAATAAAGGTCCGTCTAGTCAAAGCTATGGTTTTTCCAGTAGTCATGTATGGTTAAAGTTAGACTATAAAGAAAGCTGAGCACTGAAGAATTGATGCTTTTGAACTGTGGTGTTGAAGACTCTTGAGAGTCCCTTGGACAGCAAGGAGATCGAACCAGTCCATCTTCATGGAAATCAGTCCTAAATGTTCATTGGAAGGACTGATGCTGAAGCTGAAACTCCAATACTTTGGCCACCTGATGCAAATAACTGATTCATTGGAAAAGACTCTGATGCTGGGCAAGATGGAAGGCAGGAGGAGAAGGGGATGACAGAGGATGAGATGGTCGGATGGCATCATTGACTCGAAGGACATGAGTTTGAGCAAGCTCTGGGAGTTGGTAATGGACAGGGAAGCCTGGTGTGCTGCAGTCCATGGGTCACAAAGAGTCAGACACGACTGAGTGACTGAACTGAACTGCCCAGCTGGAGGGCACACAGTACACCTGATCACCCTCACTTCCAGAACGAACTGCAAGTTCAGAGATCCTCAGGTTCAGTAACTCAGTAGAAGGAATCAGTGACAGCTGCTGCGCTCACTGTTATGGTGTGGATACAGACAAAACCAAGGAAGCATACAGACAAAACTGGCCAAGGAAGAGACACGTGGGGCGAGTCGGAGAAGCAGCAAGTGCGTTACCTTCCTGGGACTGACGTGTGACAGCACACACAGAACACTGTCAGCCAGGGAGGGCCACCCAAGCCCCGACGGTCAGAGTTCTCACTGGTGCTCACTAAGGAGGCAACAATAAAGATACGCACTGGTTTCTGCCACCAGTTCTTAATATTTGCCTTTGGCCCTAGTTCCTGACACAGAGCTCCTAAGTCCCTTAGCATCTCCTGAGTGATAAGACCACCTTTTGTTCTAATGAGGTAACTCTCTGTGGGCTCCCAGATGGGGGCCAGTGAATAGAAAGACCAAGCCATAATTGGAAGCTTGGAACATTTGGCCCCATCACCTATTCTCCAGGGAGAAAAGAAATTGTGTTTTGCCTACATGATAAACTCTTGATAAAAAGCCCCAAAGCACAGGGTTCAAAGAGCTTCCCGACACATCTATGCACCAGGAGACTGACATACCGCATCTCTACAAGGACAGAAACATCTGTGTGTAAGACCCTCCTGGATCTCACTCTATGTGGCTCTTCATCAGGCCTTCATCTATAGCCTTTATTATATCCTCTGTAATAAACCAGGACCTGTGTTTCCCTGAGTTCTGTGAGCCTTTCTAGCAAACTATCAAACCCAAGGTGAGGAGTCAAAAGTACAGTTTGCAACTTGGCACCTGAGGTTGGTGTCTGAAGTAGGGGGGCAGCCGTGTGGGACCAAGCCCTTAACCTGTGGGATCTGATGCCACCTCCAGGTAGGCAGTGTCAGACTGCACTGCTGGACACCCAGCTGGTACCCGAGAACTGTTCAGTGTGGGGGAAAAGCCTACACATCTGTTGTCCAAAGGGCTGTGGGGGTGGTTGTATGAGAGTAAAGGAAAAGAGGGTGTCTTCAGCAGACAGCTGCCTGCATGGCTGATCTCCAACCCCTCTGGGCATGACTCAAAGTCCCCAGCTTAAACCATTCTTGATCTTTCTGACATGGCCACACCCCATCCTAAGATGTGGCCAGTTCCCACCCAAAATCATACTGGTCTTTCTGGAATATCCAGCCCCCACCCTGAATCACACTGTTCGACCTTGACAAAAGCCAGACCTCTTTGTTGGAAAGGTTAAATTTACCCATGTGCAGAGGGTAAACATAAACAGCACACTGTCATTTCAGATATGGAGTCAGACATGTGTGCTTAGTCACTCAGTCCTGTCCGACTTTGCGACCCCATGGATTGTAGCCCACCAGGCTCCTCTGTCCACGGGGATTCTCCAGGCAAGAATACTGGAGTGAGTTGGCCATGCCCTCCTCCGGGGGATCTTCCCAACCCAAGGACTGAACCAAGGTCTCCCACATTACAGGCAGATTCTTTACCATCTGAGCCACCAGGGAAGCGAAGAGATATACTGACCATCAACACAGAGCCAAGACACCAGCCAGCCAGCCTCCTAGATCCGAACCCAGCCCACTCTCCCCTACCATACCTCTCTGTGAAAGGGGGCAACAAGTAAGGCAGTGACAATGAGGAGGAAGAAAGAAAGAGAAATCCACCTACCATTTCTTCTTTACAGTGAGAGTCTCCCTGAGAGAGTCTATGATAGTCTATTTCTGTGGGAAATCAGCTTTACTTCCAGGATCAACAGGATGCATGTTTGCTCTGATTCCACCAAGTTGTTTGCCAATTACCTTCGGGGAAGCTAACCTAGAAGTGGGCTAATCTAATGCATTTATCAGAATAAACTACGTTCTGCTGTGGTCACAAGCCACTCAGAGTCTCACTGGCAGCCAGCAAAGATTGGCTTCTTGCGTCTGCTCTGTGTTCATCACGGATTGGCTGGCCCTCTGTGTCAGCCTTATTCTGGAACTGACGCTGATGGAGCAGCTCCTATCTGCACCAGTGCTGGCTACCATGGCAGAGGAGATAAAAAGAGCTGGGTGAAGTGTGCCACCTGAACCATCACAAACTACTTCCATTCACATTTTCCTGGGTAAACCAAACACTATGGTCACGCCCAAGTTCTGGGTGAGGGTATACAATTCCACCAGGTGATCAGAGGAGGAGGAAGACCAGATACTAGTGAACAAGCCAAACTCTGTGACATTCATTTCCCAACCAAAGCAGCAATGTCTTCATCCATGTCTCTGACAGGATGAAGGGGTTCTGATCAGGAATTTGGGGGTTTGCGCTGTGCGGGGTTGCACTTGGTCCCTAAAATGAAAGGATGGGTAGAGGATGTTTTCTATTGAGTTCAAAGGGCAAGATGGAACAGCTGCAGAAGTACATGTTTTACTTTCACACGTCTGCCATGCTTTGCGGTATCAGAGCCAGATGTCCAAAGGCCCCATCACAGGAGGCTACTGGCCTCCCACCCCCAAAAGACTATTCCAATATAAGTCAACACAACAGCTAGAGTTGCACCAAGAGCTTGGAGGGTAACCAGAGTCTAAGGCAATCAGCAGCAAGGTACATGGCTTCACCTTAATCTGCAAATCCAAGTGTACTGATTCACAACGTGAAACAACAGAATCATTTTAGTTGTAAGGAATCGCGGTGAAGACAAGCACCAGAAGACATATGACAGGAAAATGTCTCTTTCCAAAAATGGAAAAACAGTGAATCACAGAAACTCCTGAAAAATTACCAACTCACATCAGTAGGAGCTAAACTAAGACCCCATCACTTCTTCACAGAGACTTCAGCCCAGCCGAGGGGAATCTAGTACTTGCATTATTGAACTGTTTTAACCTAAATGAAGCATTTAATATTTCTGTTAAGTTTTATCTTGGCTTCTGGTTCAAGATGGTGGAGTAGGAAGATGTGCACTCATCTCCTCTTGCAAGGGGCCAAAATTGCAACTAGCTATTGAACAACTATTGACAGGAGGACACTGTAACCCACCAAAAAACTTTCCTTGGAAGGAAAGTTATGACCAACCTAGATAGCATATTAAAAAGCAGAGACATTACTCTGCCAGGAAAGGTCCGTCTAGTCAAGGCTATATTCCAGTGGCCATGTATGGATGTGAGAGTTGGACTCTGAAGAAAGCTAAGTGCCAAAAAATTGATGCTGTTGAACTGTGGTGTTGGAGAAGACTCTTGAGAGTCCCTTGGACTGCAAGGAGATCCAACCAGTCCATCCTAAAGGAGATCAGTCCTGGGTGTTCATTGGAAGGACTGATGCTGAAGCTGAAACTCCAATATTTTGGCTACCTGATGCAAAGAGCTCACTCTTTTGAAAAGACCCTGATGCTGGGAAAGATTGAGGGCAGGAGGAGAAGGGGATGACAGAGGATGAGATGGCTGGATGGCATCACCGACTCGATGGACATGAGTTTGAGTAAACTCCGGAAGTTGGTGATGGACAGGGAGGCCTGGCGTGCTGCAATTTGTGGGGTTGCAAAGAGTCGGACACAACTGAGTGACTGAACTGAACTGAATAAGATCATACATATCGATAATTAGCTTAAATGTAAATGGATTAAATGCACCAACCAAAAGACACAGACTGTCTGGGTAGATGAAAACATGTGTAGGTATGCATGTCCACATCACTCTGCTTGACTCTCAAACTGTATGTAATTATTTTATATTTTTAGGTTAATCATGTTCCATTTATGGCTAGCAATTGTAATAATCTTTTATTTTTTCTCTGGCTATTGACTGTGAAAACTGATAAACATCTTTTACTATTGTGATTATGTAACGATTACTCACTTAATAGCACTGTATCATGATTGGTCAACAGAAAAATAATAGAATTCTATATTACCAAAACTACCATTTAATAGAAAAATCTGTAATCACTTTTCAAAATCCAGATACATATTCAGAATTATCTTAAAATGTTTGAAAAATACAAATGGCCAGGTATTGCTTTTTTCCTCCAAAGCTCCAGATATGTTTCTAGTAAGCAGCCATATTTAAAAACAACTGGGCTGTTCGATGATTTTTTACTTTTATCTAGTTGTTTCAGTTTTTCTATTTCATATTCAGTGTTTCCGTTTCATTGAGTTTATGTTTTCCAATTTCTCCATCTCTTTTTATTATGTTCTTTCTCAAGCCTTTATCAAACACTATAGAAAAGCTTTTGTATCCATATATATAAAGAGTATGTATAATATATATATCTTAGAAAACTTAAGAATTTTTGCCTAACTAAAAAATTTATGACATGTTGGTTCCACTTGTTTGACTTAGTATGAATAGAATGCTACAATTCTAATTTTAGAAAAATAGATATGCAACAAGCAACAAAGGTTTATTTACTGTATAGCACAGAGAACTATAGTCAATATCTTGCAATAACCTATCATGGAAAACAATCTCAGAAATAATATATGTGTATATGTATAACTGAATCACCTTGTTGTGCCCCTGAAACATTTTAAGTCAACTATACTTCTATTATATATATATAAAGAAAAAAATTAACAAGTGGGACCTAATTAAACTTAAAAGCTTTTGCCCAGAAAAGGAAACTATAAACAAGGTGAAAAGGCAATCCTTAGAATAGAATAATAGCAAATGAAACAACAAAGGATTAATCTCCAAAATATACAAGCAGCTCATGCAACTCAATAGCAGAAAAACAAACAAACAACCCAATCAAAAAGTGTGCAGAAGACCTAGACAGACATTTCTCCATACAGAGACATACAGGTGGTTAATAAAGACATGAAAAGACACTCAACATAGCTTATTATTAGAGAAATGCAAATCAAAACTACATTTAGATATCACCTCACAGCGATCAGAATGGCCATCATCAAAAAATCTACAAACAATACATGCTGGAGAGGGTGCGGACAAAAGGGAAGTCTCTTGCGCAGTTGGGGGCAATGTAAACTGATGCAGCCACTACGGAGGACAGTCTGCGCTGTGCTTAGTCACTCGGCCCTGTCCGATTCTTTGTGTCTATAGGCTACCGTCCCAAGGACTGTAGCATGCCAAGCTCTTCTGTCCATGGGATTCTCCAGGCAAGAATACTGGAGTGGGTTGCCATGCCCTCCTCCAGGGGATCTTCCCAACCCAGGGATGGACCCAGGTCTCCCACATTGCAGGTGGATTCTTTACCGTCTGAGCCCCCAGGGAAGCCCGGAGGACAGTATGGCAATTCCTTAAAAAACAAGGGAATAAAACCACCATGTGACCCAGCAATCCCACTACTGGGCATGCACCCTGAGAAAACCATAACTGAGAAAGAGACACATACCCCAGTGTTCACTGCAGTGCTATGTACAACAGCTAGGACATGGAAGCAACCTAGATGTCCATCAACAGATGAAAGATTTTAAAGAAGCTGTGGTACATAAATGGAATATTACTCACCCATGAAAAGGAACACATTTAAGTCAGTTTGAATCAGGCTGACGAACCTAGAGCCTATTATACAGAGTGAAGTAACTCAGAAAGAGAAATCATATTTCTCTATCATATATAAACAAATATCATATATTAACATGTATGTACAGAATCTAGAAAGATGGTACTGATGAACCTATTTTCAGGGCAGCAGTGGAGGTGCAGAAATAGAGAACAGGCTTGCGGACACACAGGGGAAGGACAGGGCACTCATGCCTACTCTTCCATGAAGAGAGTACCATGGAAACATAAACACTACCATATGCAAATAGATAGCCAGTGGGAATTTGCTGTGACCCAGGGAGCTCAGACCAGTGCTCTGTGACAACCTGGAGGGGTGGGATGGGGTGGGGGGTGGGATGAAGGGTCAGGAGAGAGAGGACAGATGTGTACCTATGGCTGACTGATGCTGATGTAGGGCAGAAATCAACACTATTGTAAAGCAATTAATTATCCTCCAATTATAAATAATTTTTTTTTAAGTTTTATCTTTCTTGTTCCAATCGATCAAGGTAACAGGATCAAGCCCAGAGCACTACACATTAAGAACTAACTACACATGAAGATGATCTCTGGCAACCTAGTGAGTACTCATAGGAAGGAGGGACTGGTAAAGGTCTGTTAAATGAATAATAGTGGAGGGGACTGGACAAGTTCATAGCTTGGAAGGGCCTTGGGAAGGCTGTTTTCTTTCTTAAAAACATCTGAAGAGCTGTCGTGTAGAGTACAATAGGCATTCTCCCTGACTCTGGAGGGCAGGAATGGGGCCCATGTGGGATTCAGAAGGAAGCATCAGTTTCTGAGACAAGGACCATTTGTGACTGTGTGAGTGCCTCATGGGCTCAGAACTGCAGGCTTCTCCAGTACCTGGTGGACAACAGCCCCAGAAAAGGGTGTTGCAGCAGCTGACCCATCTGGGGATAAGAATTCTACATGACTAGTTACCTCAGTATTTATCCAGATACATGAAGGCTAGGCCCCTGGAGGAGGGCATGGCAACCCACTCCTGTATTCTTGCCTGGAGAATCCCACAGACAGAGGAGCCTGGTGGGCTACAATCCATGGGGTCGCAAAGAGTCAGACACGACTGAGGCAACCTAGTATGCAAGCACCCTGAAGGCAAGGATTAAGGATGAAAAAATTCTGTAACATTAGCACCAGACCCAGAAGATCCCTGAAGGTCTCCTTAGACAGTACAGACAGAAAGAATCCTTTTTTTTTTTTTAAGATATTTTTTTAAGGTGGACCATTTTTAAAGTCTTCATTAAATGCGTTACAATATTGCTTCTGATTTATGCTTTGGTTTTTTGGCCGCGAGGCTTGTGGGATCCTTAGCTCCCCAAACAGGGATCAAACCCACATCCCCTGCATTGGAAGGTGAAGTCTTAACCACTGGATCACCAGCGAAGTCCCCGGGAAGAGCCTTTCCTAACGGGCGCCATGGGAAGGACAGGAGGTAAAGTGAGAACTGAACGTGCAAAAAGAGACGGTGTGCAGCCCTGGCCTTCTGTTTGCTACGGACGCGCCTAGTACGTTCAAGGTGATCGGCCCTGTGGCGGCTCCCATGGGGTCTGGTTTAGGACTGAACACACAGCAGGCATTCAGGAGAGTCCTTCGGTCAGACAGTATCATCACCTCTCACCCAAACTCTTGGGTTTACAGTGAGAAAGCTGGCTAGAGGCACAGCTGTGATGGGACTTTGGGCCTTTACAACATGCATGTTTCATCTTCCATCCAGAAACAGGACTTAGATGGAAAATGTAAGAGAAGTCTCTGGAAGATGCTCTACATGTGCTACATATGTGCAGAATGACAGCAAATAAACCCAGAAATGACCCTCAAGAGACCTTAGGGGAAGAGCAAAGTATTCTTCAGTGACAGAAGCTTGGCCTAGGAAGAAGGGAGATGCTGGTATTTCAACCCAGTGAAACACTAGATTAGATGCCAATAAGTGTCTACAGGAAGAAGCATTATAAATTATTAAGGCCCTTTGCCACACCTAGATAGAACCTAACAGATGCACATGGTTTGGCTGAACAAACCCCACACTTTCACTTGGGTCATTTGTAGAGACGTGGATGGATCTAGAGACTGTCATATAGGGGGAAGTAAGTCAGAAAGAAAAACAAATACCGTACATTAATGCACGCAGGTGGAATCTAGAAAAATGGTCCTGATGACGCCATTTGCAATGCAGAAATAGAGAAAGGGATGTAGAGAACAAATGAATGGATACAAAAGGGAAAGCCGGGAGGAACTGGGAGATGGGAATTAATATATATACACTATTGATACTATGTATAAAATAGATCACTAAGGAGAACAGGGTGTGGAGCACAGGGAACTCTACTTAACTGCTCTGTGGTGACCAGAATGGGGAGAGGCCAAAAGGGAGAGGATGTATGGATGGCTGATCTATTTTGCTATACAGTAGCAACTAACACAACATTGTGAAGTAACCACACTCCAATAAAAGTTAATTTTTAAAAACCCACACACATCCACCAGCCCTTCTGAGGACAAAGGCTCCTCCCACCCAAACTGCTTTACAAGCTGAGGCTGCTTGAGGCCAAGTTCCACGCAAAGCGTCCAGCAGCAGGACTCGAACCCACACATCCTCAAGTCCCTCAGTGTCGGGGATACATCAGGGCTCCATATTCACTTTTGGCGGATGTACTAGTTAGTTACCTTAAAATGAGGAATACCAAGAGAGGCAGCAATTAAGCACCTCCCTCCGGAGAAAGCTTCTGGCTGGAATTTTCACATCTTTCTCAGCACAGAGGGAAGTTGGAGCTCCCACCAGGATGCAAAACTTAAAATGACTGCAAAGTGACCTACATTCAGGTGTCTTATTTAAAACTCTTAAGAGCAACAATCCCCTAGGATTATCCCCAAAAGTGAGGTATTTAAATTAAAAATGCTGATGGGAAGAGCTTTCAAAATGTAAATATTTCATTCTTCATAGAAAGTGTATTTTTCCATTTCTTTTTTTAAAAAATGTATCCTAACAAAATCTCTTATCCAACCAATCTTTCCCAAAGTCATAGGATGTTGGAATTTAACTTGACAGTGGTGGTCTCAGAATAAAAGATTTCTGCAAACAAGGGAAAAAATGTCATTTGAAGGATCCTGAGGCATATCAGGAGGAAAAAATGGATGGTTTTCCACTGAAGTGGTGTTTTAAAAACTCAAAAGCCGTTCTAATTAAATCTTCAGACTTGTTATACCATTGGCCTTCACGGGTGCCTGTGACATTGATAGAAGAAACCATTTACCAAAATCCAATACACTTCAAAACACTTTCTGCATGGCTCTGTTCTTTTTCTTTCTTCTTTTTTTTTTTTTTTTTAACATCTTTTTCTTTTTTTTTTTTTTAATTAAAGGGACAGCCCTTCCCACTATACAAATTACCATGCCACTTCCCTAGAAGGTAGAAAAAGTGATGTAAGACAGTAGCTCAGTTTAATTATGATTTACTGAGGGCAAATTACACAGCATGTGGTCTTTGTCAATATACTTTCATGCTCTACCTTCACTCAGTCTAACCCACAGCAGGTAGATGGGCGAGCTATGATGAAACACTTGTGGCAGAAGCAACCGTAGAGATCTTGTTCCAAGTTTTCTCATTTTAGAGATGGAAGAACCAAAAAGCCCATAGAGGTGGAGTCTCCTGAGTAGGTCACACAGGGATAAGAGTCTTGCTGGCCAAGGAGGAGGACTCTGGACAGCCCTTTTCTTCTAAGGGATATACAGGTGGCTAGAAACAAGCAGACCCGGGTCCTGCCCTCAGCTGATCTCATGGCCTCTGGAATTCCTGCTGCGTGGACCTGCTTTAGTTCAATGCGGCCAGAAAACCTCAGTGAACTGCAAACCACAACACCAATAGCAGGCAGGAAGGGACCAGGGAGCGGGGGTGGGGTGGGGGCTGTGCTCCCCCCACACGTGTGCACTCACACGCGTTCAGCCAAGCAGCACAGACTCCGCCGCATCATCTCGATGTTACTGTTTTGGACAGCATTTACAGTTCTGTCCTTTCACCGTTGGGTGTTAAATCTGGATCAATCAGCCATAAGACTCAACCTGTATTTTTACGGGATCTCTTTAAAAGTTTTTCTGCATGAATCACAGACTCATAGAATTGAAGGGGAAGTTATAAAAGTCAAATCCCCCTGGATAAAAATAAAAGGCACACATATTTAGGCTTGTTTAGGCACAGAAAACAGCTGGAAGGATACAGGATGAAATGTCTTCTGCAGCTATTTCCGGGGAAGGGATAAGGCGGCAAAGGGAAGGAGGCAGACTTTTTACTTCATGTGATTCTGTGCTTTTGTTTTTCAACAAGAGCACAGTCTGCCCCCTCCCTCGGGCCCTGCACCGCGCCCCGCCCCTGGGCCCCGCACTGCACAGGGCTCCACTGGGGGCCACCATCCTGTCTCCTCCTCCGCACTCCGGGAAGCAACAGCTTACATAGTTTCCACTCTACCTGATGCCGGCTAAACCTTAAATCCCCTTGTTGAGGCTGGAATGCCTTCCTGGGCTCTAGACGTGGATGTCTAAAGGCTCGAAGGCCAGCACCAGCAGCTGTTCCACAGACTCCTCAACCCCACCTGCCCCTAACAACTCTCCACCCTCGCCCGCCCCCTTCCTGCCCACACTGGGTTCCCTCAGTAAGTGTCCCAGTCAGAGTCCCAGGAGTCAACCTCCGTTCTTCCCCTGCACCTGCCACATGCAGTGAGTCTGCAGGTCTTCCCAGAACTCCTCTCAAAGCGGGTTTGTCTTCTAATCACGACTGCCCTCTCCTAAGTCACCTGAATTACTGCAGAAACCTCCTGGTAAGCCCCCTTGCTAATGCCTTCAACCCAATGCATGGCACATGGGTCTGTTGAATACACAAAGGTGAGGAAGTTCATTGTCCTCCCCACGCCAGGCACCATTTGTGGTCCCAAGGATACAGCTGTCAACCAAACAGACATTGGCCCCCATGCTTGGGGACCCTATATCCTAGTGCTGGAAATTAAACTTAAGATTCATTTATGGCTCCCCACTGACTCAGGTATAAAGTCCAGACATTTTAGGTAGCATACAAGATGTTTCCTGATCCCAGAGCCAATGACCTGTGACTCCAGACATCCTGCACATTGCCACATCACTGAACACACTCTGCTTTCTTATTTCTTACGTACCATTCCCACTGTCCAAACACTCCTTATCTGCCTAGTTATCCTGTCCTCTAAGTCTCTGATCAAGTGTTGCCTCCTCCAGGAAGCCTTCCCGGACATGGTTCACTGAGAAATCTTTCATCAGAGCCCCCTGCAGGCCTCTGTCACAGCACCTTGCACAGTCCTGTATCTGGGGATTTAATCTCCCCCACAGCACCAGAAACTTCTCTAGAAAAGGCCCTGATCTATGCCTCATCTCTCGCCCATATCTGGCATATTAATGAACAGAACTTAGGGATCTGCTTCCTAAGGAGCTCAATAACTATGCTGCCAAATCCTAGGATCCTGTCAGGCAGACCACAGGAGGAAGCAGTTACCAGCACTAACAGGTGTGAAAATGACACGACGCCTGAGCAGCGATAAAGCGACACTGCGGCTCTACAACCCCCGTATACTTCTGCTTTTGGGCGCGTCCACATGTGAGCACACAAAGCCTGGTCTGTGCCCCTAAAAGGCTCACAGTCATTCGGAAATAAGTGCATCCGGTTTTAAAAGTTAATTTTTCAAGTCCAGCTTTCAGGAGCTTGCCTCTGACCCCGGGATGCCTGCCTTGAGTGCTGTCTCCTAAGCAGCTTCCAGTCTTTCCTTGGATCTGATTTAGATCTTGGTCCCATTTTTACTCCAGGGTTCAATTTTGCCTTATTCTTCTTCCTAATCCCCTCACCTTCCTCCCACTCACCATACCTCCACACACAGTGAAAACAGCTCCAAAAAAGAAACATGCCAAGATGTCCTAATTCAGGGTTGGCACACCAGGCTGATATTCTGAGGATAAAGAATTTCCATCCCCCTGTGACCCACTGTGAATTCTTCCCAGAAACAATGGACACCACCAGTTCTTCACCCTAAGGTGTGAGTCATCTTGGGTCTCCGCTCCCTTGTGAAGGGTCTAAATCCCGAGGATCATGACCCAAGGTACAATCCTCAAATTATATTATCAGAAGAAAAATTGTATTATAAGGCCTTCTGGATACTAGTGGCCTTTCATGTCAGACAGATCTAATTTTAAATATAGTCTCCAAGCTTGAGTGACCTCAACACCATCATTCCACATGCAAATCACACTCTGAACCTCATGGGTTCACTCATTTGCAAGTGTTTCTTAATGTGATGCTCTTTTGCAAAAAATAAAAATAAAAAAGACATTACTATGACTTCATTCATTACTGTTTTCCTTTTTTGAACTATAACATTGAATTTGTTGATTTAGTTCATTGTTTTTCCCTACCAAAATTATATACATATGTGAAGCCCAATAAAAGAAAATTTTCAGTGTCACAAATAAATGAATACGGACTCCAGTACTTGTAAAATTAGGATAAACCTTTCATGCAAATTAAATAAGACCATGCAGGAAAAACACTTGGTTCTAGTAAGAGTTCAGTATGTGCTAATTTCCTTTCTTCTTAAACCGTGATTTGCTTTGAAAAAAAAAAAAAAAAAAAAAAGCCTGGGCAGAGCTACGACTGGACTGTATTAAAGAACTCTGTTTTGGATCACCGGATAAATTTTTCAAGGGATGTAAGGGAGATCAGCCCCCTGACCTGGTACCTGGTCCAGTTTCTGTGGGGAAGGGTCCACTCTGAATCCCACCAGCACCTGGTTCCCAGCTTCCCCAGCCTCCCCAGCTTTCCAGCTCCAAGGATGCACCAGACCAGCCCCACCCGCCCCGAGAGCTCGTGTCCCAGGGGAAGACCCAGTCAGTTCAAAGGCTCCCCGGCCTCTGATCTAAGACAGCTGGCGGCACGCTGAGAGCGGTAATTGGAATGAAGAATCATACACACAGGAGGGCTGAGTCAGCACAACGAGGAGCTCCTCTCCGGGCTGCAGTTCCTCAGCTGCAGACCGACACGAGGCTCAGCAGTTCGATGTTCAGGGCCTCGGTGGGCAGCACGGCCTGCTGATCCCGTTTCCTGGTCGCGCCCCCCCGTATTTCCTGGTGAGGTGGCTGGCAAAGAATTGCAGCCACCTGTCTAGTCATATGGCATAAGCTCCCTCACAGAATCTCAGAGGCTACCCTGAGGGTCCCAAGGCTTGACCCACCGAGAAAGCACTCCCTCCCTGGAACCTGCACAGAACATGCAGGGATGATGAGTCTGAGTTACAAAACTAAAGGTGTCCCTCCTGAGTAGAGAGAGATGAAAGATGACAGGTATCTTCCAGCAAATGAGGTGTCGGTGCTGTTGGCATGACTAAAAGGACAGCTTTGCGGGGTGATGGTTATTTCAGATCTGACTGAAACCTTAAGTACTGAGACCAGAAAGGAGTTTGAGAGCCCTCTCCATTACCTGGATCACTGCCAAGACTGACCACCTGCAGGTTTTGACATCACAAGCTTCCCCAGGTAAGAGCCACATGAGAAGGGGCTTTCTGGGTGGTCCACAGGGGGTTCACAGGGTTCAATCCCTCGTCAGGGAATGAGGGAACTAGATCCTAAGAGTTCTCATGCCACAGCTAGTACTCAGCACAGCCAAATCAAATATATAAAAAACTACAATTTAAAAAACAAACACACACATGAGACTAGGTGATCCATGCACAAAACCACCCACAGGTCCAAATGACCAAAGAACCTGCCTAAATGTCTTACTGTGATTTATTCCTTGAATCTAAGACTCAGAAAAGCTAAAATAATCATTTCCTAATTCTGGTACAAGGTTCTTAAAACCTACGTAGAATCAATGTCAAATTTATTTGTATTAGTTGGTGTTCATCAAAAGCCTGTATTCTGCAAAATGAAAAAACAAAAATAACATCACATTGGAAAGTAACACATGGCCTTTGTTCACACATTGGTGAATTTCACATGGATGGAGTAAAGGGACAAAGTAAGTGATTAAACTGTTAATCCCACTACGGGACTGTAAGTAGAAAACATATGGGAGAGACCCTGTAAGTTAATGATCACTCAAGAGAGCAGGTCTGCTTAACCCCAAAACCAAGCAGGCTTAGCAACAAAACCATGCAACAGAAGCACGGGACATGCCCCCAAACAATAACACAATGGCGGCATGAGACCTGCAGCGTGCCCAGTGAGCTCAGTAAGTCAAGGATCCTTAGGACACACTTTATGCACACACACAGAACAATCTGTGGACCTAACTTGACCACATAGGGACAAAAAAACTCCCCTTCTCAACCAGGAGGAGGAGCTGATAATGGAAACGTGATGTCAAAAAAGACAAAGTATTTTCCCCCTCCCCACTTTTCCTTTGATAATAAAACTGTAGCCCACTAAGGTCTCAGGCCACAGCATCCTCTCACCCATCCACTTGTAAACCTCACAAGCATCCTAATCTAATAGGACTATCACTTTGCCTCTTGCCAAATTCTTTCTGAAATTCTTTTAAAATTTAAAATGTCTTAAATCCTTCAAGAGACGGTAATACCAGAGTACCTTACCTGACTCCTGAGAAGCCCATATGCAGGTCAAGAAGCAATGGTTTGAACCAGACATGGAACAATGGACTGGTTCAAAATTCGGAAAGGTGTACATCAAGGTTGTATATTGTCACCGTGCTTCTTTAATTTATATACAGAGTACATCATGAGAAATGCCAGGCTGGATAAAGCACAAGCTGGTATCAAGATTGCCAGAAGAAATATCAATAGCCTCAGATATGCAGATGATACCACCCTAATGGCAGAAAGCGAAGAGGAACTAAAGGGCCTCTTGATGAAGGTGAAAGAGGAGAATGAAACAGCTGGCTTAAAACTCAGCATCCAAAAAACTAAGATCATGGCATCTGGTCCCATCACTTCAAGGCAAATAGGTGAAAAAGTGGAAGCAGTAACAGATTTTCTTTTCTTGGGCTCCAAAATCACTGTAGATGGTGACTGCAGTCATGAAATTAAAAACACGTTTGCTCCTTGGAAGGAAAGCTATGACAAAGCTAGACAATATATTAAAAAGTAGAGACATCTTTATCAATAAAGATCTGTAGGGTCAAAGCTATGGTTTTTCCAATAGTCACATACGCTGTGAGAGTTGGGCCATAAAGAAGGCTGAGTGCCAAAGAATTGATGCTTTTGAATCATGGTGCTGGAGAAAACTCTTGAGAGTCCCTTGTACTGCAAGGAGATCAAACCAGTCAATCTAAAGGAAATGAACCTTGAATATTCATTGGAAGGACTGATGCTGAAGCTCCAACACTTTGGCCACCTAATATGAAGAGTCAATTAGAAAAGACCCCAGTGCTGGGAAAGATTGAAGACAAAAGTAGAAGAGGGTGGCAGAGGATGAGATGGTTGGATGGCATTACCAACTCGATGGACGTGAGTTTGAGTAAGCTCCAGGAGTTGATGATGGGCAGGGAAGCCTGGCGTGCTGCAGTCCATGGGGTTGCAAAGGGTCGGACACAACTAAGCAACTGAACAAGAACAAGATTAAGAATGGTAATGTGTATGAATCATCATGAAGTTCAGATTAAACGTAAATGTGCACCTGTACCACCATGGCATCCACTGTTATTCTCATCGTTACTGGGCATTTCCAGAGAAGAGCTGGCTACAGAAAACCTGTACATTCTACAGCTCCTCTCACGCATAAAGACTAACAACCACAAGAGACAAAGAGAAAGTTTAAACTCACTGCCCTGGGTAGACTCCCAAGGAAGTAAAACAGGTTAGTCTACAGCAGCCATTCACTTCTGAAAATAAACAGACCCTGGATAAGATATGGTCAGCCTCAGAGTCAAGTTAACCAAATCCACAGCTAACCACTGGCAGATCGCCCCTGACCTTCGGAAAGACCTAAGAAATCATGCATGAGTTTTGATGCAACATGTATCCCTCCCTCCCTAAATTTTCAAAATGAACAAAACAAAAGAAAAGTTGCTTCCCTCCACTTTCTGACTCAGATAAGTAATGATATCAGTCCCTGCAGAAAATGTTTCATACATTTCAATGCCCTGACATTTTTAAGGTGCTTCCACCTGCTTATTATCCTCCTTGACCCTCAAAGCCATTTTTCAAGGCTGGGCCTCAACTTAGAAGCCAGGAAACCTCGGAAACAGAGAGAGGTTATGCCATCCCAAGTCACCCAGCCTGACGGCAGCAGAGCCCGACGGTCACAGCCCAGCACCCTGTCACACCCCCTGGCTTCCCACACAGCCGCAGCCTCCTCTGCCCACGTCACATCAGCTCCCCACCCCTCCACCTCACCAACACAGGCTTACCTCCCAGATGGAACATTCCAACACAAACCTTCTGCTCCAAGAAAGCCCCTTCACTGTTCTCCAACCCCAGGCCTTCATGTTGCTCCACACCTACACCACCTCCCTTCTCCCACTGCCCACTTTTCAAGGTCTTCCCAGTCCCGTTGTTCAGAACACTCCAGATCCTGTAGACACAAGCTCCTGCACCCTCTTCAGCACCTACTCACGCCTTGCTGTGTATCCTATCTAGTCTTATTTATGATGTGTACTCAGTCGTGTCCAGTTCTTTGCAATCCCATGGACTGTAGCCCATCAGACTCCTCTGTCCATGGGACTCTCCAGGCAAGAATACTGGAGGGGGTTGCCATTTCCTCCTCCAGGGGATCTTCCTGACCCAGGGATTGAACCTGCATTGTCGCTGCCCTATTCAAGACTGAGCTTCACAAGGCAGAAACTCTTCTGCTCAACCTTTATCCACTCTTGCAGAATTGGCACAGACACTCATGAACAAATGTAGTGAAGCTGGGTCTTGGAGAGCCATAAGTTGAACGGGATTTATGCAACCACAGATGACATGGACAGGAATGAGAAGGGATCCTCTCACATTCACGGGAAAACAAGTCAAACACAACATGCAAAGGTCAGTACTTCCTAGTTAAGGATGAACCATCAGGCAAGAACATCCAATGTAAAGACAGAAGCAGAAGCAACAACAGGGTCTGCCAGGTGTGCAGACTTAGAATTCCTGACTTAGAATTTCCAGGAGAGCAGTTATCCTGGTTTGATCCCATTTTATATGAGCAGCTTTTTTTTTTTTTTTTTAAATTTTTAGCAGCCATCTACAGAGAGTAGGGCTATATTCTAGGCTTTCTAAGAGTTACCTTTACAGAGGTCACAGCCATAGAAACTTAGTGTTGAAAGGGGTCTTACAGGTAGGTCTTGGGAGGCAGCCCTGATCTTAAAAGAGAGTCCATGGACCAGTTGATATTTACTTAATGCCACAGACCACTGGCAAAAGAACAGACACTTTAATCCCCTCAAAGGACTATCTTAGGAAAGAATGGTCCTTAACTGAATACATCCTGTGGACAAGCCATGAAGCAGGAAGACTCCCCACGAAAGGTCAGCCAGTCCCCATGTGAAAACTCCTTGTGGTGGGACTGCCAGGGGGCAGTTACATGGACCATTCGAGTCTTCCGAAAGTTGTGTCTTAGACTGGGCTACAATCTCTCTGACACATTCACCCACTAGTCACAGCTGTGACTGGGGACAGGGAAATAACAGGTCTTAAGGGCTGGCACAGAGAACATCCTCAATAACATCCACTCTCCCTGCCTGCCCCCAACTCCTGGTCCCACGCTGAACTGTGAACTATCTGGAGTCAGTGTTCACAGCCAATGCCCACCCTCCACTACCAACACCAACCCATCCTGAACACATTCTCTAGAAAAAGCCCTGAAACAGTTCAACCATTTTTCACACGCTTTGGTTTCCTGCTTTCCTCACCATCGTGGCCTCTCTTCTCAAGATGCGTTTCAGTGCATCTGGGTCCCTCTCAAGAGTACAGGACTCACGGTTGGGGGGATAAGGACAAAGCGCTGCAGTCATAGTTGCCCCCGTGTGGAGCTCCCAGTCTGACTGAGCAAAAGATGAACTCAAACGAATAACACTCTCTCCTCTCTCCCCTCCAGAAAGCATATACCTACACACTCAACTGAGAGACTAGACCACAGACAATGAAGGGATTCAGAGAAAGGGGGGTGTTAATAAGACCTGGTTTTGTTGCGGGAAGGGGGACCCCTATCCAGGGTCTGAGAGTGGGTTCCTGTCTAACACTTGGAAATGAACTGTGTCTGAAGAGACACACGTATTGACAAAGCAAGGGATTTTACTGGGAAGGGGCGCCTGGGAGATCACAGGAGGACCGCTCTGCCTCGTGGTTTTATGGTGATGGGATTAGTTTCCAGGTTGTCTTTTTAGCCAGTCATTCTGATTCAGGGTCCTCCCTGGCGGCGCACGCGCTACTCAGCCAAGATGGATGCCAGCGAACAGGATTCTGGGAAGCGGTAAGACACATGGCGTCTCCTTTTGGCCTTTGCTGAATTCTCCCTGTGGGTGGTGGCTCGTTAGTTCCCTGTTCCTTACCAGGACCTCCTGTCGTAAAATAACTCACAAAAATGGTTACCACAGTGCCTGGCCAGGGTGGGCAGTTTCAGTCAGCGTGCTTCCCCTAACAGCTTCCGGGAGCACGAGAGTCGCTGCTCTTACATCCCATGTTGCCTCACGAACTCAGGCTGCAGAATGCACAGAGCCCTCCCCCTGCCCGCCACAGCCCACGCCTCGGCTTCCCTCAGCCCCTAAAGCAGAGCCAGCAGTGATCCCAGAAAGCGGCCGTGCAGACGATCAAGTTCTGCACGGAGTCCCCACCGTGGGGCGGCCAGGACACGAAGCGCCAGGGTCCTGAGCGCTGGGAGACACGGCTCCAGGCGCAGGAGGCCCTCCCAGCTGCCAACCAAAGCAGAGCTGAGTGTCTAAGGGGAAAACAGGACCTGAGGGGTTTGGGAGTCATTTTCGTTTTTAACAATTAAAAGATGCTCACTTGAGGAAGCTGGGAGACTGAGGAAATGAGTCAAGGGCAGAGCCACCAGGTTTTTGCTAAACTGGTTTGGCTTTTTTTTTTTTTTGCTTATGAAAATGACCACTTGCAAGGTAGCCTGTGCGCCAGGCAGATGGCCACCTTTCCAGCTGTTGTGTTTCCTGAGAGGTGCCCCTGGCAAGGAGGCTTCATGCCTTCTCATTTTCCTGGGTTTCATTGTGCAGGAAAGGCCCCTTTCTGAACCTGTCTGCTTGAACCGAACTCTCTTGAATCAGGTTCTCATCTCTCTCCACCTAACATTCAACAGCAACTGCATGAGGAAAACCCCCTTCAGAACCTCCCCTCACCACCCCACCCCAGCAAGTCTCTGCCAAACGCTAGCATATTGCTGAATGTCATCAACACCCAAAGTAGGGATCCCTGTGCCCAGTTTTTGATGCTGCCTGTTAAGGATAGCAGAAGAAAGTCTACTACGTTGTTAAACAATCTGGAAAGCCCATGTGATCTCCTCGTGAGCCCAGCCTTTCCTTAAAGGACACCTTGCCTTTAAAGAACAAATTCAGTATATGGCTGCCAGTACTGCTCAGCCACAGCCTCAAGCAACCTGTGAGAGAAGGCAAACTCCAGATCATCACAAAATCTGTGGCATATCCCAGAAGCCCTCAACCACATCACATCAACCCCGGAGGTGCAGCCCCTTCAAGGGCTGATGCAGAAAGACATCTGATCAGACTATGGAGGGTCCAGGGACTCACAGGTCCCACACTCCATCACCCTTCCTGAGGCAGCATCATCTGTAACCCAGAGGTCAGCAGAGCACCATCCAAGTGACTGCAAGACGCATCTTCCGGCTCTGTAGCATCTCACACTGACCCCGCTCCATCCATTCTAGCTTCTCCAGGGCAGCTTCTTCCTCTCACGTTCCCAGGTACTAACAGCAACATCCACGGGCAAAGCAAAGGGCCCTTGGCAGAGATCCCCGTTCACATTTCAACAATTCTTTGCTTCAGTGTTCACGCAACTGCAGCTGATAACAAAAATGACGTCAGGGAACGCAGTGCCACCTGCATATCTTTCTGAAATGGATTGTTACCGAGGTTGTCTGAGACACCAGACGATCCAAGACTTCACAGAGGGAGGCCTCCAATGAATGAGAAGCCCAGCGGAGGCTGCTCAGATTTACTCCTTTCCTCCCCATCCCATCTGGTTACCCTCCTACAGAGGAAAAGAAATGCATGAGGACGAGTCCACCCCAATGGAGAACTGGAGTGAGGAACGCGGTTGGCCCCTGATCACTCAGAGAGATGTCTATCCAGCGTGATGTCTTTCCCCCCACTCTCCCAGGAGATGTGCAGACAGGGGCCGTGTGCGTGTTCTGGGCTTTCCCTCCTCGGCAGGGTTCCAGCGTGCACACCTCATTTGCAAGGCCACTCTACTTTCCCAACCTATCAGGTTCAGGGAGGAGGGGAACCCCTGGCAGCAGCTCCAGACGCCTCTCCTAGGGCACACAATCCTGGTCTGCCCTCTAATCTTGTTTCGTTATCTTTGGGCCCGGAGCAGCCCAGGCACCTGATACTGTGGGAAACGTCCACTCGGCTTTCTGATAGAACTCTGAGCACCTTTCCCAACAAAAAAACCGAGTCTCTGGTCTGGGCAGCTCCTTTTGAAAAGGCACTTCATTCAGCAAAGACCAGGCTCCGCTCACTAACCAGGACTGTTCAAGCTGCAGCTGCTCGGACAAGTAAACCGTGGAGCTGGCCTCAACTCTAGGTGGATACTCTGCTTTCATCAGCGACAGGAAGAGAGAGGAGGCGTGAGCTTCATGCAAACTCAGATGCGCTCTGAGATCCCAAAACACAGGCGAGATGGCCTCTAACCTCCTTTCCATAACTGAACTCTGCACAACTTCATATGTTGTAGGCAGGAACAGAATCCTACTAGTGTTTTTATTTTTCTTCCAGAATCCTACTGTTTTGAACACGAACAGCAAAGTAGTTCACACCTTTGCAGGTGTAACATACCAGGCGAAGAAAAATTCATGGGAACCACGTGTCTCTCTTCTGCCTGAAACCACAAGATGGTTTGTAGTGATGGTTTTAGGTTTTAGATGAAGACGACAAGAGATGTTCATCCAGGACTCAGACCACAGAAGCTGGTCATTGGGGCCTCACCACTCCTAACCAGGATAACTTTTGCATTATTACTTGTATTCTAGTGATATTTAGGAGTACTTAGGTCTCACCCCTCACTCTGTTTCAGGCCTCAAATGTGCCTCCTAAAGTCTGCACCTATTATGGGTGGTAAACTCTTTAAGTGGTGACACCCTGGCCTGCCCAATGACATTACTGGCATGGATGCCAACACATCCCACCTGCTACTGGTGAGTCCCCAGAGGAAGACAGGTAGCTTCACTGACAACTGAGCACACCCTACCCCATTTAACAGGACTTTCATTTAAGGAAGAGGCCCCCTCCATAAGATATCTATGTATCTTACACACATGGTCTGTGATGCAAAGTTTCCTGTGGAATTAGATCTGTTTAATAACATTAATACGATTTTCAAATTGTGATGATTTTTTTTTTAATTTAGTTTCTATCAAGAGAAAAGTGTTAGTTGCTCAGTCATGTCCAACTCTTTGCTTCCCCATGGAGCTCACCAGGCTCCCCTGTCCATGGAATTCTTTAGGCAAGAATACTGGAGTGGGTAGCCATGCCTTTCTCCGAGGGATCTTCCCAACCCAGGGATCAAACCCAGGTCCCCTGCACTGCAAGCAGCTTCTTTACCATCTAAGCCACCAGGGAAGCCCTCTATCAAGAGGGACAGGTACAAAATGTGCCTTCTTGTTGGGGCCAAGGCCAAGTTAAGAAACGGTAAGACCAGGAGTCAACTCAGTGCTAACGTATCATGAGCTGCATTTTGCCTTGTCCCCCACCCCATTTCCATCAGGAGGGGCTACAGTGAATCAGTTACCTGGCAGGGTTCTGGAGGGTCTCTGGTATGCTGGGCATGATCCCCAACTTGCAGGGGGCTCCCCAACTTGCAGGGGGCTCCCCAACTTGCAGGGGGATCCCAGAGGAGATAGCTGCAAGTTTGCAGACCTGGGAGGCTAACTGGTAACCAACACAGGAGACACACATCTACCAGAATGCCACTGATTAACATTTAAAATAACTGGAAAATCAGAGCCAGCCAGATTCTCCTTCTCTCAGCAGTCTGCCCACTCAGAGTAAGGTAACAGCTGATGGAAGATGGTAAATGGTTCCCTCAAGCTGGTCGATGGCCCTCCTGCACTCCAAGGTCTGGATGGTTCATCAACAAACATTTTCTCCCAAAATAATGGTTAAACTCTCACCACAACTTATCACTGTCCTCCTGTTATCAGTCCCCAGAGCAGTCATTACCTTTTGCCAGGTATCAGGTAGCATGGCATTCGTATCTTCCCCAGAATACACACTGGGCACAGGACTTCCTGCCACACATTTTATGAGTGATCCCCCATGTGGCTCCACCTGACTGATGGGGAATGTTGGTCACAGAAACTCAAATTATTTTTTGAAATGGTCATGCTTAGCTTTTCAGTTAAGCCACAGAAAAGACAGAGATAATCAAACTTGTTAATTTTTGTTTAACCTGATGCTCAAACAGAAGTTAACTCGGTACATTTTCTCTATTAGAACTTTAAGAATTACAAGCTCATGGCAAACAGGTAAAATTTGAACTGCTTTGTTCATAAAATATGAAATAAAATTTCCCTCCATACCTCCCCTTCTTACTTCTACCAAGAGAAACCACTGTTAGTTCAGAGTTTTGAGTTGTATAAGATTCCTCATCAGGAGATTAGGTTGATTTACACGTCTCAGGAAAAGACCAGTAATGAGGACTCAATGCATGGCTCTGGAGAGGTGAAGGGGGCACTGGAACTGTTCCCCCCAGCTGTGACCAACTACATTTCTCTCTTTAGAAAAACCAGGTACGTACGTAACATTTCACTTTACAAAGATCACAGTCTCTGAGAGCAATTTTTGTTTAATTTGGAAAGAACTGCTAATCCTGAATGCATATACTAAATCAGTGGCTTCAATCTTTTGTTGTTCAGTCACTAAGTCGTGTCTGACTCTTAGTGACCCAACAGACACACCCAACAGCACACCAGGCTTCCCTGTCCTTCACTGTCTTCTGGAGTTTGCTCAAATTCATGTCCATTGAATCAGTGATCCTATCTAACCATCTTATCCTCTGCCACCCACTTCTTTTGCCTTCAATTTTTCCTAGCATCAGGGTCTTTTCCAATGAATCGGCTCTTTGCATCAAACAGCCAAAGTATCCATCTTTTAAGTGACTATAAAAGATGCCAAGAAAGTTTTAAAGGAAGAACCCCCTGGAAAAGATATTAAAGACCTACACAAGTTAACTAAATCCCCCAAGTACATTTTCAATGACTGCTACCTTGGCAAGCAAGCCCCAACGGGAATGTCTGAACAAAGACTGAAGAATTTACCGTTTCCTTAGGAAAATTCTGTGTATTGCACAAGCTTCCCTCTCCTTTTGTCTCCCTGTATGCACTCACAATGTGGAAGTTCAAAGACCACTTCCATGGACTTCCTGCAAAATGCTGGTATCACACGCCTCCATGGACTGAGGACAGTTTACAGGTATGACCCTTTCTAATACTGACCTCTGAAATCAGAAGGCTTCATCTACTGAACGGTGGGTGTAAGGTCCCCTGACACATTTCATTCACCCACCTTCACTTCCACATTCTGCTCTGTGCCATTTAATCACCCTCTTCGATCTAGAGGTTATTTGTCAACTGTCCAACTTCTAGAGACTCAATCTACAGCAGATGAAAAATAAGTCAGTGGAGGCAAATAGCCACACGAATCAAAATTGGATTACCCTGTGAAAGGTCATGGAAACACTTTCCTCCTCGTGGTCTTCTGACCCAAATCCTACCAACTCTTTAAGATCTAGTCTGAGATCCCATACCCTCCAATAAACCCTTGTTTCTCCTGCATCCCCAGCTGAGACAGGCTGGGGATGACCCACAGTCAAGAGATTATCTCCTACGCCTAGGGCTCCTTTCAGTTTTTTAAGAGCAATATGTGTAACTCGAACATTCAGGTCTCCAAAACAAATAAAGCCAAGCCCATCTGCCATCTGCCCCCATCTGTGAGGCAAAAACACTTTATCATTTGTAAAAACCTATGTGTAAAGGCCACTGCTGCCCTGAGGGCTTACAGTCTAGGTTAAACCAACAATTCAGAAATAAACCATTAGAGAAAAGTGGTAAAACTGCACATAAAGCAAGGTTCTATGGTATTTATATTGCATTTATATGAAGGACCACATGGGGCCTTGGCTGGCTTTTTGTTCACTCTGAATTATTCAGCGCTGCATTGATAAATTGCTCATTAGAGTGCTAGCCCCTAAGGCACCAGCCCAGCTAAGAACAACCCTCTTGGTTTCAGGGCTATCTCTCAAAGCATCACCTCTCCATTGCCTCCCTCCCCTCCAACTGCCAAAGCACATGAAAGGCCTTCATCCTTATAAGCCAAACTTGCTCAACAGCTAAGGAAGTAAAGTGGAAAATCTGATGACAAGGTGATTTATCGAGGTGCTTTTAGAGGGCTGTATTTCCAGAAGACTCAGGAAAGGAAGGACACTTCTGACACCAGGGATTTTAGAATATAGGCTGTCCCTTCCACAAACATCCCTACATCTCCTTTGTCTCTCATCCCATCAAGGATCCCCTCACCAATTTCCCTTCCCCTGCCGTTTCTGCCATAACCTGGGGCTTCCCCAATCCCTACCCACCAGCTACACCAGTATCAGCCTGGACACCAGGTAAAAACTAAGGGAATACGAATAAAGTACAGACTTCTCGTGTTTTTAACACTGGTTTATTAGTTGTAACAAATGTGGCATACAAACATGAGATGTTAATAGAGGAAGCCAGGTATAGGGTAGAAGGGAACCCTAACATTACAATTTTTCTGTAAATCTAAAATGGTTCTAAAATAAAAGTTTATTTAAAAAAATAATCTGACATACTGATGAGGATGTAGAGAAACTGATCCATTCAGAAAATCAGGCAATTTCTTAAAAAAATAGACATGCACAACCATACAACCCAGAAGGTGCACTTCTGGGCATTTCTCAGAAATGAAAACTGACCTTCACACAAAGAAACCTACACCCCAATGTTTGCAGCAGCTTTACTGTAATAGCTGTTAACCAGAAATAACCCGGATAGCCTTCGGTGGGTGAACAGTTAGATTTTGGTACATTCACAGCATGAAATAATAACTCAGCAATAAAAGGAAGGAATTATCAATATACTCAGCATAAAAAAATCCCCAGAGAATTATGTTGAGGGAGAAAAGCCAACTTCAACTTAAACTGTAGCATTCCACACGTAATATTCTGAGAAAGCTATAAATGGAGAACCAATTAGAGGTTGTCAGAGATTAAAGGCTGAGGGGCAGGTTCGGAGATGGGTGTGGCTATAAAAATAGGAGGGATCCTTGTTGGGATGGAAATGTCCTGTATCTTGACTGTACCAACGACAAAATCCTGCTTGTGATGTTGTACTATAGTTTGGCAGGATATTCCCATTGGGGGAAATGGATTCAAGGGTACATGGGGTCACCCCGGGCTGCCCTAGTGGGTCACTGGTAAAGAACCCGCCTGCCAATGCAGGAGCCACAGGAGATGCAGATTCAATCCCTGGGTCGGGAAGACCCCCTGGAGGAAGGCATGGCAACCCACTCCAGTATTTTTGCCTGGAGAATCGGAGCATGGACAGAGGAGCCTGGTTGGCTACAGTCCATGGGGTCGCAGAGAGTCGGACACGGCTGAAGCAACTGAGCATGCATGCACAGGATCACCCTGTATTATTTGCTACAATCGCATGTGAATCTACAATTATCTCAAAATAAAGTTTTGTTGTTTTTTTTTTTTAAGCCATGAGGCCTGAACAAGCAGGTGGCTTAGACGAAGGGATGGTGAGGCCCACGCAGAGATCTGGAGTCACAGCCCAGATACGAGTGAGTGGTGGTCCTCTGGCCAGGCTGAGATACATACCCCAGATGGAGGGCCTCTCTAACAGTGACTAGGCTGTGACCTTCAATAATGTCCATGGCATCAAGCCAAGGCAAGACTGAGGAAACGTTCTAGGTTGAAGGAAACTAGAGTGAGGACCAGCAGGTATAACATGTCATCACGGACTAGATCCTTCACCGCAGGACACTCCTAGGTCATCTGGGGAAGCTTGAAACCAAGGGACCCAGGAATTCCTCGACTTATTCTCATAACTCTTCTGTAAGTTTGAAATGGTTTCAAAATGAAGTTTTATATATATGTGTGTCTGTACATGTATCTACACACACATACACACACATAAACACATATACATACAAATGTATACAGATATATTTTTTAACAAATAAAAGGCAGCTTTCGCTCTTCACCCCTGCACCTTTTTCCGCCTGGAATGCAGGCATGCTCACGTGAGGGTGAAGCCTCAAGACTTAAGAAGAGCAGAACAGTGATGCAGGGACTGCAGAACCGCACATCCACAACAGTCCTTGTTATACATGGTCGAAAAGAAACCCCATGATGGTTCAAGTCACGATAGCAGGGTTTCTGTCCCTCGAAACCAAAGAAAACATCACTAACATATCTAATAAGTGGAGGACTGTTCCTATGTTCCCACCATTTCTAACTGAAGAACCTACCAAAAAATAACAGAAAAGCTGTGATTTGCTCCAGGGACAAGGCGGCAGAGAAGCCATGTGTTCTGGGCAGCCATGGGCAACAAGGAAGGCCTGGCCAGAGTCAGGACAGGGCCGTCTCCACCTAAAGTGCAGCATGCTTCCACACTGAGGGCGAGGAAAAGTGGGGTTAGAGGCAGGACGCTGATGGACGGGTAATGAAAGACAGACAGGAGATGCTTCAGAGGTATTTTCCCAGAGAAACGGCTCTGAACCCAGGTGCATAGCACAGCGGCCCCTGGTTTGCACACAGCATGAGTTCAACAGGCTTTCAGAGCTCGCTTTTCAACTGGACCCGTGCTTACAGCACTGCCTCTATGACAAGGATCCTAAATGCCAAATGATACACACGGAATATTTGCATCCTGTCCAAATTGATATGCTCAAATTCTAACCCCCCAACCCCTCACCAAGCGATGGCACCAGAAGTAGGGACTTTGGGAGACAATTAAGTCATGAGGGTGGAAACCTTATGAATGAGATTAGACCCTTACAAGAGACACAGAGAACGTGTTTCTCACCTCCTTCCTGACATGTGAGGGGAGAAGGAGAAGATGCCACCTGCAACCTGGAAGGGGGCCCTCGATAGCAGCTGACTGTGTGGACACCCCGATCTTGGACTTCCAGCCTCTGGAACTGAAAGAAGTAAGTTTCTGTTGTACATAAGCCACCCTGCCTGTAGTAAACACTTTGTCATAGCAGCCCAAACAGACTGACACGCTACAGTAACTTTCAGAATATAGCCTGTTAAAAAACCGGGGACTTCTGCCCCCAGCTACTTCACTTATTCACCTTTGTCTCCTAATCAATCTATATTACACTTTTCTAATCACGACTCACTTTTATCATCATAGTACCTCCAGTTGATCCAATACCCCTTCCTTACTCTTCAAAGTTCCCTTCATACCACGAGTTTTAATTTCATTCTCACCCTCAACAGTACTACGAGGAAAATCCAATTGTTTGCACTTAACACAGAAGAAAACAAAGTTGAGGGAGATTAAGCCACTGGGCCAAGTCCTCAGCCAGGGAAAGACATAAACACAACAAGAATTCTGAGCCCTGGCTCCCAACCCAGTCTTCTGTGTCCTAAACCACACAGGATGGCATTAGCAGCACTGTCAGCTTTTCAAATTTCCTGCCTTGCTTTAAGATTATATTATAAAAAGCTAGAACACAAGGTCAGAAAAGAGTACGCAGGAAGAAATGCATATTAAATATTTTACCTAACCTTCGAAGAATATGCAGGAAATTGAGGATTCCTCCATCTCCTTCTTCTTGCTCCTACCTGTTTCAGAAGTGAAGAGGTCCAAAAAACTGCTTCCCCTGGTGAGCCTACACCTGCCTCCCTGAGACCCTCCTGGGAGCTCAGTTAGGGTTTTCCAGGCCCTTCAAAACTCTAAGAAATACCAGAATCTCAAATGCTTGGCTGCTAATCTCCATGCAGCCCTGCTCTCCAAATCAGCAAGTACCGAGAGCCTGTATGACAGAGCGCCGGGCCCATGGTGTACTCTCTGCCCTCCTGAATAAGCTGAGATAAGGCAAAAACGTAAGAAGTTAAGCAATCACCCCAGAAATAAACAACAGTGCAGACCAGTGACAGGAGCGGAGGCACGAGAGGACATCAAGGTGGGAGGACCGGGGCCAAGGCACCGAGGTGGCGCGACGCCTGCAGGGCTCAGAGAACAAACGAGGCGGCGGCCAGCGAGGAAGACGGTCACTGACAGGTCAGGGCACGCAGGGGCCAGGCTATGTAGAGCCTGTGGCCCAGCAGCGGGGTGGCTTTTCTTCCAGAAGCAGAGAGAAGCAGTTGGGTGGTTCCGAGCAAAGGAGAGACAGGATCCGAGTGACCCTTCACAAGGACAACCTGACTGTGGTGTGGGGAGCAGACTGGAAGCAGAGAAGGGACGGGGCAGGGAAGCCAGGTCAGGAGACGGTCGCCACCACCCAGGCCACGAGCCTGGGGGCTCACAGGCCGGTAGGGAGGGGCTGGGAAGGCAGGCTTCGGGGTCTGCTGGCAGGTCCGGTCAACAGGCCCTGCAGCCCGGACCCGGGCCTCCGGGCGGAACCCTGGAAGGTCAGCTGGCTCACACGGCTCGCTGGAGCAGCAGAGCACGGGAGAGACGGCCAGCAACAGACGACTTCGCTCCCGAGGGTCTTTCATCCTAAGGGGTTAGTTCTGGAAATTCATACATGCATCCCTCCAGGTTGAACAATTTCAAAAAATCTGGAAGAGGCAGCATTATTACATAGAGATCGTAATTCAGAGATTGACACATTCACAGGGTCTTAAGAGATGGAAGAGACCCGGGAGATCCCGTCCTACTCCCTTCATGCAGCCAGTGAGAAACCAAGACCCAGAGACGGCCGGCGGCCTGCTCAGGTGGGATGATGCCACGAAGGGACCGCTACGTCAGGGTCAGCCGGGGTCACCCAGGACGTGACTCCAAGCGGGGAGTCCTGTGGTCCCTCCGTCACCCCCACTCGGGCTCTGCGCCTCTCACCACAGAAAGCAAATCAACGTGCCCTTCCTGAGTCCCGGCCTGAGCACCCAACAGGCCAGAGACGGGGAAAACAGACAGGGATGTCATGGGTGACATGGACCTTAACTCCCTTAGATGCAGACCAGCTGCTGAGTCTTCAGGAATGCGCGCGCACGCACACACACACACACACACACACACACACACACACACACACACACACACCCGCGCGCGGGTACACAGGAGACGGCCCTCCCCACCCCCCATCCACCCATCATCCCTGCGAGGCTCACCTCCAGGACGCCACGAGCCAGAGCCTGACTCCAGGGTCAGCTGTGAGAGGAGGCCTGCAAGTCCCTTCACCCTTCAGGTCTCAGGTCCTCCTTCGCACTCCTTCCCTCAAAGAGCAAGAAAAACGACAACGAAACACAGCTTGGGAAGCAGCGCGTGTGTACAAAAAGCTAAGATATCGCTGTTAAAGATAAAGAAGTGACATCTCCCGATGGAGAAAAGCAGAAGGCAACACGGTGGGTTCCTCGAAGCCAACTCCCCCTCACAACAAGGCCATGGTGAGCGGACTGGGGCGCGGCAGATTTTCCCAGACGCTGACGCACAGCGTGAAGCAGAGAAGGCCTGTTTGCCGCCTTCGCTTACACAAATGCCTCACGTCGGGTGCCGGTCATCTGCCTGACGCAGACGTGCTGCGACCCCAGACGGCAGGCCCTGTTCCTAGAAGCACACCCCCCACGCTGGCGCTCCAACCGAGGGACAAGCAGAGTGATGGCCGGGGGAGGCAGAGGGCAGCCAGCCACGCCAGGACATCACTGACCCATCACTGCTGGGAGCCGAAGCAGCCGCCTCCAGAGCACTCCAGCGAACCGACATCTTCAAAAGGCAGGTCCCTGCCAGCCTCTCGGGGGAGTCGGTCCCATGGTGCGGCAGCTGCCTTTCTTGCAGGACTGACCAGAGCAACACCCTCCCCACGGGGTGGTCCACAGAGGGCCCGCGTGCCCTCTTCCTGCACCCTGCCTCTGCGCTCCTTCGGTCAAGCTCACCGCTCTCCCGTCCACATCCAGACCTGCAACCTACACACAGCTCCCTCCTAAGAGAAAGGAAACAGGGGGTCCACTTCCACTGCCTTTCCACCTCCCACCGCTGAATCACCGCCACTGAAACATGGAACTAAGGCACATTTTTATTTATTTATTAATATTTGTGTTTTTTTTCATTTATTTTTATTAGTTGGAGGCTAATTACTTTGCACATTTTAAACTACCTTGCGCTGAATCAACAAAGCGTTGTGATTCTCATTCTGAGAACAAATGCGACTGAGTTGGAAGCGAGAAACAAAAAATGTACAGCAGATGTCTTTAGGTTTCCTTTCACTGATGAGTGGAACCTCAAGTGGTTTGCTCCCTCCTTCCTTTTACTGTTTGTTAGTAACTATCTCTTCGCACCTTAGGTTTATATTTTTCCTTCTCAAGAAGCAGTCACTCCCAGCCACCTTTCAAGGCGGGCAAGAAGTTAAGGGCAAGTGGGTCAAATCCCATTCCAAGGCATCCCCAGGGCTTCCTTTGCCGGATGGGGCCCAGCCTGCTAAGACACCTGCAGAGATGAAGCCCCTACTTCTGCACAAGGTAGCCCATTCTGCCACTGGGGGTCCTGACTGGCCACGTGCTCCTGGACCCCAAGCTCACACTGCCTCCCTGCACATCCCCATTGGTCACCACGATGATCTTCAGATGCACGCAGAGGACGCACACGAGTCCCACATGACTGCACCGTACTCTTTCAGGACCGTACCTCCTTTTCTCTGGCCTCTGTGCCCTGGGCCCCCAGCTGCTCCCCATATACCAGTTTCCAAGTACTTCTCTCTTCTAGCCACCCACCTCTGGCTCTATTGATAGCAACTCCTTTCAAAGTATGTCTTCAATATCAGAACATAGTGGAGTCACATCTTGGGAGGTGAGGGAGCTTGGTTCTAAAGTCAAGTGAGGTGCTTTTAGAGGCTCTCTTCCCTTCAGAGCCTCTCACTTGGAGAGGCTCTGAGCTGCCGAAGGAAACAGATTCCCTCCTTCCATCTTACCCTCACCCCAAGGCACACCCTCATGAAGCAGGGTGATGACGCACGCCACTGGTTTTTTCATGTCCCAGTTGGTTTCTTGGGAATTGCTTACTTTTGCCCAGCCCACATGCTGAATATCTGATATTTCACTGTACCCACGAGCCAGATTTACCCAAGCTAGAGGACAATGCCACGGTTGCTCGGTCCTGCTCCAAAGACATCCTTCCCTCCCCAGCTGGTCCTGAGTCCAGGCCAACGCTTCACGATGGCCAGTCCAGGGCCACCACTGACAGAGGACACACAAAGAACTCTGCAAAACTGAAGAGTCACTATTGTCAATCACTGACTTGATTAAAAAATTTAAAAAAAAAGAGGTGGTAAAGGTAAAGAAGTTAATGTGATAGCAATCTCACTAGAGTACACACAATCAATAGCCTTTCCTTAAGGCTGCAACAATTTAAGCAACTACAGTTTTCGGCCTAGAAGACAACTGTGCACGCTTATGATCATCACTTATTATCCCAGGTGAAAAAGTTATTGGCACAGGTTTCACGCCTGTATTTCTGGTTACGTTTGAAGTTGCCTTCAGTCATGTCAGCACACCAGCACCAGATAAACCAGAGTTAACACTTGTTAAGATTAAAAGTCCTGTTTTATAAGGGAGATGATGAACACCAGGTTGTGGAAGAACTTCATATGATACACATTTAAAACAATGTCAAAAGAGTAAAACTAAAATAATTATGTAAGTCAAGATAGTCCAAGTTTTATGGATACAAGTTGGTGCTAAATTAACTTTGTTCTCAAGAATAAGCTCCAACAAAGTCTCACCTCAGTGCTGAAGGCAGCTGTGAAAAGATTCATGTAAATACTCTTCCTTACTTTGGGTAATATTGTATTTTTATGCCCTAAAAAGAAGAGTACAATAAGCAAACTCTTGTAACAGCTTACAAGCATTTTGTTTATTTGAATTTTTATACACTCTCATCCTCGAAGTGTGAAAGTGAAAGTCGTTCAGTCGTGTCCGACTCTTTGTGACCCCATGGACTAAACAGTCCATGGAATTCTCCAGGCCAGAATACTGGAGTGGGTAGCCTTTCCCTTCTTCAGGGGACCTTCCCAACCCAAGGATCAAACCCAGGTCTCACCACATTGCAGGCAGATTCTTTACCAGCTGAGCCACAAGGGAAGGCCAGGAATACTGGAGTGGGTAGCCTACCCCTTCTCCAGCAGATCTTCCAGACCCAGGAATCAAACCAGGGTCTCCTGCATTGCAGGCGGACTCTTTACCAACCGAGCTATCAGGAAAGCCCCCCATCCCACCCCTCCTCCTCAAATGCATGGTAATTTATGGGAATCATTCTTTGATATCACTATTGGATATTCTCTCTGTCTTAAAGGGCTACACAAACTTCAGCCCGACCCTGTCCCATCCAATCAGATTGTCACCTTATGTCCATCAAGCTGTCCGACATGCAGACTCGAGCCTCTGAGGCTGGAGGGAGGAAAAACAGTTTTCCAGCTGACAAATGGAGCTCCCATTCCAGTGAGCTCTGAGCAGCTCTGGAGCCTGAAAGACCCTGAGTGATGCAATTCTGAGCTTCATCGCTACCCACTGAAGTATGGTTCTAGTCCGGGGGATCTGCCCCTCACTGCGCTCAGAGGCAGGAGACAGAAGGGCCTGTTGGGGACTGGCAGGATGGAGAGGTGAGACTTCCTCCTAAACCACTGTCTTAAGAGCTGCTGTGACTGCCCAGGAACCTCAACAACTTCGTACAACTCGGGGGCCACATCCGACGGTGCCTGTCATCCTGGTAAAACGCTCCCTCCATTCACTCCTCCCGGACGGCACTTACCACACAGAATGTAATTGTGAGCTAATGAGAAATGTGCCTTACACACCTCCTACATCCAGCGCTGTGCCTGACATCGAGAAGATTCTCAAATATTTTGTCCATTACATAATACTGCCCAACCAATTGAGAACAAGAATGCAAGACATCTCGAGGGTGAGAGAGGGTAGTTCCGGTGAACATGCTGAGCTGAACATGGATATCTCCACAAAACAGAGCTTCAGTCTCAGAGCTCACAGTCCAAACTGGCAGAGTAGCATCAAGGCCACCTCCCACCTGTGTAACCCCTGTTAAGCCAGAAAATGTACGACTGAAAATGATCAAACATCCCATCTCAGTGCCACAAACCCAAATCCTAACCACTGTTTACCACACTGACTGGCTGAGAAACTACCATTTCTCAAGGTGTCCTGTAACTTCACAGGAAAAAAAAAAAAACACAGACGCATAAACACAGCTCATCAGGAAAGTGTGACCACTGACCACCCTCCCCAACCAGGCAAATCACAAGAAACCTGAGGCGAGATTTTAAACTCCAGCATCGAGCCAAGAGTTGACTTACTGAGTGAGATAAAGTGGAACTCAGCTATAGGCTGACTAATTATCTGGCGGGCACTGGGCTGCATCGTTTTAGATTCAGGCTACCGTGCCAGGGCCGCCGGTGTCATTTACAGCCCCGGGCGCATTATTCTTTGGCCGCCATTCAGGCAGTTTCGGATTTCTGCCATGGCTCACCCTGAGACTTGAGCACGGTTCAGGCGGGTCCCCACGCGGCAAGCGCGCTCCACGCGCCGAGCGTGGTGTGTAAGCCCGGGAGCCCGCTGAGCGGCACTTCATTCTGCCAGTCAGATTTCAGGGATGTTAACACGGTGGGCAGTCCCGAGAGCCTTTACTAAGAGTGGATCACAGAAGGTTAAGGGATGTGAAGCGAGGGAGGAAGGAGGAAGAAGAGGAAGCAACCAGAGAAAAAGGAGAGGATGTGGAATACTTTTGGCAGAGAAGATAGACAAAAAAAAAAAGAAAAGATTTATTATTGGACTATTATACTAGTAGACTCCCCTGGTGGCTCAGACTATAAAAGCGTCTGCCTACAATGCGGGAGACCCGGGTTCGATCCCTGGGTCGGAAGATCCCCTGGAGAAGGAAATGGTAACCCACTCCAGTATTCTTGCCTGGAAAACCCCATGGACGGAGGAGTCTTGTGGGTTACAGTCCATGGGGTCGCAAAGAGTCGGACTCGACTAAGCAACTTCACTTTCACTTATTGTAATAGTGGTTGTTAAAGCCCATATCCCAGCATAGGTTCTAGGGTCTAAGAGCAGGTTACACATGGGGACCACCACCAGAATCCAAGGCAGGGATTGACGATAGTCAAAAAAAAAAAAACAACCAGATTATAGGACTTCGCTGGTGGTCCAGTGGTTAGGAATCCGCCTGCCAATGCAGGAGACACGGGTTGGATCCCTGGTCCAAGAAGATCCGACATGCCGTGGGGCAACTAAGCTCACGCATCACAACTATTGAGTCCGCGCCCCACAACTAGAGGGGCCACGGCGACGAGAAGTCCGAGCACCGCCACAGAGAGAGGCCCCAGCTCGCCACAGCTAGGGAAAGCCTGCTGCAGACACCTGCCAAGTGCCAGGACAGAAGCCAGACACAGGCATCCTGCTAGTGGTATCCAGGCGGAATGCTCCTCCCCGTACACTCAGGGGAGTCCCACAGTTGTAAGAAGTCTGGAGCACCAGGGCTGAAGGTTTGAGATGACAGGGGGCCCACAAAGCCAGGACTTGAAGCCTCCTTCTGTTCTTTCCCTCCCCACACCTGAGAGGAGAAGCCCACGCATAGCCCTGGGGCTTCTCCACCGACGCCGGGGCTTCTGCAAGCAAGAGCACCCAACCCAAGGCTGGCCGCCCCGCGTACAGGCACTGGAGACAGTGACTCGGCGCCCACAGCAGCCCTCCTAGCCCTTCCGGCTCTCACCCCACACTGCCCTTGGGACTGAGGCTTCCCAAGGATAAGACCTTCTCCTAGCAACGGGATTAGCACCAACTAATACAGTTCACGTGGCCTCATTTCATCCCAGGAACAAGCCTCTGTTGATATGATAGCTTCTAACCCCTGTTTTACAGATAAATGAGATCTAGAGATTAAGTAACTGTCTATGGTCACATAAGGGCTTCCCTGGTGGCTCAGTGGTGAAGAACCCCCCTGACAACTCAGGAGCCATGGGTTCAATCCCTGGGTCAGGAAGGTCCGCTGGAGAAGGAAATGGCAACCTACTCCAGTAATCCCATGGACAGAGGAGCCTGGAGGGAGGACCTCAGGCTCCTCTGTCATAAAAAGAGCCAGACTTAGCAACTAAACAACAAAAAGTCACATGGCTGGTAAACATGGGGGGAGGGTGACACAGGACACCAGTATCCAAAACCCAGGCTGAGTCAGGCTGAAGGTTACGCTCGTGACCGCGGCATTTTCCCTCCCCTTTTTTCTCCAGAGCTTTTTTTGTTTTTTTTAAATTGTGGCATAATACACATAATATTTGGAGAAGGAAATAGCAACCCACTTCAGTATTCTTGCCTGGAGAATCCCATGGACAGAGGAGCCTGGTGGGCTACATACAGTCCAGGGGGTCACAAAGAGTCTGACATGACTCAGCAGGTAAGCACACATAATATTAACATAAAGTAGACCATCCTAGCCATTTTGAAATGTACAGTTCAGTAGCATTAAGCACATTCGCATTGTTGGGTAACCATCATTACCACGCATCTCCAGAGCATCTCATCTAGCAGAGCTGACATTCTATATCCACAGAATAACTCTCCCTTCTCCCCTCCCTTCCACAACCAACCTTCCTGCTTTGTCTCTATGAATTTGACTCCTGTAGATCCTTCCTAAGTAGACTTATACAAGATCTGTCATTTTATAACTGGCTTATTTCACATAGTATAAGTCTTCGAGGTTAATCAGTGTTTACTAGCACGTGTCAGAATGTCCTTTGTTTTTTGTCCGTTTTTAACTGAAGGTTCCTTCCTAGTCCTACTTCCATGAGTGGCCGTGACCCAGGGGAAAAAGGAAAAGGGAACCAGGGACCAGTCATCTCTTCAACACAGCACTTATACACAGAACTGAACACAGGAGCCCAGAGTCACTGCTGTTAGAAGTTGGCAGCATAGGAATAGGGAGGAACAGGTGAGAACTGGGGGGGTTAAAAAATACACCCACCTGCCCCCACATACTCCTGTTTGAGCTTAAGCTACTGCAACACAAGAAGAAATCAGAAGATCAAAACAGTCTGAGAAGGGGGGGCAGAACCTTCAGGGATGGAGGGAGGAGGATGGTCCTGGAGGTAGGAGGTGTTGCTTGGCAACTGGAGTGAAGGGATTGTCTTCCCCTTGCTGGGATCCCCGCCCTGAACCCCCCAAGTCTGGTAGGAAGCGGGCAGCCTGCAACCCTGTAGGCAGGTCTGGGGCTGTCAGATGCTCCAGGCAGGGGGCTGGCGGGGGCTCAGGAAGATTTGCCCTCCAAGGAGATGAGGACGCTTCCCCCCAGCTTCTCTGCCAGGGTGCAGTGGTCCTTGACCTCCTCGGAGCAGTTTGCTTGTAGTCATGTTTGATCCCCATCAGCTTATCCTTGACGGTGTCGTTGGAGCTGGCATAGATCGCTCTGCTCTTTGGGGTTGCAGACTCAGGGTTTCCAGGCCCCCTTCTTGCTCTCCTTGGTCTCATGGGTTGCATTACAGAGGGCGAAGTGGCATCCTTGTGTGCAGCCCGTGACAAGAGTGGTGTAGCATCGTCTGAAGTCTGGCCCGCATCACCCACCAGCATCTCCTCACCCTCCTCCAGCATGAGGTTTGTGTTTTCACTTAGGCAGAAGAGCACCTTCTTCATCCGCTGGTGAAGACGACTTACACACTTTCACATCATTGAACACTGTGATGACACCACAGGCAGCCACATTGGCAACCACATTTCTAGAAGTGAAGGGGAAATAGCGAAGAGAGCCAGAAAAGACAGGAGCCACTGCGGCCGCCGCTGGGATCAGACTGAACCAATGTCCGTCCTTTCTAAGGCCGAATAACATTCCATTGTTTGGCTGTGCCCCGTTTTGTTTATCCATCCATCCACGACAAACGCCACTTTTGACAACTGCAAATAGACTGCTCTGCCTTCCTTTCTCATCATGCCTGATGCACAGAGCAGTGAGAAGGTCCCTTCTCACCAAGGATGGATGGAGCATCCTTCCATCTACTTTCAAAAGGGCCTTTTAGGAAATTAGGTGGAATGGGCTTTTCATTTGATTTTTTAAATCAATAGGTATTTATTAATGCTATTATACCTGTCATAACATTGAGGCAATTATACACCCACGTCCTAAGTTAATAATATTAGCAACCATGTATATTTAAGTGGGACTACAAATCAGTGTCACTAAAATTTTGGTGAGCCTTTTTAACCAAACAAACCAGAACTGCTACATTCAAATGAGTATTTTTCTGACAGCAGGGGAGGCTCTAAGCAGACTCATCACTGAAAACATCTGACCTGACTACTGCTGAGGACATCGGCTAGTAAGAGGCCTCACAAAACTGTCTACCTGCAAGTCACACTTTGTCTATAACAGAACTGTAAGTCAGTGACTTCCCGCCTTACTCAAACAGCTTCCTTCTTTGAATAACCCTTGGAAATTTCCAGAAAACAAAGCATACCTTCCAGGCAAAGGTTCTGCCTTCCATACAAAGGGAAAAGAATGTCATCAGATTTGAAGCCAATTTCAGAACTATTGATGAGCTCCAGTATCCTTGTACCTCTGCCAAAGGGAATATACTGAAGGAAACAGCATTCATTCAGACAGGCTCTGATGTTAGTCATAAAAACCACATTTTAAGGGTATTCTTATCATTTTGATAAGGCTTCTTATATAGTTACACACATGTACACACAGTAAAATGACCATTAAAAAACCAAGCAGCTTGACAGCAAAGAAACACTAGTTTGTGGCTAAGGAGACATTCATTTTCCTTCCTATTGCTGTTCAATGGCTAAGTTGTGTTCGATCCTTAGCAACCCCAGGGACTGCAGCACACCAAGTTCCCCAGGTGTCATTTTCCTTATTTCACAAATAAACATCAGCTCTTATTAGCAAGTGGAGGCAAATTATGAATTTGATTAAATCTGATGAGACAAGATAAAGCAATTTATCTCCTTTTAATGCAGGAACACCTCCTTAATACTTATTCATACAACAAATGAACTACTGGACAGGAAGAGCTCAAGGCCAAAGACGACTTTGCAGGGATGGGCTGTGGCACACATCACTGCAGGAAGGAGATGCTCCGTGCAGGTGTTGGCCGAGGGAGGAACATAAGATGGTCTGAATCTTCAGATTAAAACTGTGAGCATCATCATTGTTCCTGTGGAGAGAAGTTGACTGAAGCAAACTTGATCTGATTTTTCTTCCCTGATTCACAGTTGCCTGTTTTGAAAGCCACCTGCTTTTTTTGATCTTGAATAAAGGATGGAGATTCATATTCACCCCCACCTAGTCATGCAAATATCCGTGAGCCTTGGTGTGATTGTTAATAAAAACTTGAGTCAAGTGAAAAAAAATAAGATTATACTTGTTTTTTTTAATTGGACAATAATTGCTTTACAATGTGCTGGCTTCTGCCATACAACAACATGCACCAGTCACAATTATATATACATGCCCTCCCTCTTCAGACCCTCCTCCCTCCAAGACTATACTTTTAAGGTAAGTGATAACCTTCAGAAGGCAAAAGCAAAAAAATGCACGTCATCAAAATTGTGTAAAATTAGGGTATTCAAAACCAAGGCAGTTACAGTGACATGAGCTTTCATATCCACAAATGTTGCTTTGCTGCTAACCCATGTTCATACCTTGTGCTAAGCCTTTGCACACAATAATTTTTTTTTTTTTGCACACAATAATTTAGAAAAAAAAAAAAAAGAAAAACAACATTTAATTATCTCCTAACAGGGCTCCACATTCCATAGATTTAGGCAAGCGCCAGAGGAAACAGATTGCCTTTCCACCGGGTACTCTAAGCCGAAAGTCGTGCCAACACAACAGCAGATAGCATTACAGTACAGGTGGTTCCTTGGTGAAAAGACCTTTCCTCAAAGAGCCATGGCCTGGAAACAGTGAGGGAGTACAGGTGGTCTTTAAACCAGTTCAAGGGCATTTATTGAGTGCCTACAATATGCCAAACCCCATCGTGGGGAAAGTGAAGGATGTGAGTATAAGATTCAACCTATATCTTCAATGAGAGCAATTGTGAAAACACACAAACCCAATCATTCATTGCACACACGTAAGAAAACACAGTGAAACACATTCTAAAATTACCTACAATCTCAAAGCTTTTTTAAATTTGGCTTTATAACTCATCCTATTTTCTGCCAAATCACCTTTTTTTTTTATAAGTAACTGATGAAGCACAGTAATGAAACGAATACCCATGAACTAGTCAGAAAATCAAGCAGCCTGCTATCAATGCTATTCCCACTCCTGCTCCCCCAGTACCCCCACCCTCCCTGGATAACTACTATTCCAGTTGCCCTTTCCCTATTCAAGTTGCCTGTTCCCTCATTCCCTCTTTTTTACTCATTTTATCACATGGATATCCTTCGCCAACACTGTTCGTTTTGTTGATTTCAGAAATTCATAAAAATGGTATCGATTCTGCCTGAATTCCTCTCTGAAGCACTAAGCTGTGCGTGCGTGCTCAGTTACGTCCAATTCTCTGTGACCCCATGGATTGCAGCCCACCTAAGCTGAGTATCACATCAAGTCAGGTAACACGTTCTGAGCACGCTTCATAACACTGGTGGGACTGCACTGGGGCCTGGATGGACAGCTGGCAAGAGGAAGTTAAACCAGAGTCTAAACTGAATGTCTGGGGCACACAAAAGTAGTTGAATACAGTACCATTTACCAGCTCAAATATCTTACCTTTTCATCCTTCTCCACAAACACACAGCATCCAGGTCACAATACAATGGACCTGCCGTCCTATTGCCCAGTACCCTTTTTCTTGTGGAGGCTCTTAAGCCAGGGGACCTGAACTACTTAGGGCTGAAGATATTTTAAGCCAAGTCTTTGAATTCCATGCAAAAGGCATTTGAGTATTCTCTTTCCTTTCAGGATTTCATGCCATTACGTGTTTGAGCTTTATAAAGGCAACAGCTCTACAGGAAAAATCATTAAGGATCACCCATGATAGACCTCTTTATTCCTCTCCAAATTTCAGCCAAGGAAAGAAAAGTCTGCAGGGGCCACGTCACTATTAGAATCATTCAAAGGAGGGTAATCGTTTACAGGCCCTGAAGTAAATTTTAAGACAAGCCTTATGGGCCATTAACTTGGAGCTCAGATGTATAAGCTCAATCATTCCCGCAGCAAATTAGCAAGATATACCAGTGCTCATCTATACCAGGACCCACACAACTGGCGGAACTCCTCCTTGCATCAAATCTAAAACCACTTTGGAGCTTCCAAAGAGCTTAAGTCCCTGATAAGCACCTAAAGTTTTAATAGGGATCCTGGGTCCTGGATGCTGGAGGAAGGGCCTTGTCTCTGATGGCCAAGTTGACATCCTGAGTGAAGGGGAGTTCATTTTCCAAACACCGTTCAGAGAATAGGCAGTGAGTGGGGCACATCCATAAATGTGAAAACCTTCGACCAAGTGGGGAGGTGGGAGAGAGCCTGTAAGAGTCTCAGATCTGCTTCTCTGGTCTTAGCCCAGAAAGGGAACGAAACGCCCCTCAGACATCAAGTATGACAGGAAGGAAGATGTTCAGGAGGCAGATGGAGCCTGGAGGGAAAGTGCCTGGAAAGCAGACTAGTGCCCTGGAATGAAAGGAGGGTTAGATTTAAAATTGAATACCATGTGTAAAACAGATAGCTATTGGCAAGCTGCTGTATAATGCAGGGAACTCAGCCTGGTGCTCTGTGATGGCCTAGAGGGGTGGGAGAGGTAGGGGGTGTACACTTAACGGCTGATTCACGTTGTGTGGTAGAAACCAACACAGCATTGTAAAGCAACTGTTCTCCAGTTAAAAATAAATTTTTTTAAAAAAATCAAATAAGTTACACTGATTGAGTTTCATTTACACCTTCTGCTTATTACATTTAGCCCTTTTTGAAGATGTGACCCTCCTTCGGGGCCTGTGTGGCCTAAGGAGAGCCAAAAACCAGCGTTTTCCTTCAGGAAGGACAGTTTGAACCCCGTGGGGCTGAGAGTGGGGGTGTCAAAAGGACGCAAGCAGCGGGCTCCCCAAGGAGAGAACTATGGGTCCGTCCACCTCCCTTGTTCTGTACTCAACAGACCCTCCTTTCCTCTTTCTCTCTGCTGCAGGGGGCAGGGCAGTGCCGGTGGAAAGGACCCTTCATGTTAGGGCCTCGTTTATGCACAAATGATGTTCCAGACCCACCTCAATGAACAGAACCTCATGGAAGGCAGCAGAACAGAGTGATCAGGCAGCTGGCATGGGGGTGGGGGGGTCCTACCCTCCAACCCAGGAGGAGTGTAGCTTTGGGCAAGTGAGGCAGAGGTCCTTGTTTGTAGATGAGGATGATGGAGGCGCCTACCACATAGTGTTATTGTTAAATGAGTTAACATACACCTCTTAGAAATGACCTAGCTCAAAAGTCGTTGATAAACGTCAGGTATCATAACTAGTGGTTTCCAACTTAGAGCTCAGAGATGTGTAAGCTCCTAAAATAGTAAAGTGGAAACTCATGCCAAAGTACCTTATTTAAAACACGTTTGTAATATTTCATCCTGAACATTCCAGTTTCCATGACTTCCCACATATAAAAATATAATCATTTAATAAGCAAAAACAGAGTTATAAACAATGTCTTAACAGAGGAAAATCAAGGAAAACCACAAAGGAACACACCAAGCCAGTGAAAAGACGCTCGATCCTCCAATGAAAGTCAACTTTAAACAAAATTCAAACGTTTAGTGTCAGTTTAGAAAGAGGAAGCCAGCGCCAGGGAGGAGTGAAGAAAACAGACTTGGTTCTTTTCTAGAGAACACTGGCCTTATCAATGAAGACTTGTAAAAGTGCACGCCAGCAACTCTACCTTCAGGCTCTTATCCTAAAAATACTGAAAGGTTCCAGGAATGTTCTGCAAAATTTTTCACAGTATCAAAAGACTGGAACCAACTAAACATTCATCAAAATGGGAATGGTGAAAAGCATTACAGTACAACCAAGCAGCCCTCTTATGCAGCCATTAAAATGGTAAACTTATCTGTACATACTACAGGGATGAAAAAGCCATAGTAGATTAAAATTTAAAGTAAAAAACAGGATCATGCCATACATATAAGTGTATATTGACTGCATCATGCGTAAGTCTAAAGCAGTACCGCCCAACAGAAATGAGGCAAGCCACATGTGGAATTTTAGATTTTCCAGTAGCCATACTATATCCACAATATTATCTGAACACTTCATCAACATAAAGAAAGCCTAAGTGGGACATTTTACATTCACTTTTTGTGCTCAACCTTGGAGATCTGGTGTGTACCCACCCCACCTTAGGCCAGCCTCACCCCAGGAGCTCAACAGTCACGTGTTACATACTGGATTTACCCCACTGGACACGGTGGGTCTGGCATACGTGTGCAGTTAACAGGAGCTGTCTGGGAATGGGATTACAGAGCCCTTGCCTTTCCTGCATTATATGAATGGTTTCAATAATCATTTGTATTAACAAAAAAAAAAAAGAGCATGGTGAAAAATTGCTTTAATTTTCCTTAAGAGCTGTAACAGGAGACCAGACAGCACAGCTTAAATTGAAAGCTTCTTCCAAACTGTTCTTGCTCTTTCCCCAGGAGGCTGTGGGGATGGGAACCTTCATCCCTAAGCCTTGGTTCTCCATTCCTCAGGTAGTTCTGTACTTGCAGCAGTTCTTCCCTGTCTCTCCCCTTACAGCCAACACCCCTGCCAGATGGGCTGAGAGAGGAAGCCGACATCCGCACCATCGCTGAAGAGGGAATCACGCTGATGAACAGTTGCCAAGTGCAGACACTGTGCTAGGCAGGCACTTCACCTGTGTCTGATCACATAATCCTCCAATAATCTTATAATGCAGGGACCATGCCAATTTTCCAGATTAAGAAATTAAAGCTCAGAAGGTTATCTGCTCCAACGTGTCAGAGCTGAGAATGTGTAACCGCACTACCCATATGGTCCACGGCAAGATCATGGCCACAGAGCCCGAGACCGCCCATCCCAAGGTCATGATCTTATCTCTATTAAAATCATGCTGTAAGACAACTCTATTTCTAAGAGGAAAGCAAATCCCAGGCATCTCTTATTTGCAAGAACGTCAGAACCTCACATTTCTCCTTTAAGCTTGTTCATACATCCTCAAACGTAAATGTCTCCACTTAGACAAACCACTGTCACCCCAAACTCAGTGTCAAAATCAAGCATTTATCCTTGCCTTCTTTATTTCTGTCCATCCTCATGGTGGAAACTTCAAGGTCATAAATGACTCTTCTTCCATTGCCTGTATAACCAGGTATTTGAGTTCTAATCTGAGTAATCCCTAAATGACTATAAACAAACAGGGATAAGCACACCTAGCACCCAGACCTTAGTTTCTGAATACCAGTCTTCGATAAAAGGGAACTGACAGATATCACCTTAAGCAGGGGATCAAAGTGACACCACCTGTAATGAGACACTGCTATCACAGATCTCCTGAGATGGTCCATCTCCTGTGAGCAAGGCACACTGTTTCTGATGTGTTCTTGCCAAAAATTTATAACTTCATCGAAGCATGGGAAAACATCAGACAAACTCAAACTGAGGTTCATTCTTCAAAAATAGCTGACCAATGCTCTCAAAGTGCCAAGGTCAAAAGGAGAAGCTGAAGATGAGGACTGTCACCAAACAGAGGAGACTAGGCAGTTGTGATGCTAAACCCAACATGGAATCCTAGATGGGCTCCTCCCAGGGAAGGTCGGTAGTGGGAAACCTAGGGAGATTCCCATCAGGCGTGTAGACAAACCTGTAGACAAGTTAACAGTATTGTACAAATGTTCATCTCCTGGTTTCAATGATTACAATGTACTTATGAGGTGTTAACATCATGGGAATTTGGGAATAAATACACAGAAACTCTATTTTTACAATAGGCTTAGATTTTCATAAAGAGTTTTTAAAATACTATTGTGGCTACTAGTCATCCTTGTCCATGCTTAAAATCACTCTACTGTCTCCTACTGATGGTGCTGTTCCCAGTCTCCACGTGTATCCAATACCTATTCATTCTTCCAAGCCCACTCAGGTCCCACCGCCCACCTGACCAACACCGCTACAGAACATCTGGAACTATGAGCAGGTGCTCTCCTCTCATGGCACACAGGGCATGCTGGCTTGTTAACTTTGTGAATTTAGGTTTTATTGTCCAATGATGATGCAAAATGTGTTTGTGTAGACAAGAACATCATGGCACACATAAGTCCTCTCAATTTAAAATGGACTGCTTTTTAATGTGGTTCCTGGGAGTCTACTGAATTAGAAAACAGAGATCCACTAGTATTTCAAACCTATCCAGGTTTACCCTGATGATTCTGTATGAGCAGTGACACTTGATCATCTAGAGAAAGTGGTGTGTAAAACTCTTATATTATAAACACTATAGTTTATGGCTAAGTCTTACCACAGAAAATGACAGTATCAGACACATACACATGCATGCCAGAATTTAGAATGTCTGCTGAGTTTCTACTTAGAGGAGCCCTGGCCCTCCAACAGCAAGAGAATGCCATCTTTCTGTTGAACAAAATAAGCACAATAATAGACTCCAACCAGGCCTGGAGCTGTCAGAAAGTCCAATGGGTGGCTATCCTGAAGCTAACAAAATGAAATATTAGGAACACATCAACAAAAAGGAAATGGGGAGAAACTAGCAGCTGAAAAGTAAGCTCTATCAAGAGGCCCAAATGGAGAGGCCTGGTGTCAGCACGCAGTTATAAGGAAGTTCACACCCAGCAGGACTCCAGAGGTTTCACAAGGGGCGGGGGCAATCTCCCAGATAACACCCTACTGGGTACGAGGCAGAGCACACACACAGTGAAAGTGAAAGTTGCTCAGTTGTGTCTGACTCTTTGCGACCCCATGGACCATACAGTCCATGGAATTCTCCAGGCCAGAATACTGGAGTGGGTGGCCGTTCCCTTCTCCAGGGGAATCTTCCCAACCCAGGGATCGAACCCAGGTCTCCTGCATTGCAGGCAGATTCTTTACCAGCTGAGCCATAAGGGAAGCCACACACAGTGGAGACTTCAAAGTGTTTGGTCCAGCATCTGATGACACCAACCTAAAGGCAGAAAGCGAAGAGGAACTCAAGAGCCTCTTGATGAGCATGAAAGAAGAGAGTGAAAAAGCTAGCTTAAAACTCAACATTCAAAAACCGAAGATCATGGCATCTGATCCCATCACTTCATGGCAAATACACAGGGGCAAAAATGGAAACAGTAACAGACTGTATTTTCTTGAGCTCCAAAATCACTGCAGACAGTGACCACAGCCACGAAATTAAAAGATGTTTGTTCCTTGGAAGAAAAGCTACAACAAACCTAGACAGTGCATTAAAAAGCAGACACATCACTTTGCCGACGAAGGTTCTGGTCAGAGTCATGTATGGATGTGAGAGTTGGACCATAAAGAAGGCTGAGCACCAAAGAACTGATACCTTCGCAAACTCTAGGAGAGAGTATAGGACATAGAAGCCTCATGTGCTACAGTCCATGGGGTCACAAAGAGTCAGACACAACTGAGCGACTGAACAACAACTGCTCTCCAGGATCTCAGCCTAATCAGGGAGACGTGGCGTGACAGAGAAACGATCAACAAGGGTGGACAGGGCAAGCCTGCTCAGTGCACAGAGGTTACAGGCAGGCGGAGAACATGCCCTACGAACTGGTTAACAATTTGCATGCAAACTTGGGAATTCTTTTTTTTTTCTGTGCAAAGTTTTAAGATTTTTTTTTTTCTTACTTCTTAACTTGTACTGAGGTATAGCTGATTAACAATGTTGTGATAGTTTCAGGTGAACAGCAAAGGGACTCAGCCACACATATACATTCATCCATTCTCTTCCAAACTCCCCTCCCATCCAGGCTGCCACGTAACACTCAGCAGAGTTCCCTGAGCTCTACAGCAGGTCCTTGTTGGTTACCCCTTTGAAACAGAGCAGTGTGTACATGTCCACCCAAACTCCCTAACTATCCATTACCACCAGCCTTCCCCCAGGCAGCCGTAAATTCGTTCTCTAATTCTGTGCATCTCTTTCTGTTCTGTAAGTAAAGAAACTTGGGAATTCTAATGGTCATCAGCACAGTCAAGAACGGCCCACTGGGTTTGCAGGCTCAGGTGGGCAAGGGGAGAAGAAATGGAGTGACAGGTAGGGATGGAAGCAAAGCAACAGGTGAGGCAGAGAATGAGGCCAGGAAGAAAGACAGGAGTGTGGGACCCAGAGCCCTGAGTGGCCAAGAGCCCTGGAGTTTCTCAGTGCCCACCTGGCCAAGCCACCACAGCGCTGGGTTCATCCAGGTTCCCCACGTTGGACCCTGGGATGAGGACCCTGTCTGAGGGCTCTATCAGGCAAGGTTCTCGGGAAAGGGGAGTGGGACCATGAACTGGGGGAGGGAAGGAAGCCCCCCAGGAGTGTGATGGTCAGGGAAGTCCTGAGCAGAAGCACTTGTGCTCAGCCTGTGCAGGAGCTCTGAAAACAGCGTGGGCCTCGGGGAGAGCTGCCCTTGGGGAGAACTGGGAGCTACAGCTCTTAGACTCCTGTTGGTTAAAGGGCTGTCCCCCGCGGGGGCAGGGTGGGAGGGACATCATTTCTCAGGCTCCAGGAAGCTTTGACAGAGACCCAGGAGCTGAGTGCTGGAGGAAGCAAGCGCCAGGCAGCGCGCAGGGGGCGGTCCAGGGCAGACGAAGAGCATCATGGCAGCGGTTCGCCAGGCCCTGGTCTCTCTACCAGTGGGCACCAGGGGAACGGGAGCTCCTGCTGCCTTCCAGACTGATACCTGGAGAAGCCTGTGTCACCCGATGCACAGGGAGGAGACAGTTCGAGAACATCAGCCCAGAAGCACAAGTTCTATTTTCCAAAGGACTGGCCCCAAAATAGTGCCCTTCGTAAAGGCCCCCTGAGCTCAAAGCCATCACTGACACACACAGGGCGTGTCCACTAGTAAAGTCACCTCCTAGCAGCACTCCCAAGTCCTCCGCTCAGACCCCACCATCAGCCAGAAGCCAGGCAGAAAAGGGAGGATTTGAAGGTGCTGGTGTCAGTCTGCTGATTTCCCCAGCCGCTCAGTTGGTAAAGAATCTGCCTGCAATGCGGGAGACCTGGGTTCGACTCCTGGGTTGGGAAGATCCCCTGGAGAAGGGAAAGGCTACGCACTCCAATATTCTGGCCTAGAGAAGTCCATGGACTGTACAGTCCATGGGATTGCAAAGAGTCGGACACTCTCACTGCTGGCTAGGACCAAAGTGGCACACGAAGACCTCATGATTTGAGAGAGCAGTGTTTCGATTTTTCATCCAGAATAACCCTCGTATAGAGAAGGGTTGCATTAATCAGCCTGAAAGAGAGGTTATGTATTTCAAACTTTAAAAACCAGACTATTTTCTGCAACTACCATAATCAAATCATGTTTACTATGCTTAGGCATGTTTGGACATCTTCCTGGGACCTGGGCTAATTTGATTTATAAAAGACTGTCTTTTCCTGTGGGTTGGAAACAAAGTACCAGCACCTTCCACATCCGTGCCACGTGTGACAAGAGCCCATCATTAGCTCCACCTTTCTGTATGGGTGGATGGGGCTGACTCACCTTGAAGTCACCCTCAAAGCGAAGCGTCACACATGCACTCTCACTCTTTTTTCCCATTGAGGAAAACGTCAGAACAAAGAAAGCAATTTCTTAAAGGCAAGGTGGTGGGTCTTCTGAAAACAAGAGTGCTTTTGTCATGGGAAATGCCCTCTACCAATAACTAAAATCATCTCTCCCCTCCCCACAAAACATTCCACATATCATATAAGCCCCCAGTTACAGAGAATGGATAAACAAGGAGAAGAGCAAGAAAACAGTAACGTGGAAGGAAGAGAAGAAAGTTTTTCCTTGGGTAACTGGGAATAGACCAATATACCAAGTTCTTACCTGAAACTATTTACAGTACTTACAGGCTAATTTATACACTTAAATAAGCATCTCACAGTCCAACAACAACATCTTCTTATACCATGTCACTAAAGCAACAGGTATAATCAATAAAGGGCTCTAAAAATTTCCATCCCACGCATAAATGCTGTTGGCATAATAGATCATTATTTCCATCATGCATAATATATTAAAGTGCGTGCCTGGACCCAGTGTTCCTCACATTAGAAAAGCCCACTAGCAAGTTAAAAATAAAAACGGGAACATTGGCTGCTCTGATAATACACTAAAATAAACAAATCATCTTCCCCAAGAAACAAAGTGAATCTAAGTCGCAGGCACGGTTTCTCTGTATAATCTGTGATTCATATGCATGCTGAGACTCCAGCCTAGCGAGTGGGATGGTCATGGTGAGGAAACAGCACAACTGCTCCTCGTAGTAAAACGTAAGTGTGTTCAACTCTGCCAGAAAAAGTAAGAGCCGCTCAAGATGCAATCTGGATGGAAGCTACTGCATGGGCCACAGAAAAATCTCAATTTGAGATTCATAAACCTAAAACATGATTAAGAACAAGAAGCCTATTAACAGTGAGGTACAGTCCCCGAGCCTCAGGGAGAAATGCTAAGACTGCTTTTGGACTAAGAATGCCAAATCCTCATACCAACGAAGCTACTTTTTTCCTTAAGCACCTTGAGTGCCCTCCCAAGACCTTTTCTTCAAGAACCATTTTTGTTCTTTATTATCTGTAAGTCAAGAGAGAGTACACTGTAACTTTTAGCTCAGACTCCTACTAACTCATCATTCCTAATAATTAACATGCAATATGCTCATTTCTAACTAAAAATCGAGTGTTTCCCCTGAAAGCTGTCTTTAAAAGCAACCTGATATTCTTGTTTTTCAAGATTAGGGCTCCAAAAATTAAGGGTTTCTTCAGTTGTCCATCAGCTTCATGTAATACGGCAATTAGTTATCGTTTGATAAAGTACTATAGGATATGTGGCAGGTATATTCGGTTGAGTCACTCATTTTACTTAGGAATACAAGCGGTATTTTCGTGCACTTTCGTAAGGTTCAGCACTTTACACTCCAGATTTTCCCCTGCCTCGCTGGTTTCCAGCCTCCCATTGAGGTTCCAGATAACCCGCTTCAAGGGAAGAACTGAAAGCTAAGCTTGGAGGGCTCCTCTCAAGACTCCCACTGGTCAACGGGATGGGGCGCTCTTCCCAAACCAGAAACGCCAGAGAGCGCACCCCCGGCTCCACACCCTATCTTCCCAGAAGCTTTCATCAGGGATCGCGGCCGGCGCCAGCGAGGTGCCCCAGGTGAGGGAGACCCCGCCCCGAGCCCGGTTACAGACCCCACTGCCAACCTCGCGTCATCCAGGCTCGGCCCTATCCCCCTCCAAGAGGGCGAGGGATTAGAAAACTCCTTAAACGGAAAGGGGGCGGCCAGCCCACGGAGCTGAAGGGCTCGCCCAGGTGCGGGCAACCGCGAGACGTCTCCAGGTGAGGATGCGGAAGTAGCTGTCCCTCCCCCGCCCAGACCGGTTGGCCCGGGCGCGCGTCCTGGGGATCACACACCCGGGCACGCGCCAGACGCCCCTCTGCACACGTGGACAGGTGGGCACCAGGCACTGGCAAACGTGTCCCCGCCCCAGTGAAGACAAACCGGCAGACGACGTGTCGGGGACATCCAGAACTCAAAAACAAAAAAAATTTTAAGGGGGGATGGGGTACGAACGTAAAAAAGGCCCCTCACCCCCTCACCGCCCCCGCACCAAGCGCCACCCCGAGGGGGCCCCGGCGGCGGCTGGCGCTGGGGGGGAGCGGCGTCCGGTCTCTAACTTCAATCGCTGCAACTGCTGCGGAAGCCGGTCTCCGCCCCGCCGCACCTGTTCTCCCCACTCCGAGGACCGAGTCCCGCACATCCATTCTGACCTTGAGGACATCCTGGAAATCCCACACTCCACCCCGGGGGTCAGCAGTACTCCCACCCCCTCCCCGCAGGGACTGAAGCCCACTCGGGGCCCGCCCGGAGGGACCACCTCAAAATACCCAGCCGGCGGCCGAGTAAGGAAGCGCTCCCCGCGCCCTCCCGAGGTCTCCGAGCATCCTTAGACCCGCGGCTTCCCCACCACCTTGCCGCCGCGCCCCACCCCCAGGTTGAGACCCTACCTTTTCTCCCCACCCCGCAAATGGAGGAACACCCCCCCCGAATTCAGATCCTTTGGCAAGCGAGAGGGTCACCCCCCCGAATTCAGGGTTCCCCCTCTGGCACGCGAAAGGGTCGCCCTCGGAAGATCGCGCTGCAGAGCACCGAGGTGGGGTCCCCAAGCAGGGGACCACCGCGGGCGGCGGAGTGGGGAGGGCGGTCCCCGCGGCCCGGGCTCCGAGCCTGAAGGTGCCGGGGGCTTCGGCCGGACTGCGCCGGGGCGAGTACAGCTACGGCAGGGCGTCGGGGAGCCGGGGTACGGTCCTGGCCGGGGCGCTCCCGGAACAGCCAAACTTTCTCCGCCACCCGAAGTTAGGGGCTCGGAGGCGGCGCGGAGCGGGGAGGCTGCGAGGAGTAGCCCGCGCCCCCACGCCCCCGAGGAGCCGCGGGGTACCGAGACCCCGCGGGCCGCGCGCCCCGCCGCCCTCCCTCGCGCGCCGAGCTCGGCGCGGCCCGCACTCACCTGGCTGTAGAGCTCGCTGACCGACATGACTGCGCCGGCCGGGCCGAGCCCGGACGCGGTGCCCGGGGCGGGCGGCAGGTCCCGGCGGCTCTCAGTCCTCGGCCGGCCCGTCCGGCGCCATCTTCTGCCGGAGAGTTTCTCGGCTCTTTTCCCTCCTCTCCGACCTGCCCCGCCGGCTTCCTGGAGGCGCCGCGGCCGGCTCGCTGTCTGCGGGCTCGACCTTTACTCCCGCGGCGGCGGCTGGCGGCGGGCGGGGGAGGAGGCCGCGGCGCCGCTCCCCGCGCAGGTATGGGAGGCGGCGCGGGCGCGCCGGAGGGAGCGGGCGGGCGCGCGGCCGGTGCGCCGCCGCCGCCGCCTCCAATGAGCCCTGCGGGGGCCGGGCCCGCCGCCGCGGGGTGCCCAGGGCCGGGTCGGGGCCGCGCGTGAAGCGATCGCCGACCGCCCCCTGCCGGCCGCCGGGCGCGCGCGGGGCAGGTAGGAGCCCTGCACCTGCCGCGCGCGCCCCCCGCTCGGACTGCGCCGGGAGAGGCTGGGCGGACACGCAGAGGAGACCAGGAAAGCAAAACACAAAGAGGAGGAAGAACCAGAGAAGGGAAAAGAGGAGTAAAAAGGAGAGACGCCTGCGGCCGAAAGGCTTCATACATTTTTCCTGTAGGTTTTCCTTGGGCATTAACATTCCCATTATTAAAATTCATTTATGGGTAGCCTGTTAAAGACTATTTGGAGAAACTCGAGATTTTCTGCGCGGAATAGCGCCCCGCGCTGAAAGCAGCGCTAGCAACGTGGGAGTCGGAACTCTTCTCCACTTTTGCAGATTTCACCCACAGCTTCCAACTAGGCTCCCGGACGCCCCACCGGAGAACTGTTTGCCTCTCTGGGAAACCTCACATTTCCCCCCTCCCTCCCTCTCACGCACACTCCCAGCCCCTCTGCCGTTCTCTGTCTCATTTACTTTGGTCCCCTCTGCCACTGACACCTGGCAACTTTGCGCTCTCTTCGGCTTCCAACGAAAAGTAGAAATCTCAGCCAAAAAGGAAAAGAATTGGCAGGAGTCTGCGGGAGAGCAAGGGCTGTAGGAGGAGATGCGGTCTTCTCGGATGGCGTTTGTACCTGAACGAGGGATGACTTCTGAAAACAGTTCTCAGCCAGAGCATCCATGTCTGCGGCTCTTCCGGAGCCCCACTGCCTGGCGGGTGATCCTTAGACCCATCCCATTTAAGACCTTCCCGCTTGGAAATCAGGATCCCCATTTAGTCCACCTGCCGCCCTTCTCAACCATGCCTCCTGAATGAGAATCACCCGGGGAGCTCTAAGAGTTCCCCGTGAGGAACTCCATTTGGCGAAGGGTGGGACCCCAGTATCTGAAGTTCCTCCCTATTTCTAAAGAATCGTACTTCCAGGGTTGACCAATGCCAATGACCTAAGCTTGGACGACTCTTCTTGGATCTGAAAGGGAGCTCTTCCTATCACCCACCAGAGGAGAAAGAAGTGATTCTGTCCTGTCTCTCTCCCTCAAAAACCTGTCTGCATAGTGTCCTTCCCTGTATTCTGGTAGTTCTTGAAGTGTGGCCCCCAGGGCCATTAGCATCACCTGGAAATTTTTAGAAATACAAAATATGGGGCCTCATTGAGGACCAATCAGAAAGGCTGGGAGTGGGACTCAACACCTGTGTCTTCACATTTCACCGGGGTCCTCCTCTCTCAGATAAGAAAGCGTCCTTGCTAAGGCTCAGCCCCACCTCTACTCCAGATCCCCTTGCCTTCTCCACCACTGTGCTGGGTCAGTGGTCCTACCATTCCACCAGCAGGGAAGTGTGTATGAGAGGTGCTCTGTTGTGTCCGATTCTTAGCGACCCCATGGGCTGTAATCCACCAGGCTTCTCTGTCCATGGAATTCTCAAGGCAAGAATAGTGAAGTGGGTAGCCATTCCCTTCTCCAGGGAATCTTCCCCACCTAGGAATCAAACCCGGGTCTCCCGCATTGCAGGAAGATTCTTTACCATCCGAGCCATCAGCCCTCTCAACTGGCTCTTGACTTTCCCCTCTGTTCTTTCCTGCTAGACTTGTTGAAGTAGTAACTTCTGTGGACTTCCCTTACCCATGTCTAGTCCCTCTGTAATTCACTGGTTCTCAATACTTTCTGCACTTTGGAATCACTTTTACAAAGACGAATGCCTAGCTCTCACTCCCAGAAATTCTGATTTGACTTGTCTGGGGTGCTGCCTGAGCAAAGAGATTTTTAAGAAATTTTCAGGTGGTTCTAATGACAGTCAAGGTTAAGAGTCTCTGCTTTCATTCCTTCCTAAGCGGTTCCCTCTCAGCCCCATCCTATTGAAACTGCTGTCTCTGTCTGAAGCTTGGAGTGGGAACTGACTCTCCCTATGTTGTTTCCCCCCTTGGCCTCTACCATTTTTCTCCTCTTGTTTTCCTGTCTTTGCTAACCACACCTTCTTCTTTCTCTTCCTGGTTCCTGAATAAAACTGTGGCCCATTTCCCAGATCTCAGCTTTCTTCTCAGCCACGCCCCCTATCTCTCCTCCTACTGCAATGTTAACTCTCAAATCTAGCTCTAACCACTAGACCCACCTCTCCGCCTGCCAGGTAGGCAATGCTAGCAATCCCCTTAGGCCCTCGGACCAACCTGAGAGTCACGTGACCATCCTTTGTCCCCACCCCCAACCCAGGTCCAACTTTCTGGCTTCCGTCATACCTGGCACGAATTAAAAGCTGAATTCATGCTGACTGAGCTGAATCATGTCCCCAGGGAGGCTCCTACTGTTGGCCAGAGCTTTGTGGATGTCTAATCCCACAATCAGATATAGGCTTTCCCTCCTTGGAATAATAATAAAGACATTTGAAAACTTACTTTGTGCCAGGAAAAAGCACTTGCCAAGTGCTTAATTCTGTGATCTTGTCTGAGCCTCAAAGCAACCTTGGAGAGGAGGTTCAGATATTAACTCTGTTTCACAGATGAGCAAAGTGAGGCTGAGGGTGCAAGGAGAGATGTTGTAGGTCAGAAAGCCAGTACTGAACTCAAACTCTATCACACTCTAGAGCCTAAGCACTTGCCAGCAGTTCCTGAACCTTAGTGGGAATCAGGATGAAGGGGAGACCAGGGGATGCTAACCCAGTTGGTCCGTGTCTGTGCATGTTTATTAAGTACACTAGATGGTACAGGGCTCATACTTTTAAGAAGCACTGCTCTGCGCTTCATGGTTTCTCAAACTAAAGAGAAGACACTCACTGTAAGTGACTTGTTCTCCTTCCTGACAGGTGGGGCTTTCCATCACATACAAATGAGGAAGAACTTTGAACTTCGTCTGCACTGCACCCTGTAGTATGTGTGTACCAATATCCCTGTGTGTGTGTGCTAAGTCACTTCAGTCATGTCCAATTCTTTGTGACCCTATGGACTATAGCCTGCCAGGCTCCTCTGTCTATGGGATTCTCCAGGCAAAAATACTGGAATGGGTTGCCATGCCCTCCTCCAGGGCATCTTCCCAATCCAGGATCTGACCTGCGTCTCTTACATCTCCTACATTGGCAGGCAGGTTCTTTACCACTAGTGCCACCTGGGAAGCCCCCTAATATCACTGACTTCTCAATACTAGGCTCTAAGGCAGGAACAACACAGACCCATTGCCTTGCTCAAAATAAAACTCAAGAAATAGTAGGTGAATTGTGCTGGACCTAGTGATTTGATTCTAGCAAAGGTGATGGGGCATCACTTCCATGATTAGGTTATAAGACTGTGACTTTGTCTTGCTGGAATTTTCTCTGGCATTTCTCATATGTTTGCTCCCATGAAGCAAGCTAACCTATTGTGAGCCGCCCTATGGAGAGATTCATGAGACAAGAAACTAAGGGTAGCCTCAAACCAACAACACTCGAAAACTGAATTCTCCCAATGCTGAGTTAGTGAGCTTGGAAGCAGGTTCTGCCCTAGCCAAGGCTTCAGACTTGACTCAAAGACCAGAACCCCAGCTGGCATTTTGATGGCAGACACGTGGGACACCCAGAAGCTGAGGATCCAGAAAAGCTGTGTCTAAATTAAACTGTGAGATAATAAATGTGTATGGTTTGAAGCCACTAAGTTTTGGGATAATTTGTTATGCAGCAAGAGGTGACTAAGACAATCACATATAAAAAATATCCTGCGGTGATTGTCCCACTGGCACGAATTTCATCGTAGCAATTTCTCTCCTTGCCTTCTCGGTAGGTTGGTTTCCCAAATATTCCTACCTGCTAAGGCAGCATCTTCAAACTGGGGTCTGTGGTCCTGTGATTAATCCAGGACTTTTTAAGGAGCCATTAGTCCATAGTTTGTTTTAAGAGAATCAATTTCCAGATCCTAAATGTCCAAATTAACTGGTAACTCTAAACATGACTTTGACAAAACAAGCCTGCATTTCGAGGTCTCATGGCGCTTCTCACTCTCTCACTTCGCAGAAGAAAGCACATTTCTCAGTCCTCCCGAATGATGGGGTGGCCCTTTCCTTGGAAAGCAAGAGCCTCCAGGACACCAAACAAACAGACACTTGGAAACTTTGGTGTTGAGAGTGCGTGACTCTGATGAAGGGGCCACACAGTCTGTGCAGGTCAGGTGGTTTCCAATTCTGTTATCAACAAAACTGAAGGAGGAACTAAGCCATTGTCACCTAACAGGTTATTAACAATAGTCTTTTGATGGATCACCATGTGATTTTTGGCAACTCAGAAGGAATTCAAAGAATTGAGGGACACTGTTCTAACAAAACTTTCTTTCCCATCTATTTATTTATGTAAGCAAATATAAAGCATTTATATCTATAACAAAAATACAGATTTTTGAAATTGTGTAATAATACCATTTGTGATCATTTCAGAATAGTTTTAATACTTGAACACTGCAAACTTTTTAATATATTAATTTATGTACACATTTTTGTTATAGATAAGTATCATATGGTGGTTATTAAAGGAGTTTCTAGCATTAAAAATGTAGGATAAAATCTTGTAGGGAAAGTGGAATGAATTCAGATTCAAGGGAAAAAAACAAATGATTTAAAGAACTTGTGTGGTTTTTAAATGGGCAAGGGAAAATATCAAATTGCTATGGCAATTAGAGCCCATTGGGTTCACTTAAAAGAATGATATAACAGTTTTACTTTAAGCTGACAGTATCTAAAATATGCCAGAAATTACATCTTTTCCAATACTTCAACTGCTTAAAATATTAATTATTAACCTAAAACATGGGAAGACATACATGGTTTTTCAAAATTCCTTTAGAGTTTCAGAACAAGAAAGTCTGAAGCCCAGAGAAAGAAGGGTGGTTTCTTCCACAACCTCCCAAATTAGGTCTTTATTAGCAGCTCAAGATTTAAGATGGTGTTAAGAATCTGATGCTGTGGAACACTTTCATCTTTGCAGTTTATTCAGTGGTCATCTCCGAGTTCCTCTTGGGGCAGAACAAACATTTTTCGCCTGTTCTGAGTTAGCACCTAGCCTGTGAAGGTTTAAGCTGGGACTTTTCTGTCACTATTTGACAGGGAGAGATGGACGGAGACACAGACCCCAGCCTGGATTTCCCACTGGCCGCTCCTCCATGGGGTGCAGATGGGTGGTGATGAGGGTGGAAACCGTGACGTGTGAGGATGGTAGAAGACCACTGGGGTGCCTTGATTTGGGCACGGGAAGACTCTGGACGCTGAGGACTGGTGAAAGACGCGGCTGTCATAACCATTTTCAAACACTTGAACATCTGTCATGTCAAAGAGGGTTAGGCTGGGTCTGCTTGATGGAGGTCAGACCACGGGGAGAAAGTCTCAGGGTGGCAGATATCACACGGCCCTCAAGAACAAATAAAACTTCTAATGAAAACTAGGAGAGGCATCTCGTGGAAAAGTGAGCTTGCTATCCCTGGGGGAATTCAAGCAGAGGCTCGATTATCACTGCCAAGGGTGCTGCAGGTTCTGTCGCTGGGTGGGGGGTGGGCTGCACCAGGCCTTGGAGTCAGTGATTGTGCCAGGGTGACTGCCCCCCATACATCTGGCTCATGACTTCGATATTCAGAGCTGTTGCCATATATGCTGTATTGATAACCTCAAGCAAAGAAAACCCCTGTTTCAGAGCCTGCTCCCAGAAAGATTGGACCGCAGGGCTTTACAGATTGGTTAGACCGTAAGTCCTGTGTTTCCTTTAGGAGATTTTCATTTGAAGCTTGACTTTACCCCTAAATGGCGTGAAAGGCTTTCCTTCCTACTCGACATCCTGTCTGGGGCAAAATGGGTTTTTTCTAGAGAGAAAAGAGTGGAGTTTACACTTTCCCAGTACCTCCAACACCTCTGCTCATAGAAGCTGTTGCAAGACTCAAGAGCTTTTGAGTAAATAACTATAATGACAACCATCCCCCTAGGATGGAGTGACCAGTCTACTGGGGCTTGGATGGAGAAAAGAGAGGAGAGAAGTGAGGTGGCGTGGACGGGAGTAAACACGAGGTAACTCTCGTAGGTCCGCAGTCTGTACGCCCCCTAAAGTAACCCTGAGCCCCCAGTTCTCCAACCACTATTCATGTCACGTCCCTTGCTCTCAGGTAAGCCGCCGCAGGACCCCTTTCTAGGGACACAGTTTAGTTTCTCCCTAGCATCTTGGCGCCCTCTTCTGGACATTTTCCCCAACAGCTAGTTTTATTTTTGCCTTTTCTCTCATTTTCAATATTCCTTAATTTCCCGATCTTCCAAAGTCATAAGGGGAAGAGCCTGAAAGAGATCAATCTCCAAACTTCTGATTTTACAAAGGAAAAAGCGAAGCTCCTAGAGGAGACAGCGTCGCTCAAAGTCACACTGCTGGCTGGTGGTTTGGCCAAGACATTGCTGGGAAGAACTGGGAAGTGGATAAGGGGTTCACAAGGCCCACTTGCATAGCAGAGAATGTCACTCACAATCTCTACACACCGGCCTTGCTCACAAAGCATACCCCTCACCCCCACTCACCCATTAATAAAATTGAACCATTAAACTGAGATCTTGCCATGGGGGAGATTGTCTTGTGTTCTGAGATTGAGAGGGAATCAGAGCCTGAGGTTGGAATGAGGATAGATCTCAGGGCTTGTATCAATTACATAAACCTGTGAATTCATAAAAGCTGCTTGGAATATGCTGTCTGTTCCCAAATTCTACCCATCCTCTCCCACCATGATTCTTGGGCTTGGCTATACACTAGAATCACATAGGAATCACTTCAAAAAGGCTGATCCCAGGATCTCCAGTTGAATGGTCTCTGCACTCCCAGGTAATTCTAAAGCAGAGCTACCAAACCTCTGCTGTTGGCCTCATCCCATGTCCCACCTTCTCTGTGAAGCCTTCCTCCACTGCTATGTTTCATTCATTTCATTACCTGGGATTGACATTATCTTTAATATATTTTTTCACTTTAATATAATTTCTATGTATATATCCTATGTATATGTATAGATCCTTTCTATGTATACCCTATGTATGATGAATTAATATTCCAAGTAAATATAAGTATTATTTAAAATATAAAATGCTCACTGTCTTAATTTTTGACATACATAACATTTAAAGACAGTTTAATGCTTAGAGCTTTCAATTCTTTACTAAACTCTGTCATATCTATTAGGCAAAAATCTGCTTGACCAGATCCCATGATTCTTTGTTCTGAAGGCCAAAAGGCTTTGGTTAGAGACTTAGTAGAGACTCAGAATATGTACTTATTTTGCCTTTTAATTCAAGAGGTAGCCAGATAATTTGCCATCAAGAATTTACATCGCAGGGTGGTCAGTTGGCATATCAGAAAAGGCCACATCCCATACACAGCCTGCAAGTCCTTCTGCTATTCACATCTCAATCAATAACCAGGTCTAGGGTAATTAGCAACTACTGTCCATATGAGCTGTTACAGGTTGTCTCCCAGGAGCTCACCAAGGACCAGTCCTTTTTTGGAATGTGTAGGTTTAAACACCCCAAGCTGCTGACTTAACCCTTTCCTATGTGCTGTGCTGTGCTTAGTCGCTCAGTCGTGTCCGCCTTTTTGTGACCTCCTGGACTGTAACCCGTTCCTCTGGTCATGGGGATTCTCCCATGGACAGAGGCAAGAATACTGGAGTGGGTTGCCATGCCCTCCTCCAGGGGACCTTCATGGCAACTCTTTATTATAACAATCCCCAAAACATAATTTACTGTTTTTCTTAATCTGGCTTTAATGAAGTAAACTCAATCATTAATAACTTCAAAATCTACCTCTGAAAACAATTAACTATTAAAGAAATACATTAAAACATGTGAAAAGGAACATGCATTTTTCCTTTGGCCTCAGGCTCTAATTTGGCCCAGCCCAGCACTGTCAGATCTTTATTTCAAAATTTAACATTTCCTTCCTCATGAATTTTTTGCATGAATTTTGTTCTTTATGGATAACATCATGATTACTGAGTTTTTTGGCACCCCTTAAGCTTTACACCAAAAATAGTCCCTCATTCACCACATCCTGGTGCTGGCCCCACAATCATCAATGGTGTTGCTTCTCATTTTTTTTTCATTCATATTCCACTGATTTTAACACTCTTTCATCACATTATAGAACTATATCACTCATAAGACTAGGATATACTGGGCCAGCTGTTACAGTAGCATAGGAAATCTACTATTTTTTCTTTTTTTATTTTCATTTTTTAAAATGTTTTTGTTTTAGGGACTTCCCTGGTGGTCCAGTGGTTAGGAACATTGCCTTCCAGTGTGGGAAACACAGGCTCAATCCCTGGTTGGGGAACTAAGATCCCACATGCCACAAGGCAGCTGGGCCTGCAAGCCGCAACTACCAAGGCCCGCCCCCCACCCCACCCCCCCCGCCCCGGGCCACAGCTAGAGAAAGCCCATGCAGTGCAGCAAGGCCCAGTGCAGCCAAAATTAAAATAAATGCATTAAATTTTTAAATTTTATATTGGCGTATAGTTGATTAACAATGCTGTTAGTTTCAGAAGTGCAGCTAAGTGATTCACTTATACATACTCAGGTATCCTTTTTCAAATTCTTTTCCCATTTAGGTTATTACAGAATATTGAGCAGAATTCCCTGTGCTATACAGGAGGTCCTTGTTGGCTGTCTATTTTAAATATTACTGCTTCTCATTTTTAGAACCTCAAATAGCACCAAATCAGAAAGGCCTCCCTTATCACCCTGCCTACAGTCGCACCCTCGTCTTTCTTTTTATCAATTCATACTCTGAAATTGCCATATTCATATTCTTATTGCTTCCTGTCTATCTCTTCCTCCCAACCAATATAAGCTTCTTAAAACAGACACTATGTTCATCTCGTCCACCGTTGAACTCTCAGACTTCAGAAGAGTAGATGCTCAATAAATAGTTGCTTTGCGCCTCTGCCTGGGGGCCGAAGCCTTTTTGTCAGGATGGGCACGCAGAGCATGTATCCAGGTGAGGGTCCCTATCCTGTGATTGCCAAGCTGCCCTCTGTGGCTTGGGGGGTCCAGTGGCTCAAAGAACCCACAGAGACAAGTGCAGAGGCTTCCATCAGATGCTAAGGAAGCCTCTGCATGAGTGTGCACATTCTCATTCGCCTCAATCAAGTCCGACTCTTCGCAACTCTGTGGACTGTAGCCCACCAGGCTCCCTGTCCATGGGATTCTCCAGGCAAGAATACTGGAGTTGGTGGCCATTCCCTTCTCCAGGGGATCTTCCCAATCCGGGGATTGAACCTGCATCTGTCTTATGTCTCCTGCATTAGCAGGCAGGTTCTCTACCATTGCGCCACCTGGGAAGCCCAAGGAAGCCTCTAGCTATCTCCAGTTGTACCAGTTTAACAGGAGCCGAGCCGTTCACAAAGCTCGGACAAGTCGCACTCTTCTCAGAGTGCAGAGAGCACCTTGCATATTCAAACTTTGCGTCATTCAAATTAGCTGCGTCTAAACTCTCCAGCCTTGCAGGAAACACCCCTTCCCTACCTCCTCTGAGCTTATTAAGAGATACTTTGGCCTGTGGTGTGTCCCGCGAAAATGATTCATCCTTTTCTTTTTCCAGTGTTGATTTGTGTTTCCAGGCACCTATTGTTGAAATATGAACACCTCTAAAGGAAAAAGCATGAGCAAGTCATCAGCAGGGAATGTTTGCATTCCAATGCCTTTGATTCTGAGTCTTGCGTTGCCTTCTCCTCTTGCTCATTGATACTGCCATTCTTTAAGGCCCTGAGCCCCTTCCTTCTCCTTCTGGCCTCTGCACCCTTCCTAATGCCAAAATCTCTCCTTCTGCCCCTAGATCTGCCCACACACAACCTCTGAGGACTTCCTGTCTCACTCAGGGTACCAGCAGGGTCCTTGCAATGGTCACGCCTCTGCTCCCTCCCTCCCCGACTCAAAGTTTGATGTTTCCTTGTCAGACCGCATCTTGTCTGTGCTCTGTAAACAGATCCTATTAAACTGGTACAAAGGAGAGAGCTAGAGGTTTCCTTGGGCTTCCCACGTGGTGCAGGGGTGACGAACCCGCCTGCCAGTGCAGGAGACATCAGAGGTGGCAGTTCGATCCCTGGGTCAGGACCCCTCCCTGCGCCTGCTTGCTGTCCCTGGCACACCCCCAAGCCGGCCTCTCTTGGGTGCCTTTTCCGCCTCCATGGTTTTCACCCCCTCACCACCTCAGGCCTTTTCCGGTGAGGTCTTCTGTCTACTTCATTTAAACTTACACGTCGCCTTGTCATTTCATATCCTGCCACCATTTATCTTTCTCTATGCCATTATTACAGCCTAGCATAATCTATTTTTTCCATATTTATCTGTTTATTATCTCTCTCCCCTTGTGAGAATGCTAGGCTATTTTATTCTCTTCTTCTTAGGGGCAGCCTCACTTAAGCCTGGTTCTTTCCAGCCTGAAGAGGTAGTTAGGTTGATGTGTTAGTTCCCTAGACATGGCTGACGTGACAAAGAACCACAAACTGAAAGGCTTAAAGCCACGGAAACGTGCTGCCTCACAGTCCTGGAGGCTAGAAACCCCAGTCAGGGTGTTGGCAGGGCCACACCTCGTCTGAAGCCTGCCGGGGAGGACCGTCCGGCCTCCTCCAGCCTCTGGTGGTTTGCAGGAAATACCTGGGGCCCTGGGCTTGCAGGCGCATCGCTCCAGCCTCTGCCCTCATCGTCACATGGCCTCCTCCCTGTGTGTGCCTATGTCCTCTGTGTCCTCTCCTCCTTCCATAAGGTCACCAGTCACCCTGGATCACAGGCCCACCTACCCTGGTGTGACCCATCTTAGCTAATTACACATGCAATGAACCCACTGTATTTCCAAATAAAGTCACATTTCGTGGTACTGGGGTGATTGGGACGTCAATGTATCTTTTTTTTTTTTAAAGGAACACAGCTTGACTCATGAAAGCTGACATCTCAGCACGTCCTTGTCCTGCGGCTGTTCGGTCCCATGGAGCCAAAGATACGGGGCTGGAGACAGTCTTCCTTCCTGTCTTGACCGTTCACTCCACAAGCAGTTACAGAGCCAGGCGTTTGCTGTCCCTGAGACCAACAGGTGACACGTGAGCCGCGATGACGCTGCCGGTGGTCCTGCGCCCACACGTGGGAGGGGCCTCCTCTCCGGGGGGCCATCTGTTGCGTCCACCTCTGGCCCCTCCCACAACATTTGCATCCCCAGCCTCCGCAGCTTTGGAGTGTGGGGAGGCGTATAATTTAGGGTTTCATTTTTATGCTCTAGATGAAAGTTTATGTTCTACTTTCTCCTTCAATGTGTGTTACTCCATAAATTAGGCTGTAAAATTCTCTCACACACAAAGTTGTCTTTTGACTCAAGCATTTTGCCATTCCTGCCCAAGCTGGTCTTAGAGCTTATTCCACAAGCGGCCCGTGAAGTATCTGTCCAGCTCTTGGCCCCCCACTCCTCACACGGACCACCCACAGGCAAGCTTGGCCCTGGAGCTGCCACTACTTTGAAGCCCAAAGTCAGTGAATTGTCCAACTCAGTCACAAATGCTCATCTTCTCTCAAACTGCACCCCAGTTCCAACAAGGGGAGTGCTTCCTTACAACCAAGCCTGGCCACAATCTGGTTATAGGAACCAAATCCTCGTTTTGTCCTAGCGCCCTCAGCTTTACCTGATTCTCTATCAAGTCATATCCTGGTTTTCCAAGGACAAGACTCGGCCTCTCCCCCCAACAGTCTTGCCTTGATCTATGACCCCATCCTTAAGCCCAGGTCTCAGTACTTTGTCCCAATATTTGCAGTGGTTTCCCATGGATGCCTGGACCTGCCAAGATCTTGCTTCCAGATTTCCAGTGCTGGGAGTTACCCACCTGTCAGGATCCCTGTGAGCCTTTTCTGGTAACTTCACAGCCTCCCTGCTCCCCCCAGGGGATCTACTTGGCTTTTGGGTCAGTGTTCTCAGTGTCCCACGGCACACCAAAGCAGCGCTGTGAACTGTCACCATTGGGCCACCAAATTCTGATTACAAGGTAAAAGTGATTAGTGTTTGAAAAGACACTTACATGAGCAGGATGCCACCTGCTGTGGATGAAAGGTAAGGAATGAGTGAACATGTCTGCTCATGCACTGCAGGCTGAGCGCGCGGACTGTGCAGTCAAGCACTCTACCCCACAGGAGAGTGGGGTGGGCATTGTGGGCTGGCCTGGATGCTTTTGCAGACCCCACGACACGTTGTGGGGCTGCAACAATGACCATGTTTTAACCACTTCCCACTTGTCTACTTTTGCCTTTTGATCATTTCAGATGTGTCAACAAATATTCTGGTATTTAAAGTAAGGCTTGAAATATACACAAAAAAGTTAAAGAAGCATGACAAGACCGAGTTCATTCTCCTCTTTCATAATACCCTCCAATCATCAGTCAGCCCCTCCCCTTCTAAAGTTATTTAGTGCTGTGGGTGGGAATATCGCTGGCTGCTTGGCAATAATGATCAGAAAGCATCAAGCAGGCACATCCCCTTTAACCCAGAAGTTCCACTTTAGGGATTTACTTTGCTAATATGCTCATAAGTTCATTCGTGGTGGCATGATTTGAAATAACACAAGACTGGAAACCACCTGAATGTCCTCTATAAGAGACTCCTGGTGGCATGAAGCCCTAAGGTTTGTCCACGGAGATACTGGTTTAGCCATTTCAGAAATTAGTTTTCCAGAACATTTTCTGATGAGGAGAGGACATTGTGTATATAGGTCAAAGATCACATGAGTTCAGGGTCAGAAAAGAGAGCCAGAATTAGCTGTGAATGAGGGGAAGGTGGGTAACTTTGCCCTCATGGGGAAAAAGTCATAAGAGATGTATCCAAGGGATGGAGGTTATGGAGAAGGGACCCAGCCTGCCAGTGATGGGCTGGGAGGAAAGGTGATGTCATTAGAGGAAGGGTCTGAGAGTAGAAATGGCAACTGTCAAAGAGAAAACTTGATTTTTGTTATTTTTCACTATTGTAACTTGGGTGGCACCTCTTACAAGAAGTGTAATTTCTCTGCTAATAAATGGGAAAGCCTCCCCTCTTCCTGACAGTGCAGACCCCTGAATTTAGTACCCATTTTACATAAAGCACATTCACTCCATAGCCTATTTGCTGCACAGAAATTTCTCTGCCTCTTGGCCCCAGAATTGGGTTGTGATTTGCAGGATTTACAAAGAAGTGGCTTGTTATTCTGTATAATTGCTCTAAGTCCTTACCCAGCTCTCCTCCCCACCCCCTAGTCTTCCACAAACCCCTCTGAGCTTCATCCAGTTTCTCTCCCCGAGTCAGGTGCCAACGCTGGCTGCTTCCCAGGGCTGGAGCAAGACTACAGCCAGCCCTCACTGCAGGGCTAGAGCGGCCCCAGCTGGGGCCTGGGAGAAGGGTCCTGGAAGCCCAGGACCTGCCGGGGTGGGGCAGTGTGCCTGGGTTTGCAGTGCAGGGAGAAGCGTGTGGCCATGTGCACACCAGAGCAGGGCTTTGGAATTTCACCACGATTAGCGGCATGCTACGATCTCACACACACACACTGGACCAGCCATCCATGAACAGCGTACTCTGTCGGGAAATAGTGGTACTTCCCCCGTCTCACTCACACAGTAGCTATAAATGCAGAGAGTTGAAAGACTGGATCCATCACTCCAGGACTTCTTCCGTGTGAATCAGAACCATGAAGCATTTATTCAAAGCCCACCATGTTCATTCTGAGTACCTCCTACACTTTCACATGAGGTTTCCCAACAAAATGGGGTTTTTAGGGTTTGCTTTTATCTTTTGGTTGAACTAAGCCAAAATTTTGCAACCTAAAAAGAAAAGTTCCAGAAAACACTGCTCCAAAGTGGTCCATTAGGAAGAGCCCTGAATATATCAAGAGAAAAACATGATCTGAAAGGATACACGCTTCCCAATGTTCATTGCAGCACTGTTCACAACAGCTGAGACATGGAAGCAATCTAAATGCCCATTGACAGAGGAATGCACGAAGAAGATGTGCTACATATACACAATGGAATATTTCTCAGCCATTACAAGGAATGAAATAATGTCATTCGCAGCAACATGGATGGCCCTAGAGACTGTCATACTAAGTGAAGTAAGTCAGATGGAGAAGGAGAAATATTGTATGATATCCCTGATATGTGGACTATAAAAAGAAATGATACAAATGAACTTACTTACAAAACAGAAAAAGACTCACAGACTTAGAAAACAAACTTATAGTTTCTGGGGGGAAGGGATAGATAGGGAGTTTGGGATGGTCACATACACACTGCTCTATTTAAAATGGATAACAGCAAGGAACTCTGCTCAATGTTATGTGGCAACCTGAACAGGAGAGGGTTTTGGCGGAGAATGAACACACATATGTATGTGGCTGAGTCCCTTTGCTGATCACCTGAAACTATCACAACATTGTTAATCAGCCAGGCTCCAATACAAAATAAAAAGTTCAAAAAAATAAATAAGAAAAAGAAAGAGCCCTGGATTTGGGACCAGGAAATTCCAGTTCTAATCCTCACCTTCCCAGCTGCCCTACCTGAGACGTCTAAGGGACTAAGTCACTCTGGCCCTGACTTTCCTCATTTGTAAATGTTGTTTAATAATCCTCGTCCACAGAGAATGGATAAATGAATTATGGTACATTCAGACAATGAAACAGTGCCCAACGAGAACGAAGAATGAACTGTGGGTATGTGTGCAGAACATGGAGGAATCACATACACATTATGTCAAGTGAAAGAAATACAGGATACATAGGAGACTACATTCTATACGATTCCATTTCTGTGAAGTTCAAGAGCAGGCAAAACTAATGGATGGGGATAGAAGTCGGAATAGTGGTTTTCTGAGGGCGCCTTGAATGAAGGGGCATGAGAACCTTCAGGATTCTGGAAACATTCCATACCCTGATCTGCTCTTATACAGGAGCAAACATGTAAAGGTTCCCCACACCATGCACTTCATACACTTTATTGCATGAATGTTAAACCTCATTTACAAAAAAAAATTTTTTAAAAATCCCTGCCAAGTGCTGTGGCTACAGTGAAGACAAGTAAAACGACCTGCTTGTAAAGCAGCAAACATGTATGGATGGTTGTTAAGTAATAATGATGTATTAGAAAGATGCTGGGCTTCCCAGGCGGCTCACTGGGTAAAGAATCCTCCTACCAGTGCAGGGGATGCAAGAGACATGAGTTCGATCCCTGAGTCAGGATGATCCCCTGGAGGACGGCATGGCAACCCACTCCAGTGTTCTTGCCTTGAGAATCCCATGGACAGAGGAACAGGCTACTGTTCACGGGGTTGCAAAGACTCAGACTCAACTGAGCAACTGAGCAGAGAGGCAGAGAAAGATGCTAGAGTCTCAAGAAAGCCAGGCTGTCCTTGCAGAACAGAACTACCTTGACTAGGAATAGAAACAGAGTGCTCCTGGGAAGCGCTTACATCACTTCACTGGAAGGACAGGATATGTGTTGGGTCTGTAATGTTCCCAACTCTGAGCTACGGCACTTGCCATCTGCTGAGCACTAACCTTTCCTTCAGCATCTCATTTAATTCTGTAAGAGTCTAGGCTGGGCTGCCCCTGCCGCCCTCAGCCCTGACCTCACAACTGGTCTTGGAAGTCAGCCGAACCCCAGGCCCCAGCTCTCAAAGCTGCTAAGACCCCACAGGCACCGGCTGCCTATCATGTAATAACGCGCCTCCTTCTTTCTGGAGTCAACAGTCCCAATGACTCCGTCACGCAGTGTTAACTACATGTGTGAACACATATCATCAACACTGCACCCCTAGTGGAGAAGGAGGTGAGGTGTCATGATGCGTGCCCAAGACGGGTGTGCAGATACTAAAATTCTACAGGCGACTAATTTCTCTTGGAACCTGGTGAGGTTTAGCAGACTTTCCTTTTCCTCATTTGGAAAATGAGACGTTTTGGTCGGCCTCAGAAAGTTTTGACTTCCTGCCCCCAAGATACATTCTCCGATTGAGTCGAGGCCACGTCTCTCTATGACCTGCCTCCAGCAGATTCCCCTCCAAAGGTGCTCTTCCTCCTTGAGGCCATCTGTAGTCCACACAACCTAGAAGTCCAGCTCAAGGGCCACCTTCTCCTGGAAGCCTTCTTGATCGCCCCAGCCATGGTTCCCCTTTCCCTATGCTAAAAATCCAGAGCAGCAGTGGTGTGGCTCCGAAGCATGACTAGCATGATTTGACTTGTACCGCCCTCCTCCGACTCACAGAAAGGTCCTCCAATCTCCTGCATTTAAACATAAAATGTAAGCAGACACAGTGCCCAGCTGTTCAAACGCAGCTTCAATACCCTCTCTCTAAGGCTTTCCCAACCAGGGGCCTCCCTTCAGCCCAAGCTACATTGGAATTCTGGAGCGTTAAAGAAGGCTTAGCAGTAAATCTGTTCCACATACTTGATTATACTTAACACAGCACTGGATTATATGTTGCTTTAATGTTCACAATTATTTCTTGTCTCTAGGTCTTGACCTTCAACTAGACTATAAATTCCTCAAGGGAAGAAACTGGGTCAATCTGATATTGTAAGCTCTACTGTCTGGATACTAAAGATATTGAGGTTTTCTGCTAAAAACATGCTTGACTTTGTAAATTCAGCAAATCAATTTTATTCATATTATTTGTAGTAGCAACACTGATAGTCGCAATAAATAATCATGAGTGTTCTTATAATTGCATTTTTATTGATTCCCCCAGTTGTTAAGCACAATTTATAAAAAGCCAACTGGAATTTAAACTGCACAGCTACTATTTTCCTAGGTAATATTGTGCTTTTTCATTATATCTCTAAAAACTGTGCTCAGCACATTTTATAGGCCAATGGAATAAACTGCTCAAAAACAACACGGACATCTGTAACATACATATCAACCAACGTTTTAATTCCAGTCACGCATTCCTCCAGTTTAGGTTTAAGTTATTTGTCATTCTGTTCAAATAGCCATTGCAATTTACTTGCACACCAGATAAGCAGTGCTTCCCATGGTTTTCCTCAAGTTGACAGCAGAGGTCTTGGTATTAACCCCTTTGGAGAGCGCAGGTCCACAATCCTTAATATGAAACTCTTAGGGCCAGACATGTTTTGAAATTTGAAGTTTTTGCACTTTAGAAGTGTAGTAGATGCCTAAGCCGTAGCGTTTATAATGCATTTAGCCAGAGTTTAGGATAGTGTTCAGTAATCAAAGTCATTCACAGTTGTATCGAAAAACCCAATGAGATATCCTTAAATATTTTCACCCTTGTTCAAGGTCAGATGTTGCTCCTAAATGAGGCTTAGCATCAGACTTTCTAGTTTCTGATCTTTGCGGACTTTTCAGGTGTAGATGAGGCTGGCAGGCTGGTCTGTGTCCTATAGTGTGTAAGAAGTAGGGTTGGCTGCCAGCCTTTGTCAGAGATTCCAGACCCAGGACACCGCCAGCACCATGCGTGCCTCATTTATTTGGGAATTACAGTTCAGCTCAACAAACATTTGTGAAGGGGTTTCCATGTTCTCCCTCACAGATCACTGCCTTGTCATGGCAGAGGGGCTTGCATAACTCAGTGAAGCTATGAGCCATGCCTTGTAGGGCCACCCAAGATGGACAGGTCTTAGTGAGAGTTCTGACAAAACATGATCCACTGGAGGAGGGAACAGCAAACCATTTCAGTATACTTGCTGTGAGAACCTCATGAAACATGGGGTCGCAAAGAGTTGGACATGCCTGGGCAACTGAACAACAACAGAACTTCCTCATGCCAGACATTGTTCTAGGTGCTATGAGAGATTTTTCAGGGGAATAAGGTAAGTTTTCTCAGGCTACCATAACAAAATACCACAGGCTGGGTGGCTTAAACGACAGACATTCATTTCCTCACAGATCTGGAAGCTGGAAGTCTAAGATCAAGGTGCCGACAGGTTGGTTTCTGATGAGGACTCCTCTCCTGGCTTGAAGATGGCCACTGTCTTACTGTATCCTCTGATGGCTGTGTCTCTGTGCACAAGAGAGGGCAAACCCTGTGTCTTCCTCTACTTATAAGGGCACCAGCCCTATATGGTGAGGGCCCCACCCTTCTGACCTCATTAAACCTAATTCCCTCCCTAAAGGCCCTGTCTCCGTATACAGTCACATCGGGAGTTAAGTCTTCAACATATGAATTTCAGGGAGACACAACTCAGTCCAGAGTTGGCTCTTTCCCTCAAACAGCTCATAGTCTGGTAGTGGACACAGGCCTATCACAGCTAAACCGTGCTCTGTGGTGGAAAAGAGAACCAGAGAGCTGGGAGTGAGCAGGGAGGCAGGGAAAAGAGAACCAGAGAGCTGGGAGTGAGCAGGGAGGCAGGGAGCCATCTTGCGTTGTGCTCGCGGTGAAGGAAAGGCTTGAATTCTGTGGGGCGTTGGCGGGGAGGGCGTGACATCCTGAATCAACTCTCTGAGTCCAGGCGTAGCAGTGGGGAGAAGTGCCTGTGTTTGTGGAGGGAGGAGAGTCTATTTGGGGGAACAGTAGCTCTCAGTTCTGCATGGCTGGATTCCTGGTGCTCAGAGAATGTTACGTAAAACATAAAAGAGGCTGCTGCATATTGGCCCGTAGGTTAATTTATTTCTTCACTGCTGGAGGAGACCTGTTAGTTCAAAAGCCTACCAATGCCAAGCAAACTTTTATGTACCCAGTTTATTTTTTAAAATAACCCAGGGGCTTCCCACAGGTTAAGATTCCTTGCTTCCTGTGCAGGGGGCGTGGATTTGATCCCTGGTCGGGGAATTAAGATCCCACATGCTGTGAGGCACAGCCCAAAAAACATTAAAAATAGCCCAGACACACAAATGTTTAGCTGCTTTGAGATGTCCTGCTTTACAAACCCCATGAAACATTACCCAATAGCTATTACCTGTAGCGAGGACATGGCCTTACAGTAACAGGGCCCCAAATGCTAGGGCCTCCTGGGAGTTCGTGCACCCAGAGACTCCCCACCATGCTACTGAGCAGCGTCACCTAGATCTGTTAGCCCCTGCTCGGTCCCTTCTCCTAGCTGGGAGTTCCCTTGTACTCCTGCCCTTCCAGACGCTGGCTCTTCATGTCTGCAAGCTTCTGTGAGTCCTACTTATGCTGTGAGTGGTAACCTCCCTGGCAACCCTGTCCAAGCAATGCCCAGCTGAAGTTGTGTGTGCCTCATGGTCCTTTATCAGCTGCAAACCCACTGAAGCCCTGCAGGGATGCAGAGAGACCTGCCACCTGAGAGGGGCCTTTTACTCCAGCCACTTAGCCTTCCTCTTTTCCCGCAGAACAAACAAGGAAATGTTTTCAGAGGACTTGCTCTTGGCAGACCTTTTGCTGAGAGCTTGGGATCATCACAGCTGTCTAACACTTGGTACCTGCTTTAAGCAACAGTGCGTAACTGGAGAGAAAGCATACACACGCCTGGGAAATAAGCAAAAAAAAAGAAAGAAAGCATCGTTTTAGCTGTGTGAGTGAAAGTCACTCAGTTGTGTCTGACTCTTTGTGACCCCGATGGAATTCCAGGCCGGAATACTGGCATGGGTAGCCTTTCCTTTCTCCAGGGGATCTTCCCAACCCAGGGATTGAACCCAGGTCTCCTGCACTGCAGGTGGCTTATTTACCAGCTGAGCCACCAGGGAAGCCCAGTTTTACCTGTGTGCTGCAGGTCAAATCGTAAGTTGTCATTTCCCTGGCCTTGTTTCCCTCCGTCCCCCAGATTCCAGCCATGGTTCTGTCCAGGGCCCCAGGGACCACCTCAGGGGCAGGCCCTGCCTCACTCTGCTTTATTATCCCAGGGTTTTCTCATGGCCTCTTTAGCCTCCCATCTATAATTGGGGAAGTCAGTGCCCCTAGGGGCACCCCTCAACCAAAAGGGGTGTGAGTGGCAAATGCCCCAGCCTCTACCTGAGCAGTATATACCTGTGAGGTCTACACATGTCTTCAGAAGGTCCAAGTGGGCTAAGACCCAGCTGCCTACCAAGGTAAACACCCTGTAACACATTCTTCTGCTGGTTCCTCCCCCACTGCTCGGCACACCCCACAATTCTGCTTCCCAGGTCACCCACCAAAGAACCTAATTGTAGCTGAGACCTCCTAATGGGCTTGTGAGGCCGCCAAACCCCAGACACTTTCTCCCATCTATGAAGTGAAGGATTTGGACTAGACACCTTCTCGGGTCCCTTCTAGCTCAAGAAGCACCTCAGCTTTTAGAGAAGAGAATTATTTCCCCAGAAAGTCCTGCCAAGGTCACCCAGCTGATTAATGGCACATGGAGCAAAGACCTAGCATGAAATTGTCTTGCTATATCAGTTTTCCCAGAACCATATCTACAGTCATTTCAAATAAAAAGTCCCACATCACAATGCTTAGAAGCAATAAGCTAATAACACTCAGCCTCTATCCAAGAGACACATCTTAGAACTTTATGGAAAAGCATGGACATCTGAAGGCAGTTTTGGCTCTCAGAGCCCTCATCCAGCCAACAACTTCACAAAAGACAAAAACACAATTGTGTCTTTTTGCTGGGACCTGCACTAGGTGTGATAAAACACCCTTTCAGTTACCATGGGGGCATCTCCATATAGGAAATTCTTCTGTTTATTAGATGCAGCTCCCATCTACGTTCTCAGAAGTTGTTTGCCCACTTTATGTAAGGTAATCAAAATATCAGAAGGCTGCTTTATAGAAGGAAAAATATTCATGCTCTTGTGTAGTTTATGGAATGTGTATGCATAAACGTACTTGATGGATTTGCACCAGAGTGCTATGTTAGTGAACATAAAGGTTTGGATAGAGACCCCAAAGTGATGGAAATGGACTGAAAATAACCTCATGTTATATATACTGCCTGAACAGCAAGCCTAAACGGGCATATTGGTGATTAAGTGTGCTTTGATAGCAAACTGGATTTTGATAAGAAATCATGATGTTATATGATGGGAAAAGTGCTGAACCAAGAGAGGAGATTTCTCTGACTTCTGATTCTTCATTTGCAAAGTAAAGAAAACTAATTAAAATATTTGTGGTGGATTGTTAAGCTCTACAAGCCCATAATTCATTGATTTTTGCCTGTCCTGCCTGTTGTGAGGAGAGAACGAAGCTCACTGACTAACTGGGTTTTTTCCAACACTGAAAACCAGCTGTGATTCTCCAGAAACCAACGTTCAAGCGTTCAATTCAGCTCTGACACTGCCAGAGTCAGCACAGATTAAAGGTTCAGTCCCACAAGACCGCACCCCGCTTCAGAGGCCAGCCTCAAGTCTTGTGTCACCTGTACTTCTGACCCACTGGCTATAAATTAAGAGTCTATGACCCCTTCCTCAGGCTCAATAATTTGCTAGAACTACTCACAGAACTCGGGCTTCCCAGGCGGCTCAGTGGTAAAGAATCCGCCTGCAAAGCAGGAGCCGCAGGAGATGCAGGTTCAATCTCTGGGTCCGGGAAGATTCCCTAGAGGAGGAAATAGCAACCCATTCCAGTATTCTTGCCTGGAATGTCCCATGGACAAAGGAGCCTGGTGGGCTATAGTCCCTGGGGTCGCAAAGAGGCAGACACGACTGAGCAACTGGATACACACGCACTCACAGAACTCAGGAACCCTCCTTACTTACATTTACTGGTTTATCATAAGGATACAACTCAGGAAGACCCAAACAGAGGAGACTCACCAGGCACGGTCTAGGGGAGGTGGAACTTCCATACTCTGAGTGTGCCCCCCTCCCAACTCCTCCCTGTGTTCCCCAATCAGAGCTCTTTGAACATCAAACATCTGTTATTCAGCTCAGTCTCTAGCCTGTTCTTTTTCTGGAGCCTCTCCCCTCTCAAGGTGGGTCTAAAAGTTCCAGTCCTCTCTAATCACTTGTCTTTCAGGTGACCAGACCCAACCTGAGGCTTCTGGGGTCGGCATCCTAACATAAATTCAAGTGTGATCAAGAGGCTGTTTGTGAAGAACCAAAGGAATCACTCAGGAAATCCCGAGGATTTAGGGGCTCTGTACTGGGAACTAGGGACAAAGACCAAATGTTTATTACACCACGCTAACCATGTGACCTTGGCAAGTTCTTAACCTGCCATGACAGAGTTTCCTCAACTGCAAAATGGGCATGCAGATAATAGTACTTCCCTCAAAGAGATGTCATGAGGATTAAGTGAATAAACACACATAAAGAGCAGTAGGATAGTAGCTAGTACTCAGTGAGCCTCATATAAAATTTAGTTGTGGTTATTTAATCTTTTTAGTTAGAACTGAAAGGTAGAGGTCAGCCTGGAAAAGGGAATAGTCAGAATGACTCAGGAAATGAAGTGCTGTTTATAAAATATATGTTGTTGCTGTTGGTCAGTCACTAAATCATGTCCAAATTGTGACCCCCATGAACTGCAGCACGCCAGGCCTTTCTATCCTTCACTATCTCCTGGAGTTTGCTCAAAGTCATGTTGGTTGAGATGGTGATGCCATCCAACCATCTCATCCTCTGCCGCTACCTTCTCCTCCTGCCTTCAATCTTTCCCAGCATCAGGGTCTTTTCCAATGAGTCGGCTCTTTGCATCAGGTGGCCAAAGTATTGGAATTTCAGCTTCAGTACCAGTCCTTCCAGGGAATATTCGGGGTTGATTTCCTTTAGGATTGACTAGTTTGATCTCCTTGCAGTCCGAGGGACTCTCAAGAGTCTTCTCCAACACCACAGTTCAAAAGCATCAATTCTTCGGTGCTCAACCTTCTTTATGGTCCAACTCTCACATCCATACATGACTGCTGGAAAAACCATAGCTTTAACTGTACAGATCTTTGTTGGCAAAGTGATGTCTCTGCTTTGTAATATGCTGTCTGGGTTTATCATACCTGTTCTGCCGAGGAGCAAGCGTCTTTTAATTTTGTGGCTGCAGTCAAATGTATAAGGTAAATCAAATGAACTGTTAACAAAGTGTTGCCAGATAGTGGCTTTGTCAGGCTTTCATCAATAACTAGTTAGTCATCAGTAGTTATCACACTGGTTTGCAAATAGAAGGCAGTAAAGTTAGTGAAATACTTTGTCCTTTAAGTATTAAACATGGCTTCTCACTGTTTACAACAGGCTGGCAGGGCCTGCCAAGGACAAGAAAATTGTGTCTACATTTTTTCAGTTGTGACTAGAGAGTGAGCATTCAACTGTGGGCTGCATTAAATGAAGTATAATGCATAGGTTGAAGGAGGTGATCACCTGTTGTATTCTGCTCTGCAGACCTCTTCTGGATGGCCTTTTGTCTAATTCTGAATATACAGTTTCAATGCAAACCTAGAGAAAGGAAGTGTGACCACTAGAGAATAAGCTGATGATGAAAGGTCTGGAGTGGAGAAAAACAGTGGTGCTAATGGTAAAGAATCCACCTGGCAATGCAAGACACATGAGAGGTGAGCGTCTCTTCATTGGCCATTTTTCTATCCTTTGCAAAGTGTTTGCATAAGTCTTTTGTCCGTTTTTTTTTTTTTTACTGGGTTATCTTGTTCTTATCAGTTGTAGCAGTTATTTATATATTCTGGATATGTGTCCATTTTGAATGTATGTTTTGCAAATATTTTCTCGAGGGGATAGATTTCAGTCTGATATAAAGAATTTCCCTGTCACTGGAAGAGTTCAAACTGAGAACACTAAGTTGCTAAGTCATGTCCGACTCTTTTGTGACCCCGTGGACTGGAGCCTGCCAGGCTCCTCTGTCCGTGGGATTTTCCAGGCAAGAATACTGGAGTGGGTTGCCATTTCCTCCTCCAGGGGATCTTCCCAACCCAGGGACTGAACCCAGGTCTCCTGCATTGGCAGGCAGATTCTCTACCACTGAGCCACCTGGGAAGCCCAAGGAGAGATTAGGCCACAGATTAGGGGTACTGCACTAGATGGATGGACTAGATAATAATGCCCCTATGTGTATAACATTTTACAGTAAATCAAGTCATTTACCCATACTTGACTTCATTTGACCCCTTATACCATCTGGCAAAATAACACTGATACCTCTGATCATTTAAACTCCTCTTTTTATTTTTAAGCATTGCTTCCCTGGAGTCTCCCTGGATCACCATAGGTTTATGGTCAGTGAGTAAGTAAGCTAGTAAGGCTTTCACCTTTTGTTGATGGATCGATGTGAGGGGTGGGGAACACAATTCAAACTTTATGTCGTTAGCAAACCTGCCACAGCTTTGACTTTTTGTATGTTTGTGGCCTCACATTTGGCCAAGGATCAGTAGACTACTGGGGCCTGCTAGGTCTCTCATAAGCATGGGTGGAAATTTTACGTCTATGCAGCTCCCACATCACCAAGAATATGTGGGAGTTTATCAAAGCTTATAATGGCTGTCATGTTCCCCAAATCTTCCTGAAACTTCTGGCTGGCCTATCTGTTGCTTGCCCCAAACAGTACCACAATTTCAGGCTAGCCATGATGTCAGCCTTCCCTGATTTATTGCCACAAAGACTGCCATTGTTTTGACAATGCCCCAAGCATGGATTTTTCCAAATTTTGCTTCCAAATCAAGTCAGTCCCTTCTGGCAGCAAGGCTGCAGGTCGGTCCTTACAACCTGCCCTGCCCTGATAGAACCACTGCTCCATGCAGCTGAGGGGGATCTCAAAGCAGCTCCAGGACAAAATGCCATGTATTCCCACCATTCTTACCAAGGTTTAGTAGATTTTCTTGAGTTAATGCTTCTCAGTTTATTACATGTCTTTGGTCAGTTCCCAGCATCTTGAAATTGTGGTTTTTTATGATGTTTCCTATTTTCTCACTGTCTTTTGGGAAGTGACTTCGCAGTGCTCCTTAGAGACATTCCAAAATTTCCCTCCCCTTCCTTCTTCTTGAAGACCCATGTAACACTTCTACTTACATTGCTTTGGCCAGAATTAGGCATCTGGACAAATACTATCTGCAATGGAGTGTAAAAAATAGTATTTATGTGCACGCAGCATGCCCAGCCAAACTTACACATTCACAAAAACTGAGGTCCTGTTAATTTGAGAGAGAAGAGGAAATGGAGAATTGGTAGGCAATGAACAGTCTGAATGGTGCTATGCTATGATCTATGGATAGGAAAAATAAATATTGTAAAGTTGACGTCCCTGAACTAATTTATAAACCCAATGAAATCTGAATGAAAATACTACCAGGATAATCAAGTGATACTTGTACTGATCTGGGAAAAAACTATACGGTAACTCTGAAAAAAATTGTTTAAAGGAGACCAAAGAGATGAAATCAGCCCTACGAGATAATAAAGTGTCAGGAATTCAGATCCTTTACATCTTTCTTTACTGCCATCCCTAGGGCAGAAAAACTAGGAAGAAAAAAAAAAAGTTTGCATCCATATGATGAAAGGTTAGTTTCTTTTTCATAAAAATAAGAAAAAGGTAAACAGCATAATTTAGCAGTAAGTGGCTTTTATTTTTTGTTTTTAAAAATTGCTTTAATCATCCAAGTAACATGGTCTTTGGTAGAGAGTCAGTCTGGGCTGGGGGCAGGAGAAGATATTGGATGGAGAGGTCATGTTTTCCAGTTATTTTCTTGTCACAGAATGGCAAAATACCCTAAAACCCAAGAAAAATGAAAGGTGGTACATTACTATAGACCCCTTAGAAGTTAAAATAATTATAAGGCAATTTTATGAACTACTATATGGGTTTACATGTGTTTAACAATTATATGTATTTAAGGGCTTCCCTGGTGGCTCAGATGGCAAAGAATCCGTCTGCAATGTGGGAGACCTGGGTTTGATCCCTAGGTTGGGAGATCCTCTGGAGAAGGAAAAGGCAACTCACTCCAGTATCCTTGCCTGGAGAATTTCATGGACTGTATAGTCCATGGGGTTGCAAAGAGTCAGACAAGACAGAGAGACTTTCACTTTCACTTTTTATACGTGTTTAAATTAGACAATTTAGATGAAGAGGACAAATTTGTAGAAAAATACAAATTACCATAACTGACTCAACAAGAAAAGAACATCTGATTAGACCTAAGTGAGTAAAACTATTAATTAGCAATAAAAAATAATCCTGCAGAGAAAGCCTAGGTGGCATCCCTGGTGAATTCCATCCAACATTTGAGGAAGAAATAGTGGCAATTGTTCACAAACTCATTCAGAAAATAAGAGGGAATACTCTCCAACTCATTTCACATGGCCAATAATATCTTGATACCAGACCCAGACATCACAATAGATCTAGGTCAAAGACACACAGCAAACCATAGTGGCAAGAAAAAAAAAAAGCAAAGGAAATGCAGCAACTTAAAAAAAAAATGACAAGTGGCATTTATCCCAGATATGCAAGGTTAGTTAATATCTGAAAATAAATTAATATACCATATTAATAGAACAAAGAACAAAAATCACATGTTCAACTTAACAGGCATTTGCTAAAATCCAATACCCTTTTATATATAAACTCTCAATAAAATAGGAAGAGAAGGGAATAACTTCATCCTGGTAAAGAGCATCTAAGAAAAACCTACAGATAACATAATACTTAATGGTTAAGAAATGAGTGGAGTGTTTTCCATTAAAACTGGGAACAAGTCAAGAATGTCTAGTCTCTCCACTTCTATTCAATATCATACTTGATATTGCACTAACTGGTGCAGTAAGGCAAGAAAAAGAAACAATAGGTATTCAGACTTGGAAAAAATGAAGCCTTTATTTTCAAATGCCATGATCCTCAATGTAGAAAATCCTATAGAATCTAAAACAAACAAAAACACAAAAAACAAACTATTAGAATTAATGAGTAAATTTATAAAAGTCACAGGATACTCACTCAATATACAAAAATCAGTTAGATTGCTACACGTTAATAATGAATAATCCAAAAATGAAATTAAGAAAACAATTCTGTTCACAACAGCATCAAAGAGAAATACTTAGGAACAAGTTTAACAAAAGAAGCACAAGGCCTGCACACTGAAAACTATAAAACATTGCTTAAAAAATTAAAAATGACCTAAGAAAACGATGAGATTGACCTTCTTCATGGGTTGGAAAGCTCATTATTGTTCAGATGGGAGTTCTCTCCAAACTGATCTATAGAGTAAATGCCATCTCTATCGAAATCTCGGTAGATCTTTGTAGAAACTGACAAAATGATCCTAACAATTATATGGATATTTGAAGAATCTACAATAGATAAAAACTAGGGGGAAAAAAAAAATATTGGACGCTACACTACCAATTTCAAGCCTTAGATAAGGCTACAATAATTATCACCGTGTTGTGTTGCTATGAGGATAGACAAATAAATTAATGGAACAGAGTAGAGTGTCTGGAAATACACCCTTATAATAATGATCAGCTGATTTTCAACAAAACTTAAAGGACAGTCCTTTTTTTTCCTTTTTTTTTTTTTTCCTGGCCAAGACTCCTACTTTTGGATTAGAGATTAACTTTCAAGGGGGCTTGAAAGTATCCAGAGGAGAAGGTAGACTCCCAGAGCTGAGGTAAGAGTGAATGAATGGGTAGAAAGGTAAAAGAAAAAAAACCTCTCAGAAATTCCCGCAAACAATTTGCTTAAAGACATTTTTAAACCTTCAGGGAAAGTATCAATTGACCCTGAAAACATTTCCCTAAAAGAGTCTACAACTCTAAAAACTGCTTTTGCAAATATGGTACTTGGAAGTAAAAGTATATAAATGTTAATCCCCTTTGACCCAGAAACCCCACACCCAGGAATTGATTGATTCTAAGGAAATAATTCAAATGAATGTTGTTACAGAATAATTTGCTATAGGGACAAATTTGAAACAAACTCAAAGTCTTTTGTTTAGTAAATTATAATACACTAACCCAGTAGACTATCATGCATTCATTTGTAAATATGGTAGGTAAAGCAACATGGCAGTGTGTTTACAAAACAAAAATGGGTACCCATATAGCAAAGCCTGGGAGGGAACTCAGAGAAGTGAAAATAATGACAATGCTGAGCGTTAGGAATATGACCATGTTCACTTCTTTCTAACTTGTTTTTTTTTTAACCAGTAAATGCACATATTTTTAATATAGTGCCCAAGATTCAGGGTGGAAGGGGACTACACAAGGGCATATACACAGAAGGAGAGAAGAGAATGGAAGCAAGAGGAAATGGGCATTTGGGCAGATGGATGAAAGAAAGTGAAGCTATTAATAAATGAACAAGAAAGGGAGGCATGGAGGTAAGTCAGGACTGTTAACTGTGTGGATCATTCATCATCACAGGAAGAGGATCATTCAGATTTGTCAGTCTATGAAAGGAGCAGTTTAATTTGAAAGAAGAAAATTTCCTGGCATGTAATTATGGAAACTCAGAGAATAAAAGAACAGTTTATCCATGAGTTAAAAGAGACATACTGTATTTTAAAATAGCAAAAGACTGAGAAATAGGTTGGTGCTTATACAACTATGGCGGAAGCTTAGCAGGACATGCCCTTCGCATGGGGTGGATGTTTCGGGGCACCACTCGGTGGGTGGACAGGATCTCCTGGATCTTGTCCTGGAAGTTCTTTTCCGCTGCTCTGCCCGCTTCAAACTCTCGGCGCTCCTCTTCCCTCTCTGCTTCCCGAGCCTGCTGCTGGGAGCATATCTGCATCTGAAGGTGCTTCCTGTACTCCTGGGCTAAACTGCAGCGTCTAACATGATAGAAATATCAAAGCGTATAATCACCAAAGGAAGCATTTGGATTTATGTAGGGCATTACGGTTAAAATGTGATTTTCGAAGTCAAATAAAGTTACCACTAAAATCAGGGTGAGTGGGGAAGAAATAGATGAAAAATTCAATAATGTGCTTATTACACAATAATTATGACAGTCTTAGAACAAATGATTGATTTTAGTGAGGGAATGTCTCTTCCCCGTTCAAAAGATTTCCTGCTATGTGGAGAGAGCCCTTGGCCTCTCTGCATCCTCCACCCCTACTCCCCTCCAAGAAGTGACACTTATTGGTAAAATGGAACAGTCTGCTCTGCCTGTTTCTTTTCTGCTATCAAAAGGGGGCATATTCTCTTTGTAGGGGGGCTTCCAGTAGTCTGGTACTGCTGGTGACTGGATAGGTAAGTCCGCCTCATTCTGTTTAGTATTAAGCAGATGACTTCCTCTATATGGAGGCTTCATTTAAAATGTTATAGTGCCTCCAACTAATAAAAAAAAAAAAACACCAATCAATCGACATTTACTTAGGGTTTTGTTTTTGTTTTGGGGTTTGCACTAAAGACTCATTGCACTTGAGATGTTATTAGCAGTTTAACAACAAAAAGACTTTAAAATCCTGGGCTAAAGACTGCTACCTAGAAAAGACTGCCTGCCAGAGGTGGCTTTGCAGTCACGTGTACCATGTGAGAGGATAACAAGGGAACCCTTTCCCCAGGTGGTGTTTTAGGCTATTAGTTCTGTCCCGGTCCCCCCTAGAGGGGATTTCATCATGTCAGTGGGACCCTTGGTCCTTCACATCTTCAGTTCTGTGCCAGGGGGGCGTGACGTGGGGGTGCCTGTCATGCTAAGTCCCAGTCGAGCACTAGGGATACCCAGATGAATCAGCCTGGTCCCCAGCTCTTAGGAGTTTATGGTCACTCTTCTCAGCTGGCATTTTCCTTGAGGCCACCTGCTCTAGATATCTAGGGGCTCATCAGACTTGTCAACCAGGCTGTGACAAAAAAAAAAAGAAAAGAAAAAAAAATAAAATAAAATGTTATAGTGATTTTTTTCCCTTGTGGTAAAACACATGTAATTTACCACCTTAACCATTTGTAAGTGAACATCTCAGTAGTGTTAAGTATATTCACACTATTGTGAAACAGATCTCCAGGACTTTTTCATCTTGTAGATCTGAAACTTTATACCTATTAAACAACTCTCTTTGACCGTTTCCCCTGGCCCTCGGTAACCACCATTCTACTTGTTATCTTTATGAATTTGACTACTCTAGGTACCAAAAGTAAGTGAAATCACACAGCATTTGTCTTTTTGTGACCAGCTGATTTCACTTAGCCTGTCCTCAAGGCTCATCCATGCTGTAGCATCTGAGAGGATTTCCTCCCTTTTTAAGGCTGAATCCTATTCCACTGCATGTACCTACCACACTTTGTTTACCCGTTCTTCTCTTAAAGGACATCTGGGTCATTTCCACCTCTTGGCTATTACGAATAGTGGTGCTATGAACATGAGTATGCAAACAACTCTTTAAGGTCCTGCTTTCATTTATTTTGGATAGATACCTGGAAGTGAGATTGCTAGATCATATGGTAGTTCTAGTTTTAATTTTTTGAGGAAATTTCATATTGCTTTCCACAGCAGTTTTATCATTTTATAATCTATAAACCATATTATTAATACCAAATTTTGTCAGAAATAAAGATTATCACACACTTATGCCTTTGCGACAGATTCTCTTTTCCAAAGATGGCCACAGTGCTGTCCCGCCTACCATACACTCTTCTGCAATGTGAACCTCTACCCCCCTGCCAAGAAGTGGAGCATTTCTCCATTCCATTGAAGGCCGATGGGCCCTATACGACAGAAGTGGTGTTAAACCCAAGCGTAGTCCTTAACTGGCCTGGCAGCTTCCTCATTCTGTCTCTTGGGATGCTTGCTATTGGCACTCTTCCTCTCAGAACGAGACACCACTCTGTGAGAAGCCCAAGATGCATGGAGTCGGCACGTGTAGGTGTTCTGGCTAATACCAAATGAGATCTCCAAGCACAGTCAGCACACACTACCAGCTCTAAGGATAGGTATCTTAAGTGTCCATTCTAGCTGAGCCTTCAGATGAATATAGCCCCAACCAGAACTGGCTTGAACCACATGAGAGATGCCAAGCAAGAACCACGGAGCTGAGCCTTATCAATAACAGAAACATGAGACATAATCAAAACTCGCTTTAAACCACAAATTTGGGGATGTTTTGTTATACACCAATAGGTAATTGTAGTAATTATAATACCTTCTGCTCACTCTTTTTTCAGTTGATTCAAAAGTTGGGTAGGGAAGAGAACTGCTATTAAATTCCCCTCACATCTCCAACAAAAGGCTTTTCAAAAGTGAGAAGGAGTGACCTCCAGAGCAGAACAAGGAGCAGGAAGCCAAATGTTGTTGTTAGTGCCCCCACACTGACAATAGGCTCCCGTATATGAACCACACCCTTTCTAGAAAGAAGGGAGCTTATTTCTATGCACCAAATGTGGGTGAGCCAGGGAACAGGCCCCAGGGACAGGCAGGCTGACCAGTAATTGGAGGAGCCTGGTCCTCTTTCTCCACTACACTGGCCACCTGAATTGGGTGTCATGGCCATCAGTGGGAAGGGACTGATACGATCCGAGAAAGGCTGCCAAGGAGGTATTGACCAATTTCCCCCACCTGAGCCTGATCATTGTGATCAGAGGAACACCTGAGGGAAGTGCTGTATCTCAGAGTACCCAGAGTATTTTAGTTTCCCAGCCCAGTGAGGCTACAAAAATCTTCCTGGGACATTTACATGGAATCATACCCCCATAAGCCATTTCTGTTCATCTAATTAGGTCACATTATATTTCAGGATTTATTTCATGGGGGAAAAATATCTTATTTCATTATGATTTAGGGTTAGTGCCAATTTTATAAAAATTGTTTCTAACATATTTTGTCTTTTAAGATGTTTGTCCAGTTTAACACAATGTCTGTAATTAGAATCTATATAATGGCAATAGAGTTGAATTTTACTAAAACGGTTGGTGCTTATTTTTGTTCTTTTGAGCTGGGTCTTTATTTTTTATATGAAATTTTATAAACTGAATTAAGCTTTTGGGACAAATGGTCAAAAGGCTGGGTTGGCCAAAAGATTCATTTGGTTTTTTTCCTTAAGATGGCTCTAGTAGCACTTAGTTATCTCTAACTTCATTGAAAACAATTTTGTTAGATTGCATTGTGATGGTTGTCATATCAGTGTGCATTAAAAAAAATTATCAAAATTGGTGAATTTTTGTGTAGCCATTTTAATATTGAAGATGCAAAAAAAAGCAATATTTTTGGCATATTATGTTTCATTACTTCAATAAAGGTAAAAACACAACTGAAATGCAAAAAAAGATTTGTGCAGTGTATGGAGAAGGTACTGTGATTGATTGAATGCATCAAAAGTAGTTTGTTAAGTGTTGTGCTGGAGATTTCTCTCTAGATGATGCTCTACAGTCAGGCAGACCAGTTGAAGTTGACAGCAATCAAACCGAGACATTGAGAACAATCAATGTCATACCAACATTATACCAATCAACATTATACCATGAGATAGCCGACATACTCCAAATATCCAAACCAAGTGCTGAAAATCATTTGCACCAGCTTGTCTATGTTAATCACTTTGATGTTTCGGTTGCACATAAGTTAAGCAAACATAGAAACAAAAAAACTTCTTTGACTGTATTTCTGTATGTGATTCTTTAATGTACAAAAACACTCTGTTTTTAAAACAAATTGTGACAGGTGATGAAAAGTGTTCCATATAATATTATGGAATGGAACAGATCATGGGGCAAGCAAAAATAAACCACCACCAACCACACCAAGGGCCAGTCTTCATCCAAAGAAAGATGATGTTGTGTATGTAGTGGGATTGGAAGGGAGTTCTGAGTTCCTCTGAGTTCCTCCTGGAAAGCCAAATGATTAATTCCCACAAGTACTGCTCCCAGTTAGTCTGACTGAAAGCAGCCCTTGACAAAAAGTACCTGGAATTACGTGCTTTCTGTTTAACAGGAAACACACAATCTTCCATCAGGATAATACAAGACTGCATGTTTCTTTGATGACCAGGCAACAATGGCTACACCTTGGCTAGGAAGTTCTGATTCATCCACCATATTCACCAGACATTGTACCTTCAGATTTCCATTTATTTCAGTCTCTGCAAAATTCTCTCAATGTCAAAGATTTCAATTCCCTGGAAGACTGTAAAAGTCACCTGGAACAGTTCTTTGCTCAAAAAGATAAAAAGTTTTGGGAAGATGGAATTATGAAGTTGCCTGAAAAGTGGCAGAAGGTAGTGGAACAAAACAGTGGATATGTAGTTCAATAAAGTTCTTAGTGAAAATGAAAAATGTGTCTTTTATTTTTACTTTAAAACTGAAGGAACTTTTTGGCCGACCCAAAAATACTGAGGTAAAATAATATTAATAATACACGAATTATGGCACATCGTCCTTTATGCTAAAAAATCTCCCTTTTTTAGGTAGTAATTATAAAGAAAACAAAGCCATACCTTGTAAAATTCTCCCTCTCTTCACAGTTAAGCTCTTTAAGACCTTCATTTATACGTTCCTGTTCCATAGTACGTTCTTCCTGTTCTTTTGCTTTCCGTTGCACTAAGGAAGACAAACGTAATTTTTACTAAATGACTTTTCTCAGAAAAGACTTGACAACATCATCTGGGCATCAATGCCATATTGTCTTTAGAAAGGCAGAGCTTAAAATCACTGGATTGGATCTTAGTTCAATAAGGTAGAAGTAGTCATCCCTTTTGGGGCTTCCCAGGTGGGATAGTGGTAGAGAACCTGCCTGCCAATGCAGGAGACACAAGAGACATGGGTTCAGTCTCTGGGAAGATCCCCGGAAGTAGGAAATGGCAACCCACTCCAGTATTCTTGCCTGGAAAATTCCATGGACAGAGAAGCCTAGCAGGACAGACTCCATGGGGTCTCAAAGAGTCAGACATGACTGAATGACTGAGCACACACACAGTCATCTCCATTAAGGAAAGAATAGGGCTTCTGTTCCTATGTGCTATAATCTACAGAGATTTTCTCATAATTATTTGCTATTGAAATCTACAAACAGCTTTTTTCATAGCGGATTACCACTGTAAGAATACTTCTCACCTTTCTCTTCTTGAGGACAAACAGTTCTGTTGCCATTTATGTTAATAGGAGAGTGTCTATGTTACAAAAAAACTATTGGAAAAGCAGTATATAAGGCTTTTATAAACTAAATAAGGAAAACCTAACCAATCCAGTAGAAAAAGACTGACAAAGAAAACAGAGCTCACAAATACAACCAGGCAATATGCATCTGAAATGCATTTATCTTTGGCCTCCAAATCCATTTACAGGAATTTATCTAATTATATATGAGCCAAAAAAACTATGTACAGAGATAGTGAGCCAAAAAAACTGTACAGAGACAGTAACCCACAATGCTACAACAGCAAGAAAAATTCCAAAACAAGTTGAAGGTGCATTGGTTGTATTTAGGTAAAATAAATTATGGTCCATTTTTTAAATGGCTTTCTAGCCAGCATTACAAATTTTAAAATTGAAGAAAAATGACCTGAAAAAATATTTATGATAAGTGGGAAATGCAGGCTGTAAAACAACATATACCACAAGATACTAATTTGTGAGAGGAAATTACATACATAGCAAAAATACTGGAAGGAAATGCAGGAAGTTGTGAACAATAGCTATTGCTGGGTGGTGGAATTATGGTTGATTTTTACTTCCTTGTTTATAAGTGGTTCCAAATACTTAAATTTTCCATGTTTTCTCAATGTATGCCAAAACATTTATCATGGTGGAATACAGAAATCTTTTCAGTGTAGATGCTTTCTTCTCCTTTCTTAAAACTCAATCTAACACTAGCTTAACAATTTTCAACTGACATTATAATTCTCTTATAACAAAGTGGAGAATTAATCAATGGAACCAAGATGAGCTTTCTCTTACAAAGACAACCAGTGTGAAGTCCAGTGGTATCCTACTAGTAAATGTGTCCATCTGGACACAGAATGGTGGAAATCTTCTCAGTGATTATTTCCTTTTGTGACCAAGCACTGTTTGAGGAAATTCAGTGGTGTCCTAAGACAGAGATGTGAGCAAGAAATGATGAGAACACCAGAAAGAAAATTCTTTTATGAATAGGGGAAAGAAGGTTTATCATGAATAGGGGAACATAGTGGGCCTCTCAAGGAATGCGACGTTTGAGCTGGGCTTGAAGTATGTCCAGGATTTCTCAAGATCAAAAGCATCATAGGGAGAGAAAACTACCCAGGCAAAAGGTATGCAGGTGTGGGCGTATGGAGACACCTCCAGAAAGGTACTTAAGTATTCAACTAGGTAAGGTCCACAAAGCAGGGATCTTGCCTTAATCCCTTTTACATACCTCATGGTATTTCACACATACTATCTATTTAATAAATACTGAGGTTGCTACTTAAATTGAATTAGGCCCAAGTATAATATAATTGTGATTCTTTCCTTACACTTTTCTTGAACTTGAAGTTTTCTTGTACACATGACCTCATTCAGAAGTTGTTTTCTTGCCTCCTTTTCAAGTCTCAGCTCCTTGTCCTTCTCAGCAAACTTCTTTTCTTTCTCTTTCTCTAACATTCTATCCAATTCTTTCTCCTGAGCTTTTTCTTCCTCACGCCGCTGTGCCAAGTATTGATAATATATCTTCTGTTCTCTTCTCATATCCTCCTACATAAAATAAAAATTACCTCATGTTGTTAAAACTTTTAGGTGTGATAATACTAGGGAGCATAAGTTTTAAAATCTTTTAGAACCATAATTCCTTAGAATTACAAACCAAAACATTGACAGATGATGTATTATTTTTAGGGTTTACTTTTAGGTATTCAAATACTTTTAAGTATTTACTTAAAAGTAAACCCTAAAAATAATATATCATCTCGGGAAGATCTCCTGGAGAAGGAAATGGCAATCCACTCCAGTATTCTTGCCTGGAAAATCCCATGGGAGGAGGAGCCTGGTAGGCTACAGTCCAAGGGGTCACAAAGAGTCGGACACAACTGAGCGACTTCACTTTCACTTTTTAAAAATATTCAAGGTGACTGTGGGGAATGGGTGGGATGGATAGATGAAACAGGAATGGCCATTGGCTACTGGTTGTTGAAGCTAGGTAATGGAACCATGGGGATTCATTGTACTATTTTTGCATCTGTTTGAAATATTTTATAACACATTTTGAATAGTTCAAATAGTAATAATGCAAACACTTTCTCAAAGTGTTCCTCAAAGAAGTTCCCAAATAATTTTCAATTATACAACTTTATTTTCATTTATTTAAATTTAGGTAGATAAAGTGTTAGCCTGACAAACAAAATATGTCACAATTATTATAGCACTGTCTCTGACTAGAAAATGATACTTTACATCAGCAAATCTCAATCTTAGCTACACTTTGGAATCACTTAGGGAGCTTTAAAAAGTACTAAGGGCTAAGTTTCACACCTAGGGATTCCTTTCCAATGGATAGCTTTTAAGTTCCCTAGGTGATTTGAATGTGCAGCTCAGGCCCCAAACTGGCTTTATAACATAGTCATTTTCAGGTGGCTTCTGTCTTTCATGGTAGTATATTTGTGTTACTCCATCCAATCTCTGATCTGATCTCTTCTGAGAATATCATAGATCTGAGGTAGAACTAGCAACGTCTGAGAGTATAGCTGCACCCTCAGAATAGCTTGTATACATAGTTTCATACTTTGGGGAATAATTTAACAAAAAGTACAAACCTTATACTCTGAAAACTAAGAAGCATTATGAAAAAAATTAAAGAAGACCTAAATAAATGGAAAGACATCCTATGTTCATCAATCAGAAGACAATATTGTTTAAATGGCAACTGTCCCCAAACTGGTCGATAAATTCAAAATAATTCCTATTAAAACCCCAATTTATTTCTTTGCAGAAATCAACAAACTGATCCTAAATTCATATGGAAATACAAGGGAGCCAGAACAGCCAAAACAACTTGAAAAAGAAGAACAAAGTTGGAAAATTCACATTTCCTGAATTCGAACTCACTACAAAGCTATAGTCATTGAGACATATAGACTAATGAAATAGAACTGAGAGTCCAAAATAAATTCTCATGTTTACTGTCAATTGATTTTTGACAAGAGTTCCAAGACAATTCAATAGAGGAAAAATTCTCTCTTCAACAAATGGTGCTGGGAAAAGTGGATATCTACATGCCAAAGAATGACGTTGGGCCTCTACCTCATACCACATACAAAATTTAACTCAAAATGGATCAAAGGCCTAAATGTAAGAGCTAAAACTATAAGACTTTAAGAAGAAAACATAGGACATCTTCAAGACCTTGGGTGTAAGAAAAGTGTTTTAGATATGACACCGAAAGCACAAGCAACAACAGGAAATACAGATAAATTTTACTTCATCAAAATTTAAAACATTTGTACTTCAAGGGACACCCACAGAATGAGAAAAATATTTACAGATGACTTATGTGATAAGTCACTCAAGTATCCTTGCCTGGAAAATCCCATAGACAGAAGAGCCTGGTGGGCTGCAGTCCATGGGGTCGCAAAGAGTTGGGCATGACTGAGCAACACTAACACTATGTGATAAGGGGTTTGTATCTAGGACATATAAAGAACTCCTACAGCTCAATAATAAAAAGACAACCCAATTAAAAACTAGGCAAATAACTTGAATAGACTTCTTAAGACTTTGGCGACCTTTAGATAGATTAGTCCAAGGAAATATACAAATGGCCAACATGCACAGAAAAAGAGGCTCAGCATCATTAGTCATTAGAGAAATGCAAATGAAAACCACAGTGACACATCACTTCAGACAAACTAGGATGGTTAAAGTAAAAAAGACAGACAACAACAAATGCTAACAAGCATGTGGAAAAAATCAGAACTCTTGTAAGTGTATGAGAATGTAAAACAGTGAAGCCATTTTGGAAAACAATTTGGAGATTATTCACAGGCTTAAACATCGAGTCAGTAATTCTACTCCTTGGTATATGCCCAAGAGAAACAAAAATATATGTCCAAACAAAAATTCACATATGAATGCTCATATTAGCATTATTCAAAATAGTGAAAATGTAGACACAAATCAAATGTCCATCAGGGACAAACATATAAACAAAATATGATATATCCATACAAGGAGATATTATTCAGTCATATAAAGTCATGAAGTACTCATACAGTCTACAACATGAATAAACCTTAAAAACATTATGGATGTGAGAGTTGGACTATAAAGAAAGCTGAACACTGAAGAATTGATGCCTTTGAACTGTGGTGTTGGAGAAGACTCTTGAGAGTCCCTTGGACAGCAAGGAGATCAAACCAATCAATCCTAAAGGAAATAAGTCCTGAATGTTCACTGGAAGGACTGATGCTGAAGCTGAAATTCCAATACTTTGGCCACCTGATGCGAAGAACTGACTCATTTGAAAAAACCCTGATGCTCAGAAAGATTGAAGGCAGGAGGAAAAGGGGACGACAGAGGATGAGATGGTTGGATGGCATCACCAACTCAATGGACACGAGTTTGAGCAAGCCTTGGGAGTTGGTGATGGACAGGGAAGTCTGGCGTGCTGTAGTCCACAGGGCTGCAAAGAGTCAGACATGACTGAGCAACTGAACTGAACTGAATTGAAAGAACCCAGTCAAAAGATCCCATAATATATAATTTCATTCATATGAAAGTCCAGACTAGGAAATCAATAGAGATAGGAAGGCTATTAGTAGTTGCTCTGGACTAGGGGTGAAGAGAGAAAGTGGGATAACAAAAAAAGTTCTAAAATCAACTGTGGTGATGGTGGCACTAAAATCCATTGAAATGTATATTTTAGATGGATGAATTGTATGTTTTATGAATGATACCTTAATGAAGCTGTTAAATAAGATGATCCAATTGAGAACAGAAAGCTCAACAACAAAAATAGTAAGAACGAAAGGAACAGAGGAAGGGAGGAAGGAAAAGAAAGATAGACATAAATAATTCAATTAGAAAACTGGGCAAAAGGTATCAGAAGATATTTCACTGAAGACGATACAAGCAAGCATATTAAAAGTTGGTCAACATCATTAGCTATTATTGAAATGCAAATTGAAAACAAAATGAGGTTGGTTGGAGGCTCAAGTGTGGAGCCTTTTAACTTTGAGTTAAAGGAGCCTTTTAACTCCTTTTAATTTTGAGTTAAAAACTCTAAGGGGACCCAGTGGCCCAGGGAAACCCCACAACTTTTGTGAATTTTACCTCCTGCAGTTCTACCAGTTTCTCACAGTAAATATCTGAGAAAAATCCCTTCACGTATATGGCAAGGGGAGGGGAAAATGTACTATTCTGAAATACACTACAGCATTCTATGCTTCTTAATGAGGTTTGCCCTCAGGGGAAAGTATTTAACCAAAGCTTAACCTGCTGGGATTTTATCAGAGCTTCACTGATCTGAGGGATCAAGCCTGGACAACCTCTAGTCTTCCATGTAGGAAAACTGAAATACCATAATCAAGGTTTCCAGTGACTAGTAGTAGTAGTAGTGAAAGTCACTCAGTTATGTCCGACTCTTGCGACCTCATGGACTGTAGCCCGCCAGGTTCCTCTGTCCATGGGATTCTCTAGGCAAGAATACTGGAACGAGTTGCCATTTCCTTCTCCAGTGCAGTGACTAGGAAGAGTCCAGACCCAAAGGTACCATCCTAAAGTTACAGAAAGAGAATCCCTTCCCCTGTTTACTGGGATTTTTAAGGCTTAGTGCTGAGCTTACCCTCTACCGCGGTTATTACCACAAAGACTCAAAGCCGGTGGAAAATACTGGATGCAGTCTGACTCCCTCTCTGTAAGACAGGTATTGTCCAATGAATCTATCGCTTCTTTGAATACAGCAACCCAGATGACCTAGATTTCATCTCAAATCCTGAAGAGGCTCCAATTGACCCCCAATCTAGATAATTCTTCCTACAGAGAATCCCCTTAAAGTACAAGGCCATGCTCTTCCACGTTTTGGGGGATTCAACCCAGCAGAGGTTCAATACAGCCACTGAGGCCTTACTGTTAAAATAGAAACGGCACCTTCAGAAAAGGACTAAATCTGATGTCAAGGGTCTTTCCAAATTACAGGAAAATGTAACTTCCCCCATGCCCAGCCCTTTGTCCACTGACAGCAAGATGCAGCTAGTGGCACACTCACGCCAGTCCCTCTAGCAGCTTGGGGGAACCGCTTACAACCAATTTCCTGCCACAGAAAGGGAGTTGGTGTTCTTCACCGTTGGCAGAACCACCATTGTAAACATAGGCCATGGCGCATCCCTAGTATAGGACAGCTCTCGTGGCTCAGCTCAGTTGGCAGAGTTAGGGGCAGTGTACCTGGATCTACAACAGGCCATAAAAATGACACTCATCAGGGCACACATTTTTACTCATATCCGGGAGGTAGCCAAAGGATTTGCAGTCTAGTCTGGGCAATGGCAAAAGGATAACTTCATGGTTTGGGGAAAGTATATATAGGGCGCCTCCATTTGGAAAGAAATAGCCAACTCACGTATTTCAGTTATGATCACACGTCACTATACACACATACGTACAACAGCAAACGTCAGAAGCTTACAATAACATGACAGACTCATCCAAATTACATCCCTGGACACAATGTATCAAGAACAACCCTGGACATAACTGTTCCTCAGTGCCATACCCACTAGCAGAGTGGACCCATTTATATAAGGCCACAGGGGAGTGACAGCCCTTACTGACCGGGCATACAGGTGTAGCATGCCCTTTATCCTAGCTCTAACCAAGGTGGTGGTAGATAATTGCTTCCTTTGTTCCCCAAAAACGTCTGGAACTATCCTTGGTGGAGACATATGCCCTGGATGACAGACTATTTCAGATGGCATCTCGAATTTATCAGGCTGCTGTTGCCCTTCACAAGATCTAATAGGTATGCACCACCGTCATCCATAACTTCACTGAAGGCCTGCTGGCTACTTCCCATTATGTAATCTCCTTCTTAATCAAGCATGTGCTCATCCCCTTTGACCCACCAATGTAGATTCAGATCCAAGTACCCATCTCACCTCCCAGATTGTTCTGTCATGGGCTCTAGAATATGGAATCCTGTGGAATTCTACTTAGGTTCAGCCTCAAGCGGTTAGACTCACAAAAAGGCACAATGGCCTCAGTTTAATTCAGTTCAGTCGCTCAGTCGTGTCCGACTCTTTGCGACCCCATGAACCGCAGCACACCAGGCCTCCCTGTCCATCAGCAATTCCCGGAGTTTACCCAAACTCATGCCCATTGAATCAGTGATGCCATCTAATCTCATCCTCTGTGGTCCCCTTCTCCTCCTGCCTTCAATCTTTCCCAACATCAGGGTCTTTTCCAATGAGTCAGCTCTTCACATCAGGTGGCCAATGGCCTAATCAAAGACATATTACTCAAGCTTTTATACGTCTTAATTCCCAGCCTTCATGTCTCCAAAAGCCCCCATATGTACTTACCAGTCGTCTCCAAAGACTTCCCTGTTAATACTGGGAGCGAATCCCCACTACTTTGACATTAGAGAGGATGCCATTCACATCCACTCACCAGATGAGTACACCCTTTACCATTTTGATTATTCAGTGTCTCTCTGTCTTCCACATGCTGGCGGTCCAATCAAGGGTGGGTTGTGCATGCAATATGATTGAAAGCCTGAGAGGACAAACTCCTGCCAAATTGCTTAGACTCATTTTACAGATTTTATTGACCCAGAAGATGACTGGGGCCACTGGCTATGCCTCACTATTCAGGTTATAAAAGACTAGTTAATTAAAAATTCATCACAAATTTTGTGAGAGCTCTAGGACCCCCTAGCTGAACTGTGTGGATCTCAGAGAGTGGGAAAATGGCCCTCAACCTAGTGGTTGCCAACCACATTAGGATATGAAATCCAAAAAGGACCCTAGGATCTAGCTGCCTCTATCAGCAGGTGTGGGCTGGGCCCCTACCTGACATTAGATGAAGAGGTAAATGACCTCTTTCTCCAAAGCAACTATCTCCTACCTTTGGCCAGTATCAAAATTGCTGGCCCAAAGAAGACCCCTTTGCATGGACATAAAAATATTTTAGTCTGTATGTGTCTCTAGGTCTGAAGAGGGTCTCTTGTAGGCAGCAATGAGTCTTGTTTTTATATACATTCAGCCAGTCTGTGTCTTTTGGTTGGAGCATTTAATCTATTTACATTTAAGGTCATTATCAATATATGTGTTTCTATTGCCATTTTCTTAATTGTTCTGGCTATGTTTTTGTAGGTCTTTTTTATTCCTTTCATCTTTTGTCCTCTTATGTTTCCTGCATAGAGAATCCCTTCAGAATTTGAGGTAAAGCTGGTTTGGTGGTGCTGCATTCTCTTAGCTTTTGCAGTCTGTATGTTTTTGATTTCTCTGTCGAATCTGAATAAGAGCCTTGCTGGGTAGAGTAGTCTTCATTGTAGGTTTATCCCTTTCATTACTTTAAATATATCATGCCACTCCCTTCTGGCCTGCAGAGTTTCTGCTGAAAAAACAGCTGACAACCTTATGGGAATTCCCTTGCATGTTATTTGTTGCTTTCCTCTTTTTAATATTTTTTTTGTGTTTGATTTTTGTTAGTTTAATATGTATCTTGGCGTGTTCCTCCTTGGGTTTATTCTGTATGGGACTCTCTGAACTTCCTGGACTTGGGTTACTATTTCATTTCCCGTGTTAAGGAAGTTTTCGACTATAATCTCTTCAAATATTTTCTCAGGCCCTTTCTCTTTCATCTCTTTCACTTCTTCTGAGATCCCTATAATGTGAATGTTGGTGCATTTAATGTTGTCCCAGAGGTCTCTGAGACTGTACTCATTTCTTTTCATTCTTTTTTCTTTATTCTGTTCCATGGCAGTGCTTTCCATCATTCTGTCTTCCAGCTCACTTACCTGTTCTTTTGCTTCGGTTATTCTGCTATTGATTCCTTTCAGAGTGTTTTTCATTTTAGTTATTCTATTGTTCATCTGTTTGTTCTTTAGTTCTTCTAGGTCTTTGTTAAACATCTCTTGTAGCTTCTCAATCTGTGCCTCCATTCTTTTTCCAAAATCTTGGATCATCTTTACTATCACTATTCTGAATTCTTTTTCAAGTAGATTGCATATCTCCTCTTCATTTAATTGTTCTTACAGATTTTTACCTTACTCCTTCATCTGCAGCAGATTTCTCTGTCATCTAATTTTGTCTAACTTACTGTACTTGTGGTCTCCTTTCCTTTTTTTTTCTTAAAAAAAAAACAACAGAGTATTTTTAGGCTACTGAAATTTCTCTGTATGATACTCTCATGGTGGATACACGTCATCACACATTTGCCCAAACCTATAGATATACAACACCAAAGAGTGGACCCTACTATAAACTATGAACTTTAGGTGATAATGATGTGTAGGCTCATCGATTGTAACAAATGTACCACTCTGGTTGAGAATGTTGTGAATGGGGAAGGCTATGCATGTGTTGGGGCAGGAGCATATGGGAAATTTCTGTACCTTTTCCTCACTTTTGCTGTGAACCTAAAACGTCCCTGAAAAGTAAAGTCAACTGAAACAAAACAAAACAAATCATAATACCTTTAGGAAAAATACAACACCCTAAAGAGTTCAATATAAATTTCAAAGGAACAGCTAAATAAACATTGGAATGATTTTCTCTACTCTCTTTGCTGTGAAAACCACACATCCTTCAAAGTCCAGCTTGAAAGCCCCTTCTTCAGTGAAGTCTTCCCCAGTTGCTGGACACACTTAGTCACTCTACTTCCTGCGACACCATCCTGCTATCACAGCACTAACACCATGCTATAGAGCAGGAGTTCTCAAAACTGACTGAGCATCAGAATCACCTGGGAGAGCTTTATTAAAACACAGGCTTCTCATCCCTGCCATAGACCTGAATTTGGAGATTCTGATTCTGGAGCCGATGAATTTCTAACATCCTTCTAGACGACACTGATGCTGTGGTTCATGGACCACACTTATAGAAGCGGTGTTACGGTTTATTCTACACATGGCTGGCTCCCATAAGACTGACAGCTCAAAAAGGAACCTCATCCAGCACGTAATAGGCATTGAGTAAGCGTCTTACTTTTTTTTGCTTCTTTTTATCAGTCTCATCCTGTAAATTTTGAAGGGCATTTTGCATGAGCTTCATGTTCAAGTCCTGCTCTTCTCTGTATTCCTGCTGCATACGCTCCATCTTCTCTTGGAGGGCTTTTTGCAAAGCAGCCCTTGTTTCCTGTTTTGTCTTCTGTTTCTTTAGCTTATCTTGTTCTTTCTCAAGTTTCACCTGTGCATTTTCATTTTCCTAAGGCGGAACAATAATGAAGATAATGCATCAGTACAGTTGGACAAAACAAAAAAGTTAATGCATTTCATTTAAGAGGTGAGAATAAAGGGTTTCTTGGAAAACACACACTCCTGGGTGTAAAGGGACTATGAGATGTAAAACTTGACTTTTCATTGCTGAATCAACAATAAGGCTTTGTGAAATTGCTGTGTGTGATTATAAAGTAATAAATAGTGTGGAGTTCAAAATGTAGAAAAGTATAAAGATAAGTCACTTTTATTCTTAGTACCCATTCACCTACCACCATTCTCAACATTTTGGTGTATTGACCTTCCAGGCTTTAGCCTTCCACTCGCATCTGCATATCTAGATTTGGATACATTATTAACCAGCAATTAGAGTCTAAGAATGGAAATGTGCACATCAGTCAAATATACAAAAGTAAATTAAGCATTTTGTTCTTTAAAAGTACTTCCCATTCCTCTCATTTTCTTATCTATCTGACCCTCCTGGCTGGCTTACCTGCATGACCAATCAAGCAGTTTTAACTGGGGCACCAACGCTGCTGGGTGTTGGGAGTTTGATAGAAAATCTGGGTATGGTATAAAGTGAGGCATTAATCCTCCCACCAAAGGCACTTGAACTCTCCTGGAGGGATAAGTCCTTTCCCAGCTGGGACAGGAGATGACAATGTTATATAGTGAGGAGAGATACAAGTCCCAGCTGACTTGATCTGAGACTCACAACAGCCATGAATATCATGATTTTTGGCTGGTGAGAAGAGAGTTATATGCTAGACTTTTCCATTAATGCCATGAGCAGTAAATCCACACTGAATTGTGAGAGTCAAACGAAATAATATAAGTGAAAATACTCTGCAGTATTTAAGGCAAAACAGTGGACATCAAACATAAAAGCCAGTGGTATAGCAGGCCACACTTTTTAAAAAGTAAGATTGACTACAAGAAGCAGCAATCATCCAAATCAAACTGTGAAACAGGCAGAGATGGAAATAGGAGAGAATTGTTCAAGATTAAGAAACCTACAAGCGGTTTACTATGTCTTGGTTTCCCCAGGTTAGTTAACTGCACCCCTTTCAATCTCAAATATGCCCAGATTTGAATGATAAACAGTCAATCTTTCAAAAACACTTAGGACAGGACAGCAATGTTTGGATCCCAATTTAAATGTCAAATAACTTAGACAATAATGGAAATTTGATACTGGTTTTAGGTGATAACAATGAATTATTATTAATTTTAGGTTTGAAATGTATAAGAAAAGTCCTTAATTATATTGTTGTTGAGATGCATACTCAACAACAAGAATGTAT